>NC_052055.2:10352303-10694693 GCF_903992535.2 Arvicola amphibius | reverse complement strand
TAGTGTAAAATTCAGCATTTTAAAATTGCCAAGTTATTCTAAGTTCCTTTGGTATATCTGTTCAATAGTATTACCCAGCTTAAATCTTTTAATTTTGTTGCCATTTGAGTGCAGAAGAGTCAAAACCCAAACCCATGCCATGTGACATAGCCTACTCTTCCTGGGCTATACTTGCCTTCCAACTTATACACAATATGTGAGCAGTGACCAAGCCTCTAACACATGCAAACAGCAAATCCTTTCTGTTATATTAAATTTTTCAACACATACAATGCAATATAGAGTTATGATCTAAGATATGGATTTTTCACGCACCTTGTGATAAGGTATATCAAGAGTAGAACTGCAGAACATACATATTCAATACTTAAGGCATAGTTTCAGTAGAACTAAGGGGCATTTAACTCAGAAATAGGAGTTACAATTCTAAATATTATATAAACTATGACTTTGGCTGGAAGCAAATGTTACAAATGGTTTCTGGTTAAAACTTTAAGAGAAAAAATATCAGAATTAAGTAATTAGAGACCATAATGAGAAGTAAAACATATAGTCATATTGAAGGTAAATTCTCTCTCTCTCCCTCTCTCTCTCTCTCTCTCTCTCTCTCTCTCTCTTTCTCTCTCTCTCCTCTCATCTCTCTCTCTCTTCTCTCTCTTCCTCTCTCTCCTCCTCTCTCCTCTCTTCTCTCTCTCTCTCTCTCTCACGTCTCCTCTCTCTCCCCCTCTTCTCTCCTCCTCTCTCCTCTCTCTCTCTCTGTGTTGTGTTTTTGTTTAGAATGTGGTATGTTCATTGGCTCCCCTTTGTCTCAAAGGTTCATTTATTTAAATAATTGGTCACCAGTTGCTGGAACTGTTTGGAAAGGATTAAGAGGTATGCCCTTGTTGGAGAAGATGTGTTACTAGGGCCAGGCTTTGGGGCTTTAAAAATGCATTCTGATTCCCAGTTAGCTCTCTGTCTTTGCCTCCTTCATGTAGATAAAGATGTGAACTCCCAAATACTGCACCAGTGACCTGTCTGCCTATCCGTGCTACATTCCCTGCCACGAGGGTCATGGACTCTAAGCCTCTGTACCATAGTCATCCATGCACTATTTTTTTCTATAAATTGCTTTAGCCACAATATTCCTTTTTTACATCAATAGGTAAACAATTAAACCATATAGATACTTTATGTTATCATACTATCGACCTTAAATATTAATATGTACATGTTAGCCAATAGATTGTGCTTCACCAGGCCCACTATCCAGTTTCTATTCTGCTGGCCTTCTCAAGTATCACTGAATGCTTGTACTTGGAAATAACTTTCTCACTTCTGGGGCCAAAATACCTGAAAAATTCAACATAAGAAAGAAATGGTCTATTCTGGCTCTCAAATCTAGGGCTTTCAGAGAAAGTAAAGCAAAGTATGGAGACAGGAGTAGGAGGAAGATGGTCAAATTGGTATGCACAGTCAAGAGAGCAGAAAACAATGAAAACCAATAAATACTACTGTCCAACTCACTGCCGTCCTGCTTCCGTGAGTCTGGCTGTTATGTAGAGGAGGGTGTCTGTCTTTCTCTATTAAGCTAATCTTATATACCTCTAACAGACCTCCCTAGAGACTTGTATTCAAGGTGATTCTGGATTCTGTCAAGATGGCAACACTATAAATTATCATGTGCATGTGAATATGCAAAATAAAACCAGAAAAGAACAAATAAAACCCTGCCATTCTAGGGGGGCTAAGCAGAAAAGCGCAGTTTCACGTGAACACCAAAATTAGCATTGCTTTGCTATTATCCTAACAATGGCAGACAATCCTTTCTTTATCAAACAGCTTGTACTTAAAAGCAATTAGGATAAACCTGAGACGACTGTGCCTGCTTATATTAGGCTCAAAATTTATTATTCTTTAAGTAATTTCACCTAACATAGAAATTAACCTCTACCCTGCAACTAAATTTAACTTCTTTGTTAGTGTAACAAGAAAATGTCATATTGTGGTGGTTTGTCTGAAAATGGTCCCTACATGCTCATATATTTGGATGTTTGGTGGTCTCCAGTTGATAGACCTTTGGGGAAGATTCAGAAGTGCGACCTACTGAAAGAAGGTGTGTCAATGGAGATAGGTTTTGAGGTTGCAAAATCTGCACCAGACACATTTAACTCTCTCCCTTCTATTTGCCTCATAGTTATGGTACTTATGTATCAGATGTAAGCTCTCAGTCTCTTCACTAAAACCACGCTATCTGCTGCCATGTCATCTGTCACGATGCTTATGAAGTGTATTGCTCTCTGGCACTGTGACCCTCAAATTAGATGCTGCCTTTTATGATTTTGCTTGGGAGTAGTGTTTTTATCATGGTAGTGACTGGTATATGCCTTCTCGTAGTAAACCCAAATTTCTGCTTGAGAATAAAGCTCATCTGGTTATAGGCACCACAGAAGGTCATGCCTACTGCTCTGGAGTTGTTCCATACTGTGAATATGGCTTTATAATGATATAAAAATATGAAATATCTACTTTTAAAAATTTCTTTGTGAAAAATATTCAATATTCAATATTCAATATTAGTGGTTACTAAACTTTCAGTACAATACCCCTTAAGTGTCTTTAGTAGTTCTACCACAGCCCATCTCCATAGAATCATTGAAAGAAGCAAACTAATTAAGCTTAATTTATGGGGAAAATTGATGTATATTGTGTCCCTGTAAGATTCATGTCTTCCTATGACTCTGCTCTTTCTAGTCTACCTTTATTTTAGTGTGTGGAATGACATGTCCCTCAGTTACCATTCTGTGTGACATATGAAGTACACACATTTATCTCAGCATTTTTTTCATGCAGATTTAACATTTTATCTTCATAAAAACTAAAAATAAAATTTTTATATGACAACTTTGGCTGTAACTAGTTATATTACACACGGTATATTTTCATCTCATTTTTATTTATTTAGATTTTATTATTTGTAGTGTTAGCAATTGATTTTAAGGCATTGCACACACTATGCAAGTGAGTTAAATCTGTAAATATTTTTTAAAAGTCCACATTGAGATAAGATCTTACCAAGATGCCCAAGCTGGCCTTGAACCTGCTCTGTAGATCAACAGTATTTGGATTTATAAACTTGTCTCAGCTTCTGATACCCGTGTTCACAGGTTTGCACTACAATTCTTCCTTGAACTTATTTTTATTTTTTATTTTTTCTCTATTACTTAAAAAAAAAGGCGGTATTGTGGTGCAGCCCAGGCTAGCCTGGACAGAGTTCCAAAAGTCATAAAAATTCTCTTGTCCCAGCCCCATGAGTGCATTTATTGGAGAAGTCATTAATGAACATTTTGCTTTCATTTATATGTTCATTTAAAATTCATTACTATTTAATGGCCATGCAATGATAATACTTTATCACTATGTGATAAAAATGAAGTGCATTATTGTAGTGAAGTTTATGTAGATTTCTTCTGTGGAATCCAATGGATGAACAGTAATATACACATGGGAAAATTTATCATAAACTTCAACTGTAATTCCTAGAAAATTTAGATTTTGAATAAATAATGATATTTTTTAACTGCTATAAAATTCTTATACTATATTTTGTGTCTTGGGGTTTTAAATGTTAAATTTTATTCAAGTCTAAATTTAATCAATCTTTTGGTGTCTTTTTCAGGTAATAGGAAACAATGAATCTGCTGAAGAGTCATTGCTTCCTTTCCCATCTGGATGTCATTCTTTTGAACAAGATCGGAACTAGATAATGATGCAATCAGACTGGAGGTTCATCATACTAAACCGGCTCCTTTCAGAAACATTGCAACTTAGTGTGACCATAGATGTCTTTGATTCTCACTCTTGATTGCTTCTATAATTCTTGTTCTCACTTGATCCTCACACTATCCTTCTGAGGAAGCAAGTCATGAAGGTGGCCTCTGAAGAGAACCACATTGTTTTCCCACCTTAGTTTGTAAGAGACAAAAAACATTTGTAGTGGCTAAAATGCTTTGGGGTGGACAAGACAGTAATGTTAAATACCTTCAAACCTATTTCTGAGTATTTGCTCTTGTTTTGTTTAATTGTTATTTCACATTTATAAATGCATGCAGTTTACTGAGTCTCTTTAATGTTGCTTTCATGTTTGATTTTATGGCTTGGTATTGAAGAACATACTAGGGGCCTCATCCTTGTGACGACTTAGTCTCCCTATTAGCAGACTGTAGTTCTTTGTTGATGGGTATGGGGCCTGATTAGATTTCCCACTTCAAATATAGCAAGGTTATGGCACTGTCATTGTTCATGGTTTTCTTGCTCAGCTATGTTGACCTATCATTGGGATAGCTTCTCTCTCGTTACCACCCGGAAACACAATCTCAAGACCAACATTATCATATCCTAGATTCAATCTTCTGCCCCTAATTTCTCTTTTTAACTCAAAGATTCTGTGTACACCCACTGAATTATGAAGTTAAAGTACCTTTGTTAGAATACTAAAGTGGACATTAAGAGTCATTATTTCCAAGTACAGAGAAAAATGGTAATGAATTCAGTATTTCATCCTGTCTGTGAGTACTACTGGTTTCTCAACATAAACTAAAAATGGCCATTAGTTACATTTGTCAGCCTGATTATTTTCACCCCACCCACAGGCAAAATTTTCTGTAACAGAGCCTTGGAGTGATTCCTTTTGCTCTTAGCTTCTTAAAACAGTAGAAGATACTGCTTTGAAAAGCCTTACTGCTAGTTTTGGTTCTTGTGTACTGAATAAAGGTACTAGCACAACGTAGCATGCACAAGTCACTGTCTATCCAGAATAGATACAAAGGATGAAAGAACAAGACAGGATACACATGGTGCCCAAGACTGCTCAAAGGGTAGCCTGGTGCCCTGTATTTCTGAGGCAGCATTTTTAGGATTACATTCTTTCTATCCTAAGCAATCTCAGTTGCTCTCAGAAACTATCAAGAGCTGAGAGTCTTGAAATGAATGTAAAAATAGCAATTTGGTATTCCAAACCTCAGCAATAAGCCCTCTTTCCCTTTCTAACTCAAATTCAAGGTGAGACATGACAGTGTAATGAGTTTGTGAAGTCTGAAAGGACCTGAACTTCCTTTAGAATTTGACTGAATGGAAACAGGGGAGAAATTTTCCTATCCACAGGACAAAGGGAGAGTAAAGAAAAAGGAATGCCTGAGTACTGTGCTAGTTTTTAACTGTTTGGGGCACTATTTTTTCCCCAAGGATTATCACAACTGTGTTTCCCCACAAAACTAACAAGTGGATGAAGTTTGAGATAAACTTGTTCTATGCTTTAAGCATCGCTTTAGTTAAATGAGCAAATTTAAATCTATTTCCCTCAAGTGCCTGCATCCATATTCATCGTAAAACAAAAGTTATGCATTTTATTAGTTTCTCTTAATTAATTTAACTTTATGATTATCATAATTTACTTTAAAATGATACCACATAAAACTGCTAGTGTATAATGTCCATATGATATTCATATGGGAGGTTTCTGTGTTTAAAATACATTGAAATTCCTATCATTAAAACACTAAAATTTTAGTCTTGCAAATATATATTAATGCAGTAAGTCAGATAATTTTATTTTATTTGCAAGTATGACTGTGACATTATGTTTTATTAAAATACAAATATTTTATTACCTTTAATTTTGTTAGTTATATTATTGCAATATTAATAACAGCCACTTTGCTGAATAGGACTAGTAGGATATTTATGAGAGAATAATAAAAAAGAGGAAAGGATTCTGCCCTACTTTTTGACATTATGTAAGTGCTCAGATTTCAGCATTTCAGGGCTGCAAAAGAAGTATTATTAAATCAAACAATCACAAAGCTAAAGAGTTTAAACACTGTCCTTATTAATTCCACACCTGATAATCTTATTTTATATTTTTCAAGTGTACTTGTATTTTGTCTGTCAACAAATAACAAATATGGCACGTTAGATTTTAATTCCTATGTAGCAACCTGCCTGGAAATAAATTGCATTAAACTGCAGTGAGTTTTATATCTCACTAGTGTAGGATTAGTGTGGCTGTTGCCTGTAATGATTTTCTTCTAGCTTCCTTCCTCAGGGTCTACTCAAGAAGAACTAAGTGCCTTTCCCCTCATGTCCAGCAATTTATGAGGTTGTCACAAGAGAATCCCTTGTTCTGCTTCCAGTAGCCTCTCATCCTATAGCAGAATAGACCAAACTTGTTTCCATAGTTGGTTCTGTAGAGCATTCCCAGAAACAAATAGTTTTTGAAAGGATGCCCAAAGGAAATTTTCCACATGCCGTGGACAAAACAAGTCATAAAATTGGAATGGGATCAGGGTAAAGAAACAGAGTCTAAGTCTTGGCATAATAGGAAATTCTGTAGTCACATTTTCTTTGCTTGTTTATTTTGAGAAAGCCCCAGGTTCTCCACTGCTGGGATTGCAGGTGTATTCCACAGCAGCAGGGCATATCACCTGTGTCTTGCTACAGAGGTCACTTTCCCATCTTTTTGAGTCAATATTTTGATCATTTATACTGTGTCACATGCAGGGCCATGTAAATTTTCAAAAAAGAGAAAATAAAATTGCATCTAACATAAAGATAAACCCCTTCATCTGTCAGCAAAAGCAATTAACTATAGTTTTCTTCAGTCTTGTAGCATTAAGAAGCCTTTGCTTTCTTCAGTGTGGAATGATTCCCCGTTACATTTCTAAGACAATTGTTTTGCTTGCTTGTTTGGTTTGTTGGTTTTTATTGTTGTTGTTGCTGTTTCTTCAAAATAGGGTTTCTCTGTGTAACAGCCCTACTTGTCCTGGAACTAGCTCTTATATACCAGGCTGGCCTCAACCTCACAGAGATCCAACTGCCTCTGCCTCCCGAGTGCTGGAATTAAATATGTGGCACCACCGCCTGGCTTTCTAAGGCAATTCTAATAACAAAATCAGACCATTAGCATCCTCTAATCCAGCTTTACATGAGTTTATGAGTTTGGTTCCAACCCTACTGTGCTTGTGGTATTCTTGAAAATAGTTCTGAGTACAAGTCCTCTCCATTATTTTTGCTTTAGTTCTTAATTTTATTTAGGTTACATATTCTTTCCTATAGTAAGAATTTTAGCATAAATCTCAACCCTCTGGTTTTGATAGTTAAAAACCACCCAGATACAACCATTTGCTGTTCCTAGAGACTATTTCCCTTCACTGTGGTGATATTTTTTTCACTGGCCTTATATGATTCCCATTGCCTAGTGCAAGGACTCAAAAATTATAAATTAACTACATGGGTGTACTTTTAATTATTTTGTGGTGCGTTAAACCATTCCTTACTCTGTATGCTAGAAATGTACTTTGCAATTTAGCAACATATCAAAGCTTATAGGAGAAATTCATTTGAACCATCGTACAATGTTTTTATTACAAGAACCACATTTATCTAGAGTTCCATGGTAACAATTAAAGCATATTTTGTATAATTCCATTTATACCGATTTCAGTTGAAATACCATAAGCCAAATAAAAATATAGGTAATATATTCTGAATTTTTCAAAACCACATAAAAATTCAAATAATACTCGCGTAGAATGCAGAATGTGCTTTTGGATTTGAGGATTCAACATAGTGAAGATATCAAGACTTTCCAGATTGATCTTCTAGCTCGGTGCAATGCTCACTAAAATCCCTGAGAGATTTCTGTTGATGTAGACAAGCTTATTTTAAAATTTATATGGGGAGACACAGTATTAGAATAAAGTTTCTTGCAAAAATGTGCAGCAAGACAAATCACTATGTCTGATATTAAAGTCAAATATATATTTATAGTGTATAAGGCAGAAGTATATTGAAAGAAAGATATCTATAAAGAGAGGGAAGGAAGAGCATAAAGAAGAGAGAGAGAGAGAGAGAGAGAGCGAGAGATGAGAGAGAGGAGAGAGAGAAGGGAGGATCGAGAGAGAGAGAGACGAGAGAGAGAGAGAGAGGAGAGCGAGAGCGCACAACGAGGTGTAAACTGTCCAAATAGCCTTGGCTGATTTATAACAAAGCTGCAAAGGCAAGACAAAGACAAAACCATGGTCTTTCTTTTAAAAAATGGAGATGGCATTACAAATTGACAGACAATAAGTTAATCTTAATTTAAATGTCATATTCTGTGATAAACATGAATATGAAGCTATCTCTGTCACAGCTTGGCTTGATTCTTTATATGGCATTGCTATTTTTAAATTTGTGAAGAGCTGCATACTGATTTCCAAAGTGCTTGGAATAATTTATTTCCCTGCTAGAAGTGTATAAAAATATCCAATTTTTTCTACACCTTCCCCAGGATTATTGCTTTTTTTGCTTTCTTGATGATAGCCATTCCTATAGGACTGAGACAGAATCCCAATACCATTTTGATTTGCATTTTTCTGAGAACTACACAAGTTCAACTTTTTTTTTTTTTTTTTTTTTTTTTTTTTTTTTTTTTTTTTTTTTTGGTTTTTCGAGACAGGGTTTCTCTGTAGCTTTGGAGCCTGTCCTGGAACTAGCTCTTGTAGACCAGGCTGGCCTCGAACTCAGAGATCCGCCTGCCTCTGCCTCCCGAGTGCTGGGATTAAAGGCGTGCGCCACCACCGCCCGGCCAAGTTCAACATTTTAAATTCATATAGTTATTGTCCCTTTGCACTTCATGTTTTAGGACCAATTATAAGCTCTTTAGTTGCCCATTGGTGCAGGCAAACATAAGAAACAGCTTAACTGCCCACTATGCCATTTGGCTTGGGCTATAAACAATATTCATAGCCTTTTATGGCACTTCTTTGTCACCTGAGACTTAATCTCCACCTTCATCACCCTACATTTATAAATGCTTCAAATCACAGAGGAAAACTTAATTTTTTAGTCTCATATTAATCATGCTCTACTTCTTTGCAAACATGTCCAAGAATACAACTAGAAACCATATTTCATTATGGAATGATGAATCTGCTCTGTTTTTTTAGTAAGTCAGTCTATCACTTCTAAACTTCAAGGAGGACTTCCGGTGTAATATCTTGCATGTATAAATAAATGGACATACATGTGACAAACAAAGATACATCTTGGGAAATGGCACTCACAGTAAACAGAGAACTTATGTAACCCAGGTTTGTTGACCAAATCAGAGAATCATGAAAACCAAGCCTTTGCAATAACAATTAGCTCTTCATTTTCTGGTGACACATAAAGTCCTAAACAGTACAGAAACCCATTTCTCTCTTTGGCAGCATTTGACATATGCACTTTTGCTTTTCCTTCTAATAAAACCTCTTGCTACTTCACTGTTTATGTTCACTTCAATCTCTGGAATAAGATGCCTAGGACCCAGAAATACTCAGGCAAAGACAACTGATAACACTAACTGAATTATCCTGTTGATAGTATCTTCTGTCAGACAAGTAGCTATCTAATCTTGTCTACTATTTTGAGACCTGAGTTAAGATTCTTGTGTTTGGTCCTGGTCCACACACTGCCCCAGAGATGCCAAATTAACAAAATGTAATTTGCCAATCATTACTATTATTTCCTGAACTATTGGAATCTGATTATAATTAGAAAGCTTTGGTCTATTATTTTGTTTGAGAAGTTATTGTCTATTCCTCTATTTGGGGCATTTTCTCTAGAATTTCCTAGAGCAGTCACAAAATGTCAGGCTTTATCTTATGTCTGTGGATCCATTTTAAATATCTTTTTATAAATAGATATCAACTTTCATTTTTCTACATGTATATATCCAAGGTACAAAGCATAACAATTAAAATGGCTGTATTTACTTTTGTTTTCAGAATGTGTTTTTGGTACCAGTGTGGAGAAAAATAACACAATGAAAGGTGTGTACACTCTTATGCGTTGTTTGTGCTCCTTTGTCTCGTGTGTGTGTGTGATAACATAATGATGCTCCAGGGTTTAAAGAACATCAAGGCACAAGAGCCATCTTTTCAGGTTTATTTTGCTTTTGTCTGTCTCAGAACTTCAGGGAAATCCATATTTTTTGTTTATTTATCTAGAATATATTGAGCACTTGAAGATTCTATAGAGTCTGTAGGTCATTTCAGTAATATAACAAGTGTTCATAATATTAATTCTGAGAATTTCTTTAGATTTGAGATTTTTTAGTTTTCATGTATATTTTTGAAACACTTTATTCAGTGTTTTATAATTTTTAGTATAGATGCTTTTGCATTTTCTATTAAATTTAAGCCTAAGTCATATTTTGACATCCACTTTATATGTGTCACTGTCAAGAAGTTCACAACTGCTACATGAAAAAAACAATTGATATTTTTTAATTGATTTCCTTGAGCTATACATTTTCTCTGCTTCCCTCCCTTCCTCAATCTTCACCTTGAAATATCTGCCATAGACTCCATGCTCCCAATTTAGTCAGTACAATTGATTCTTTTAATGTTAATATTACACAATGTTTACATTTATGAAATTGTTTACAAATATAGATTCCAAGTAAAGTTTCTTTTTAATTTTACTTTTTAAAATTTTAATTTTTGGAACAATATGATATATATTGGAAAATAAATATATATATTATATCTAATTTTAATAATATACACATATAAGTATATATTTTTGATACTTAGTATTTATTTTAAACTTAATTGGATTTACTGCCATTATAGATACACATATTTGGATGTGTTCATGAGAGTGTTTCTAAAAAGTTTAGACTGAATGTGAAGTGAGCATCCTGATTGTTGGTACAACATTTCCAGGAACAGGGTCTTGGGCTCATTAAAATGTGTGAAGTTAGTAGAGCAAACATGTTCATCTTTCTTAGATTGGACTTTTATGATAAAGTCCTGTCATAGACTTTGTCCTCAAACTGAGCCAAAATGAACCCAGTTCTAAACTGTATTAGTCACATATTTTGTCCAGTATTTTTTTTTTACTTTGTCCCAGGTGTTCATTTTAGGATGAAGTCCTCGTTGAATTAATGCTGTTGACATGGGCATGGGTTTGTCAAGGACTCCCTCACTTCAAACCTATGAGAATGACAAAATCTTCCAGTGTAAGACCTACAAGATAATGGCAAACACTTCCTCTGAGATATGATTGTGGCTGTTGGTAGTGTGTGCAAAAAAATGATTACCACAGCTTTCACTTCTGGATATTTAGGGCCTAAAGACTTTATGACTACAGATTTCTCATGTCCAGATCCAGCTGTACACCATAAACCATGCTTTCTTATTTATCTGTTTGTAACAACTCAGACACCTTGTCAAGCAGTAAGCAATAACCCTAGCTCACTGTTAAACTGTATAGAATAATAAACATATCTGTATGTTCATATGTCTCTCATTTATTCATATTTAGATTGTTCTCAGTCAAGTCCAACCCTATAGGCTTTTAATTTGGGGCATATCATGGTGTTTTGATCATAGCAATAGAAAACGCACCTGTTAGAACATGGTGTCTATTTCCTTCTCTTAGTATCTACAATGCTTGAAGTCCTAGATAGAACAATGCATACAACATGACAAGAAAAGAAAAGTGATAAAAATATGATAAAAAGAAATGTTCCTGTTTGTCAATGACATAGTTTGGTATAGCAGAACTCCAATAGAAAACTCCAACAACTCATAATCACTTTCACTAATGTAAAAAGGTTCATTTTTTTACCTAACCAAAGTGTAACCTTCTTATACCTTAATGACTTATGGAGATATATAGCAGGAATGTCTGAGAGAAGGTTATGTCAAGAAACAAAACCTTAAAACTCTGAACGAAGAAATTGTAGCAGATATTAAATGATGCACAGGTCCTATGAACATGGATTATATTGTGAAAATCACCATTCTTCCAAAAGAATTCTAGATAGTCATCAGAACTTGCACTAAAATTGCAATACACTTCTTGACAGAAATTAAAAAGAAACAATTTAAAAGTTTATAGGGAAGCAAATAGAACATGGATAGCAAAACAATTATAATAAAAACTAATTTTAAAATAAAGTTATTTGGGGAATTTCAGTCGCAAATTGAACATCTGTAAAATCTCCTTCTTTACTTCTATGGTTCAGAAACATCTTCAGAAAGGTTGAAAGATTTAAAGTGGCATAGGACAGAAAGAACCGTAGCAAAACACTGTTTTCCAGACATGAGAGAATTTCTGAAGTTATGAACTCAGAGCAACTGCCTTTGCTTACACAAGATCAAACCAGTAGATTATAACATGGAAAAGAGGCATTCATGAACTAAGAAACTATTGACAATAGATGTCTTCTGGACCAGGTTGCTTGGCGCTCTCTCTCTCTCTCTCTCTCTCTCTCTCTCTCTCTCTCTCTCTCTCTCTCTCTCTCTCTTTCTCTCTCTCTCTCTCTCTCTCTATCTCTGGGACAGTGTTTCTCTGTAACTTTGGAGCGTGTCCTGGCACTAGCTCTTGTAAACCAGGCCGGCCCCCAACTCACAGAGTTCCACCTGCCTCTGCCTCTTCCTCTCCAGTGCTGGGCTTAAAGATGTGTTCCACCACCGCCCAGCTGTAGCAACTTTCTCCAAAGTTGTAGCTCCTGGATCATTGACCACAGTCCAGTGTATGGTCTCAGGGCCGAGAGTAAAAGACCGTATAAATTGAATTTGAGCCACCACTGCTCAGCTGCAGCAGCTTTCTCGAAGGTTGTAGCCCCTGGACCATTAACCACACTCCAGTGCATGGTCTAAGGTCCAAGAGTACAAGAGTGCACAAATTGGATTTGATGGGTTATAAAACATAATAATAATGACAGTAAAAGAGGACTCAGAGTAGAGGGGATGCGAAGGTGGAAGTGAATCTTGAAGGCACTGTAGAAAATAGTGGGAGGGGATGAGAATAATTAAATGCACTGCAGACATTTATAGAATTCTCGAAGAATTCATGAATATATTATATTTAAAACAGATAATCACTTAGTAACCTGCTTTCTCTAAGTATTTTAATAGAAGAAGCCATTGTTGCTGTTTCTTTATTTATTTTTCTGATTAATAAGCGATGTCTTAATTACCAGAAGAGAATCATTAATGTCTTTGCTAACCGAAGATCCTAGAAAAAAGCCACACCTATATGTAAATTTCTATAAAACTGATTGACTGATAGTAATGCCAATATCTGAGACACTTGGGATTAAAACATGCCCAGAGAAATATTATTTGTGCCTACCTTTGTCTTCTAAGTAGCCATTTACCACTCATTCAGTCTTTAACATGGTATTCTATGACCATAAGGCAAGGCTATGGAATTCATAAATGGACGCCTTCCACCACTCCAGTAGCTAAGACTGTCATCATGTCTGTGGCCTATCACAGAGACTTCTGTGCACTGATATAACTCACATGTTGCTTGTCCACACAAACACAGTTGTAAAGTCCCATTTTTAAATGACTTTCATTGCTTTGGTACTATAAAAGCTTCATAACAAAATTACCCCATTGGAACACTGTGTTTTAGGTAATACTAAGCCTGTGTCTCAGGTTGTTGTCAGTAATATCTCACTCCAAAATAACTCTCTCTTTTTCTTTGAGTTTAGAACTGTATTTTCTGTGTCAACAAAAATCTATATGCAAGGCCAAGAATTAATTCAAAAAATTTGTCCTTGAGACTAGAGCTTACAAATGTTCCCAGTATTGGATTCTGTTTTAGTTACTCATTATCTGTGGAAAGAAAGTCAATGCATTTTAACAACATATTAAATATAATGTTATATGTTCATGTGATTATTGAAACTAACATTTCAAAACACACAAAACCATATTACTTTGCATTTGAGGTGGTAGGTTGTGGTAAAACTATAATTAGCCTGTAACAATGATTAGTTATAGAATTCTCTAACTTGGGGCAAATGAGATATTTATCAACCCTTCAGTTTAGTGAATGTGTGAAATCTGTTTTATAGAGGACAATCCCTTCAACTTAGTAATTTCAGAAATTACTCAACAGTTTCCTTAATTTAATGTGTGTGTGTGTGTGTGTGTGTGTGTGTGTGTGTACTGTCAGAGTCCAGAAATTAATATCAGATCTGCTGGAACCGAAGTTATAGGTGAATTGTAGCAAGTATTAAGAATGCTATGAACTGAATTCTGGTCCTCTTTAAGACCAGAAAATCTTCTTAACTGCTGGTCCATCTTTCTAGTCCTGGTGAAGCATAATTTCATGACCAAAACACAGATGCTAGATAACTGATAAAGCCTCATTTCTTGGTGGATAGGTAAGAATATTTCTAGAGGAAATAAATTCTTGACTGGATGAATTGAGTGTAGCAGATGGCCTTCCCTGGAGTGTTTTGGCATCTGATCTGTTGAGGGCTGGGACTGGACAAAAAGCAAAGGAATGAAAAAATAACTCTTCCTGGCTAGTTCATATCATTTATTTCCTTTGTCTATGAATATCTGGGCTCCTGTTTCTTGGTTCAGGTTCATCATAAGACCTATATTACATGGGAAAGAAAAAAATCAAACATAGCTATTTTATAATAAAATTTCTAGTTATATTTGTTTCACTCTATATTTTATTGTCTAATCTGAGACAAATTATTTCAGAGGCAAACACTTAGCCAGATGGCATATTGGAACGCAGGTGTAAGATAGTACTACATTGTCAATAGAGGAATTAATATTTACCAGAAGCATTGGAGATATTGGAAAACATTGAAACAAAGTAAAATAAATATGATATTTAGATGATAAAAATATTTAGCAGAACCACTCATATTTTGATATAGCATGTGTTACAGTTTTAAAGAGAACCTGCATCAATAGGCTGAATACTTGTTTATGTCAACATACAAAATCTGGTTATCTTTCCTCTGAACTGAATGCTGTATTCCCACAAATTCCCGAAAGGAACCTAATCTCCAAGATGAACAGGGGTCAGTTGTGCTGTCTAGGTTTTTTGTTGTTTTTTTTGTTTTTGTTGTTGTTGTTTTGCAAGTTAACATAAACTCAGGTCATGTGAGAAGGAAGCACCACTGAGAAAATGTTTTCACTACATTGGACTGTAGCATGTTCGTGGTGTTGTTTTCTTGATTAATATTGTAAGATGTTCTGATCCACTGTGAGTGGTCCCAGTTCTGAGCAGGGGTTTTGGGTTGTGTAAGAAAACAAAGTAGGCAGCATGGGGAGCAGGTCAGTAAATCTCATTCCTCCTGGATTCTGCTCTAGTATCTGTGTTCAGGTTCCTGCTTGATTTCCTGCTCAAAGTTCTGTTAATAATGAAAATTTTACCTAGAAGTGTATGTCAAATAAACCCTTTTCCTCCCAAATGATTTTGGTTTTTTTACTTACCAAACAATGGAAAGTAATCTCAGAAAGTCGTATTCAATACAGAACATTTTGAATCCAGTCTACAATAGGGTTTTTTTTTTTATTCTTAATAGTTCAGTTTTTTAGCATGTCTTCAAATGATTAGTGTCTGTTTCCTGTATGCCTGAATGTGTTCATTGGTCCTCTACTGCTACTGTCATGGCATTTAGCTGAAGCATACAAAATCAACTATGTCAACAACTATGTAAGCTACTACTTCAACTATGACTTGAACCACCCCAAACCACAAATAACAATAAGTCTCTCCTTCCCTGAAATTTTCCATGTCAGATGTTTTGATTTCAGTGACAAGAAATTATGTAATCCAATGAGATAGTTTTCAATATTTTGCTCTTAAATAAAGGTCCTCATGTTCAAATATTCTATTTAGTTTTCCACTTATTAGTTGTCCCGTTTAGTTTTGTTTTGAAAAGAATATTAGCATGAGAGTTCATGGGTGGGAGTGCTTGAAGGCAAGTCTGGCAACCAAAGTTCAATCCCTAGAACCAACATGGGGGAAGGAGAAAAGAGACTCTCTCATGATACTGTCTGGTCTTAACATGTGTAGCATGACAGATGTCCTCCCTTCCTTCCTCCCTCCCTCCCTTCCTGTCTGTCTCTCTGTCTCTCTCTTTCCACAATGCACACACAAATAAATTAAAAACCAAAGAAAAAAGTCAATACATCAAACCTCCTAGCAAATCCATAAGTTTGTAAAAGAGTATTTTAATTCCATCCATGCAGATAAGTAGTCATAGTCTTGATCCTTTCTTCTTTATAACCAAAACACTATATCCATGTAACAACCGCATGAATTTTCTTCTTCTAGCACATGCCAGCAGCCTTCTGTTCCCTGCTTCTCTAATGTAACTAAATTATCTGCGCTCAAATTTGCTTGATATATTCCATTTGCTTTGCTTAATGCCAGCCCCAATTCACATTTACCTTGGCAGTACATGATGGGTTCTATTTTCTACATAAACTAACAACTAGAGATATAAATTATGTTCCTGGAAAGATTTACTATGGAAATAATATGAATTTTTATTGGAGTTAAGCTATAAATTAAATACAAGTCAAGTCTGAATTCAACAGCATGTTGGAAATTTATATGTATTTTCTAATATCCTGCTGGCAGAAAGAAAGTTTAAGAACACATTTAGGGTTAGGGTTAGGGTTAGGGTTAGGGTTAGGGTTAGGGTTAGAAAAAAAAAAAAAACAAAAAAAAAAATTAAAAAAAAAAAAAAAAAAAAGAACACACCCAATGATTTAACAAGCAATAGTTAAGGATCAGAGAATTTCTGTCATATATAAAAATGTCATCTACATAAAGCAAATATGTCAGTGATACATATTACAGGGAGATATGTTTTTATTTCCTCATAACAAGAGGATAAGGGCAGTTGATTCTACCATCTGTTTTTTTTTTTTTCCTCAATCAGTGCTATACTTAAGACATGCCACAGGGCCTCTGCCCTACACCTTGGTCCTTGAGATCTTTACACTTTGGGGAACATATGCACCTTGCTGGGTAATGATAACAAACTGTCCTTCCCAGGCCATACTTCTGAAGCTGCGCATGCATTATACTCTGGGGTTACATGTTCCAGAAGAGCCAAACTCTTCTGTGTGCCCCATTCAAGAACGCTATTTTGAAATTGTGGGTGTTCAGTCATCAGGCTCATTTGATTCCTTTGTTGTAAATCCTCAGACATATTTTGGGGTTCTTCTTTTACCTGACAAGAGTCAACTAAAATTTCATATGTTCCTAAGGGAGAAGAAATAATGTACTTCGCATGCCTTTGGTAGTTAGCTACTCAAAGTGGTGTGAGTGGTGTTTCGGGCATTGTGTTCTAGATCAGGAAACAGGATCAGGCTAATACATTTGATGATTACAAATTCTTAATAGCTTTCAGATCTGAAGTTTTAGCATAAAATTCAGAAGTCTTCCACCTAATTTTCCTAGAGAGATGCTACAGTCCATTACTAAGTTTCAATCAAACTACTCTATGGACCAGCCGCTACTCTGGCCTTGCCATGCATGCTTAAGATTATTGCATGCTAAATTACTTGGAATTTCTCTTTTGTTCAACAAAACATTTCTTTCTTCAAGTTTCTAGAACAAATCTTTGTAAGATATTAGCCGAATTCCAAAGGTTCCTGCTAGTGTATTGACCCATGAATTCGGACAGCATAATGCCTATTTTTGTTACTGTTATTCTATTGCCTTGGAGAGACACCATGAGGCAAATTATAAAAAAAATAATTTAATTTAAATTAATTTTTAATTTTAATTAATATAATGAACTGCTTACCGTTATTCCTTGACCATTATAGTAGGGAGCATTGCAGCAGATTCGGAGGCATGTACCAGAAGAGTAGCGATAACTGACATCCCAATTGGCAGAAAGAGAGAAAATGAAAGGGAGAGACTAAGTTTGTCAAGGGATTCGGAAACTTCAAAGTCTACCCCCAGTAATACAGCTTTTTCTAATAAAGGTCACACCTCCTATCCTTTCCTAAAGCCCCCACCAGTTGAGATACAAACATTCAAGTTTTAAGTCTACAGGGCCAGTCTCATCCAAACTAGCACACTGCATTTTATAATTAATGATTTAGATTCATTTTCTGATAATAATGCAAACCTCTGGAAGTATGTTCTAGAATGAAATATGCATATGAAGAAAGCATTGATTTTGAGAATTGAAAAGACAGGCCATGATGCATTCTGCAAACTTCTTAGCCATCCCCTGGAAGTGTTAAAGACTAGACTACTAGACTTCTCAGAATTATTATGTTTGAGTTAAAGAATCATTGATCCTTATCTTCACATGGGTGAATCATATTAAGAAGGCTTTCCCTGGAAACTGGCTTTTGACATGGTGACTCTCTTCACCTTCAGGGAGTTTCCAGGGAACCCCTACTAAGGACAGTCTTTCAACAGAATTTATTTCATCTTTTAGCGTGTGGTCCAGATGGACAGCCTCAGGAGCAAACATGGCATCTAATAAAGATGTGAGGCAAATACAAAGATGTTAAGTGAGCTCCAACATGTCTTTTCACCATATCATTTCATGCCAAACTTTTGTGTCTTTTGGGCAATAGCAATCTCTGGTGTGTTGTCAGGTTTCTTCTGCATACCAACTGAAAGACAACTTCCCATAGATCATGATATGTGAACCACATCATTATGCGTGCTTGAACCTAGTTACCGAGCTTCGGGCAAGGGGCTGGAGGTTAAAATACACAGACACACACAGACAGAGAGACAGTGACACGGGTCATCCTTGAATTCCCCCAAGAATGCCCCCTTTATTGTGTTCAGGGGCAGATTATATAGAGATAGCCACGCCCCAGCCAAACCCACCAGAAACCACTCTGCCATCAGGAACTCCTGAAGGTCTCATGCTCAGAACAGCTGTAGGCACTCAGATCAGGGGATTACAAGAAATTCAGGATCTGGGGTCTCACTGCTCCCAAAAAATTCTTCAAATGAAAAGTTTGATGTATAATTTCAGAACCTCTCTTTCCAACTCACAATTACTAAAATTGATGACAATTATGGATAGCATAATTTCCATTATACAGTGCTTTGTCATGTCTATTGATCTAATCCAAACTGAAAATCATAGCTGTTCATTGTATGTCTAAAGTTAGATGAAATATTAAACTATAAATATCACTGAAATATTTTGGATATTTGTATGAGCACAATTAACTCTCAGTTTTGTATGCTATTATTTTATTTTTTCCTACCATGATATATTACTTGTGGTTAATATTAAATATTTGTGGTTCACAAACAGGTACACAACACAATACACAAACAAACATATGAAATATAATATAAACTGTATATTACTTCAAGCTATATTAAGGAATCATGTACCTACATTTGGAGATGCTTAATGTGTTTTTAGGAGCACATATAATCTTGTCTGGTGGATGGATATTTTCATTGTTGGTTTATGTTAAATATGATAACAGTAGTGCATCAGCTATCATATTTGGCAGAACCCTGGTGATACCTTATAATACAAAAAGGATCAATTAAAAAATGTAGAAGAGAAGTACATAAGAAATAATATGTGATGGTTGTGCATGCCTTTAATTCTAGCACCTGGGAGACAGAGGCAGGAGGATCTCCAAAGTTGAGACCAATCTGGGCTACAGAATGAATTCCAGGAGATTCAGTGTTACAGATAGAAACCCTGTCTCTAAAAACAAAAGAAAGGAAAAAAAAAAAAAAAACAGAAGAAGAAGTCGGGAGAGGGGAAATAGAATGTTAGAATGTGGATTTAAAGCTCCTCGTTACCTGCTAAAAATCTCAAATGAGATGGTAATGTCCAGATTGGGTGCATGGTGGATTCCATTATTCTCCAGTGTTCTGAATCTTCTTTGTCCAGGCTACTGCCTTTTGGACCTTCTGTGAGATTAAAGCACGTTTTTTGGATGCTTCTTTCGAGAGATAAGTGTCACAGAAGCAATGATTTCCCAGAGATCTCTCACTGTTTGTAATATTCCATTCTCATAGATGTTACAACAGATTTTATCACATGGTGGCAGCAGAGATCTAACAGGTCAAGTCCCTGTTCAAAAAGATGTGTCAACTCTCAATATCATCCTTCAGATGTTCCATTTGCAAAAGCATCAATGAGCTGAGGATCAAATGCAAACAGAAGAGAAACCACAGGGATAAAACAGGATTCAAATAATATCATCTGAATCTTGCATTCATTAAAAGCATATTTATTTTAATTGTAGTGTATTATTACTGTATTTTGACTATATTTTTTTATCAAGATGCTCATACTTTTAATGAATTAATAACAATTTGCTGACAACTTAAACATTCTCATTTCCCAACAGCATAGCCTCTTATCGTTGACAGTTTAATATCCTTTGAAACAGGATGTTGATTGCTACTAATCCATTTTGAGTGAATAGAATAAATAAAATTATTGAATATGCAATAGGGTATATACTTTTTCCTTTTGATTTTGAAATGAAATGCCTACATGCTACTTTTCATTTTAAGTAATAAATATGTGTGTTTATTATATACACACACATACACACAATACATACATAAAAGCCTTTGTTTTTCTTTTATTATAACCCTGATCTCTGCTTCGATCCCGCACATGTAATTTCTAAATATTTATTTGCTTTTATTCATATGTATGAAAATCTGTTTGCTCATGAGTTTGTAAACTACATGTATGGCTGGTGCCCAAAAATGCCAGAGGAAAGATTCAGATTCCTCCTATAGAACTTAAGTTATACAAGTCTGTTAATAATCATATCAAGTAATAGGAACCAAACTTGTGGGCTCTACAAATAAAAGCAATTTGTCTTAAGTGCTCAGCTATTTCTCCAGCTACTCAACCATTCATGCTATTTTTATATGTTTGATACAATAAAAACATGTGTTCTGTTTCTTTTTTAAAATAGGACATGATAGAAAACTTTAACAAAGCTAGATTTGTTCTGACATTGTAACATAAGGTATCTGGAACATTCTATGAGTGGAATCTATAATAAAATAAGCCTGGTTAAGAAGATATGCAAGGTCTTAAATTGCCCCCTTAATGCCATTTGCTTCAGTCTAAATATAATATTTTTGCAGTCCTTTTCAGCTGTTATTTGAAAGGCTTCACATAAGGACATGGTTGTTATTATTGCTTTTGTTTTAAACTTCGCTAACTTTTCAGACCTCATAAAAGAGAAAAAGCCCTTACTGTACTTCTTATCTGCACAATAAAAATGATTCAGGCCAGAAAACACCCATCGACAGCAGGACAAAGCAGCAAATCCTTTTCTTTCTAGAGTTCTGGGTTAGACCAATACAGCTTTGGCTATGTGTTATGATATCTCATGGTATCTTTATAGGCGTCGCTTTTGGGGTTTCCACAAGAGGCATGGGCAGTGGCCACAGACATTGTACCCAGGGAAGAATAAAATGCTGTTTGTGCTTTTCTACTTTTTCCATTCCAGTTGCACTATAATCCACGAGTCAGTTTTCTTAAAATAAGGATTTTATTTTGCATTTTTATTTACATTAGGTTTCCAGGGTAACAAGAACAAAGTTCATATTCCTATGAAGTAAAAGAAACAGAATATTTAACACATTTCTTGCATTTTCAAATCTTCCAACTCTATCGCATACATGCTATGCTGGCTTAACTTGGGGTGTTTTGGGGACTCCGAACAGTGGGACGAGGGTGTCTGAATCTTTTGTCTGTTTTTCAGACTCTTCCTCCTGGTGGGTTGTCTAGTTTAGCCTTGATGGGGGGTTTGTGCCTAGTCTTATTGCTTCTGGTTAAACCATGTTCAGTTCAAATCCCTGGGAAGCCTGTTCTTTTATGAAGGGAAATGGAGGAGGAGTGGATCTGGGCAGCTTGGTGGTGAGGTGGGAGGATAGGTGGTGGTGTAGGTTGGGAGGAGCAGAAGGAGGGGAGGATGAGGTCGAGATGTAGTGTGTGAGAAAAGAATTTTTTTAAAAAAAAATTAAGAATTTACTCATAATGAATGAGAGGGCTTTAATTACATACAAATTTTCTAATTTGCATTTTTTTTTTCTAAATGTGACAGCGTATCTGATGTGGAGGACAGTGAAGCTGGCAGGAGACTGTCTTGTGGATTTACTCCCCGGTGGGAAAGATGAGAATGAAAAGCTGATTTTTTGAAAAAAAAATACATCATGTTTCTTTATCTCAGTTTCTTTCCTTGATGCTATGAAAAGACCCTCTTACAGAAGCCACCGGAGAGAAACACAAGGGAAAGGAGCACGAGAGGATCTGGGGAGGAAGGGGAGGTTCCTGTGAGGGACTCGGAGGGGAGGAGGAAGGAGAAACTGCTTTCAGGATGTAATATATGAGAGAATAGTAAATGAAAAAGAAAAAAAAGAATAAAAAATAAGATGATGCTTTAAAAGAGAGAGGCAAATATTGTTTTTTTCATTTATTTATTTATTATTATTATTATTATTAAAAATTTCCGCCTCCTCCCCACCTTCCATTTCCCTACCCCTCCCTCAACTCCCCTCTCTCTCCCTCTCCAGTCCAAGGAGCAGTCATGGTTCTCTGCCCTGCCGGAAGTCCAAGGTCCTCCCCCCCCCCCCCCCCCCCCCCCGCTCCATTCAGGTCCAGGAAGGTGTGCATCTAAACAGACTAGGCTCCCCCAAAGCCAGTACATGCAGTAGGATCAAAATCCAGTGCCATTGTCCTTGGCTTCTCAGTCAGCCCTCATTGTCCGCCAAGTTCAGAGAGTCCGGTTTGATCCCATGCTTTCTCAGTCCCGGTTGAGCTGGCCTTGGTGAGCTCCCATTAGACCAGCCCCACCGTCTCAGTGAGTGGTCGCACTCCTAGCGGTCCTGACTTCCCTGAAGCTGACATTTTGGGGTTTTTTTTTTTTTTTTTTTTTTTTTTTTTTTTTTTTTTTTTTGTTTACAAAACAAGATAAAAGTTTTATGTATTTTAGCATTACCACTTGTGGTAGTTTGAGAGAAAAGGACCCCTAAAGGGCATGGTACTATTAATATGTATGACCTTGCCAAAGGAAGTGTTTTATTGTGGGGGTACACACACTTTGAGCTCTTTTTTGCTCAATGTGAGTGTCAGTCAACTTCCTGTGGCTTATAAGATACAATATTCTCAGCTACTTCAGCATACCTGCCTACATGCCGCCATGCTTCCCATCATGATGATAATGGACTAAACTTCTGAAACTGCAAGTGAACCACCCCAATTAAATGTTCTCTCTCTAAGTGTTGCCATGATCGTGGTGTCTCTTTACAGCAATGACAACCTTAACTAAGACAGAAGTTGGTATTAGGGACCGCAGTCCTGTGATAGGCCTCACCATACATTTGTTTGCAGTAGTTCAGACTTTGGTGAATTTACAAAAACAGTGGAATGCTATTGGATAATTCTCGCCCTGGGAAAAGCACCTTCGTGATCATGGTATCTCCCCTGCCAGAAAGGAGGGAGAACATGAGCAAATAGTGTATTTTAAAACAATTCCAGGTGCACCTTGTCGGGGAAGTCAATGAGAAGGAACTTGGAGCGGAGCAGCGAATCACGTTGCATTCATTATCCGGATCAGAAAGCACCGAATTCTCGCAGTCCTGCTGGTGATCAGCTCATTTCTCGACTTTTCTGCAGTTCAGAAACTTCCTCATAAGGAATGGCGCCACCCACAGTGAGTGGGTCTCTACATACCAAGGAACATGATCAATGCAATTCTCAGTACACACGGACACAGGCCAACCTTGTCTCTCTTTTCAGGCGATTCTAGGTTTCATCATGTTAATAATTAACAGTTTCAGAGCCTACACACCAGTCACTCACTCCTTTGTTCAAGGTTCAGAGTATCATCTGCTCTTTGAATCAATACCGGAAACAGAAATAATGAGCACACTTTACTAGCGAGAAATTGAAGCTGGTGATATCAGCTATTAGCTAGTCTACTTTTACATAATTTCTCCAAATCTTTGAAAATTTTTTCTTCGGGCATTTAAAGCTGTTTTTCAACTGTAGTTTAGAAAGCAGCTGCTCACATGAAATCAGAAACTTTTGTTGTTCTTTAGGTTTGTCACTGTCATTCAGGAAATCTTTTCTGGCCACTCTCAACATTGCTTATAGAAAGAAAGGGCAAGGATTCTTGAAGAGCTTCTTATTTCATGACTGGAAAGTGGCTTTGGAGGCCCCACAGAGTTTGTGGTACTTTGGGAGTTGATTGCTACCAGTGGCACAGGAGTCATTTACGTTAGCTATGAAGTTACTGGGTAGTTACCTATACTTCACTAAATAACCCCTTGCCCATTCTCCCGCAAGCGTCCTCTCTAAACTTATTGGTCTGTGAAGTAAAAATAAAGCAATATTTTTAATGAAGCTAGTTAAATATTTATAAATATAAAGATATACTTTTACTTATGCGACATGTATTCCTTTTTAAGGGTTATTGCAATTTACATATTTTACCAAGGTCAGAATTTACTCCAACACTTATAGAACCATTCTTTGATTTAACTTCATGTTGTATAACGTTTTCCATGTGGACTAATTCACTAGTGGAACAAATTACAGTAGCCGGAGAGTTCGCGAACCTGGCTGTGCCCATCCTTTGCTTACTGCCTTTGCTTACGTCCTTCCTAATTTTCCTCTTGTGGACAAGGTTCCCACCATCTATCTCACTCTCACACTTCACACTCTCCAAGCTTCTCACCTCAGGCTTTCTTGAATTTCTTATTCTTTGTGCTATACCTGGAGTGTTTCAGAAACTGTTGTAGTGCAATTCTATATCACTATGTTCACCACTGCTGCCATGCATGGCTACACCATCACATTCATTACTGCTGGGAGGTAACTCTGTGCATGACAGTCATTACTGCTGGGGTGCACCTCTACTGCATCACATTCATTACTGCTGGGATGCACCTCTGCACAATGACATTCATTACTGCTGGGATAAACCTTTACATCATTACATTCATTATTGCTGGGATAATCCTCTACACCCTGACATTCATTACTGCTGGGATGCAGCTCTACAGCATCACATTCACTACTGCTGGGATGCAGCTCTACAGCATCACATTCCTTCCTGCTGGGATGCACCTCTGCACTATGGCATTCATTACTGCTGGGATGCACCTTTGCACTATGACATTTATTACTGCTGGGATAAACCTGTACATCATTACATTCATTATTGCTGGGATAATCCTCTACACCCTAATATTCATTACTGCTGGGATGCAGCTCTACAGCATCACATTCCTTCCTGCTGGGATGCCTCTACACCATGACATTCCTTACTGCTGGGATGCAGCTCTACAGCATCACATTCCTTCCTGCTGGGATGCAGCTCTACAGCATCACATTCCTTCCTGCTGGGATGCCTCTACACCATGACATTCCTTACTGCTGAGATGCAGCTCTACAGCATCTCTTTCATTTCTGCTCAGTCACCTCCTCAACATCATTCTCACTGAACTTCCCAGGTTTTTTTTGCTACTGTTTCTATCTCATTGCTCCTGGGGCTTTTACATAGGATATATGCCTGCATTGTTTCCTTCCTTTTCTTCTCTCAATTGTTACAGGACCAATATTTTTTGTCTTACCAAATATTAAATCACAAGTTTCTGAAAGTGTCCTGTATACAGTTTTGTCTAACTAAAAGTTTGTGATAAAAAGCAAACTCAAATGTATTTTTATATCCTTTGTTGAAGAATAAAATAATTTCTAAATATATGCCATGGAACATTTTTTTCTTTCTATTTGACAACTTTTTTTTTTTTTTTTATGTTCAAATTCCGGGTTTCCTTGTGGGCTCTCTATTTATTCTTACAAACCACAGAGAAGAAATGATGCTTAACATATTTTGAAACACTATTCAGTATATCTATGATGTTTAATTTTATGTATCACCTACAATGAACAAGTATGAGTCCAGATATTTGTTCAGAGATGTTGGTAGTTTGATGGATAATGTTCTTATAGATTCATGTACTGATAAACTTGTTACACTGTTGGTGGTTCTGATTTGAGAGGTGGAGGTGGTCTGACATTGCTGGAGGAAATATGTCACTGGAGATAGGCTTTGAGATTTTTAAGATCCCTGCCAGCCATTTCCAGTTGGCTCCCTCCGCTTCTTGAAAGCAGTTTAAGATGTGGATTCGCACAAATTCCTGCTCTAGTCTCCACGTCTCCGTTCTGCACTCAGTTGATTCATCATATGAAGATAAAATAACTAGTACAGTCAATACTACATCTTTATGCAATGGAAGTTTGTAAATGAAGTTAATGAGTAATATCCTCTTAAAATAAGATGTGATATAAATATCCAGCACTCAGCATTCCTATATATATTGTAATGCTTAATCACCTGCTGAGTACTCTGCCAATATCTCCACAGGAATGTTATCAGCTGCCCAGGATCCTTGGCCAGTTCATCTGCACGACACAGCTGAACTTTCCTTCTCCATTACAACACGAACCATTTTCTTTAATAATTATCTTCCTATAATATACACATTATATTGGCTGGGTTTCTCAGGAAAACACTAACATGCCAATTCTCTGACTGTAAATACATAACTTCTATAAACATTTTTCTAACCTGGAAAACAAACCTGTAGTCAATTATAAGTACTTATTCAGTGAATTGTGTTTATTACATTCAGTGATATCAGAATCAAAAAACATTACCCTGTGAGTTATGCCATGATACTACAGGACATATTGTCTTAGTATGTAAACAAAACAAAACAAAACAAAAAAAATAGATGTATACTAAATTGCCACAAAAATACAGTCACAACAACAATAATCAAAATTTCAGTGAAAATTTGACTTTTAATGAATTTGTTTTAATTTTATCATTCAACTTTTGAGAAATTTTATTTCTTCTAAAGACAACTAATTATCTCTTATTATTAATAAGATTTTAATTCTATACTTCATTAATTTATTAGAAATTATATACTAACTAATCTATGAACCTTTATAAGATTATGCATGTATGTGTCAAACGTTTGTCTTTCAGTTGCTTTCTTAGTACTTCACTTATATGCCTCTATGAGGTTAGAATACTACATTGTCATATACAATTTTTTGTGGGATGAAAACAACCTTGTGTATTATAAAACAGGCTTGCTCTCAGAGGTTCTACTAATGCAGAAAGAGTAATTTTTGAATTTTATTCTTTTTCTGCAATTTGCTTTTATTATGACTAGTTTACTACCTATATGGATATATTGTTTTTCAAAGAAAGAACGTTAAAAGAATAGTATGGATAAACAATTATTGAGTTCATCTCTGAGGATGAATAATTTTCCTCTCAGCAGTGGTTAATTGCCTGTAGTTCTTCATCTCATGTCCGGGCCCTGTGTGATTTCCTTTACCCATATAAGCGTGTTATTAGGTGCTGTCATTATTTATGTCTTATTTAGGAAGTCATATTTTTGAAGTTTCATGACTGTGCTCTTCATGATAGTGGCTGTTAACTAGAAGACACGATTTTGCAGCAAGTTTCCTGGTCCTCTGGCCCTTCCAATCTTTCCATCTTTCTCCTTTGTTGTTTCTGAGACATAGCTGTCAACCATAAAAAATCTATATACATATAAACATTACTATACCGAAAAAACAAACAAGGTTGTAATAATATCTTTATCTCCAATATAGATATATGAACAACAAAAAAAAAAACACCCCAACAGCTTAGACAAGCATAGTTAATTTGAATGCCTTACTCTAAGTTTTGCTAATTAACACTGAAAGTGTTGAGTTTGTTTATTAGTACTTTGTTAAACTTTATTCTCTTAATCACTCTCATTGGCAAAATATCATCAAAGTACTGCCAAACATAGCAGAAGATCAATAATATTTACTGTCCATAATACATTCCCTCATCATTAGAACAGTAGCTTTTGGCATTTTGACAAATAGTGTGTTTTTGCACTAATTTCTAAGGATCACAAATAGTAATTAAATAGTCTCCAAAAGCTAATAATCAGATAATTGCTCTCAGAAAGAAATGAGTTATAGTCCATTGATATCCTGTGGTCATCTATGCTGGTTATATGATTAGCACGTTTCAAACAGATAGAAAATACAACTGCTTTTTCAGTTCTATTATATAAAAATATGTATAGGAACCTGGTTTACTTAACTATATAGGTTAATTTTATTCATGCCCAGAAGACTGAGCCACAATTGAGAAAATGTTTATATGACATTGGCCTGTATGCTAGACTGCAGATTAGTTTCTTAACTAAAGATTGATGTGGGAAGGCACAGACCACTGTGGGTGGGGCCACCCCTGGGCTGGTGGTCCTGATTTTTATAATAAAGCAGGCTAAGCAAAAATGGGAATCTAGCAGTAAGTAGTTCTCCACAAATTCTTTTTCATTCCCGGCCTTCAGATTTCTTCCTGCATTGAATTTCCACAGTTCTGAAGGGTGAAGGTGTAATAGAAAATAAACCATTTCCTCCTCAGGTTGCCTTGGTTCATGGTGCTTTCTCACAGCAATAGAAAGCCCTAACTAAGCTCTCTTATAACAGACACTTAAGGTACTGGCTACATTTCCTCATTCATGATACAATGTTAGCATTTGACTCATTGCTTTTCTCTTTTTCTGGCTTATTAATACACTAGTTTTTTTTCTACATGGATTGGTTTTCTTTTCTTGTTACTTTGTTATTGGGTGTTGTGTGATATTTTGACTGCATTCTGATGCAGCCAAGATGAACAATAAAGTTTGGTTTGAATCAGAGGGCAGAGCTATCTAATTGCTAACCAAAATTTACCATAGAGGTTTTAGAGAACTAAGGGCAGATAGAAAGAGGATGTGGTATATCAGGGCTTAGTGAGGGTCTCTGCCTTATTGGATGGATGAGAGACAGAAATAGGAGGTCACTGGCTGCTTTTCGACCACTTCTCCGATCATTCAGGTTCTTAACCCAATATCTGACTCCCAAGTCTTCCCGATAAAGAATAATTAGATAAACACATCAGTAGAGCATCACAGGTACTCCCAAACCTTGTTAGTTTCAATACCTAAGTCTTTCCAAACTTAACTTCTCTCTTTCTCCTCTCTGTCTCTCTCTGTGTCTCTGTCTCTGTCTCTCTCTGTCTCTCTCTGTCTCTCTCTCTCTCTCTCTCTCTCTCTCTCTCTCTCTCTCTCTCTCTCTCTCTCTCTCTCTCTCTCTCTCTCTCTCTCTGCATATTGGTAAGTGTAAGCTTTTCATGTTCCGGAAGAGCAACATGTAAGGAAATCCAGTTATATTATGTGGCTCAGACTACACTGAACTTGAAGCCTTGGCCCCAAATACTATAACTATAGACATAGTAAACTGTACTAAACTTTCCTTCTCCTTTATCGTCGCTCTCATGCCCCTTGTCCTCATTATCTTCTCCATCGTTCTCCTTCTTCCCTCATGAAGAGTGTGCTTTTTAAATAGAACTTCTTACATTTCAAATGAGTTTCCGTTAGCATTTGGAAACCAACTACTATCTTATTTCTATGGTGTCAATATTGTCCTAAATACCACTTTGCTACTGTCAATTATCACCATCCAGTCTTAGTCTCTTACTTGACTAGAGTGATTGCTCTATATTGTTTTTCTCTTGTGGATATTCTTCTCTACTTAACAGCATAATAAAGCTCAAAGTCCTGTTTCAATATCCGGTTATATATCAGAGCAGGAGGAGGTAAGTAGAGTCATATGCACCTATGCTAACTGCAAAGGGATAGCCTGGAATATTAATTTGGTTCGTTGGTGCTTCTTGAAAACATGACTCTTTTCTCTAGCTGATTCGCTACTACATTCCTATAATACTTCTTGCTTTCTCACATTTCCACAAATGACACTTTCCCTTCTTTCTTGCTTTTTATATGGTGAAGAATATATATCCCTTCAAAACAGCTTTTATAAACTACAACTAAGTATCTTACCAGCTTACTTTCAGCAATCAAAACTCGTACAATTTATCTTCCATCCTGTTACAATGGGTCAAATAGTCAGAATCTTTCCTAAGGCTAGTATCTCCATTTATATGATAGATCTTGTATCAGTAAGCTTTTCTTCTGTAATAAATCACTCAGAATTTCACAGTTAAAATCAGCAGTGTTATTACCACTAGAAGCCTACTGTAGTTTAGTTGATCCAGGATTTGTTGCAAAAAAAAAAAAATTGCAATCAGGCATGGTCTTCAGTTGAAATGGTGCTGAGTTAGACTCCACTTGGAGTTGATTCAGAGGCTAATTGAAAAAAGCATGCTTTGAAATGATGTGTAAGCATATTCTGTTGGAACTTGCTACTATTTTACAGGTTCTCATATTCCAAAATGTTTTTCATTTCTCATCTTATTTTTCATATGTTCTATGCAGTTAAGTCTAAATTGTCTATACATGTTATAAGATGTAGAATACTTTAAATTTTTTTGATTTTGCCATTATTTAATAAAAATAAAATATACAGCATTAAAAATAGAAAATACATACCATTCAGGGACATTTAGTCTCTTATTTTTATGGCCTTGCAGAAGCTAATACAGTCAAAGTCTCTTGGAATTCCTTTGGTTACAGATTATATCAATTAAATCAGTCAAACACAAACTAAAAACACAGAGAAATATTCGCTTCCCCTTTAGAAAACTAAAACTAAAAATGGCATAATGAAAAAGATAGGCAAACAATTGTAGAATATAGTGTAATTACATTGCTCTATAATTCCTACAGATATGTAACTTCTCTTGTTCCCTACCTTCATTCATCAATATTTCTCCAAATAATCATCCCCATCACAGCCATTCAGGAATAGTTCTCATCTTGGAGACCAAACTTTTTTTTTTTTTTTTTTTTTAAAAATGAGCAACAATAAAACAAAACCAAAGTTTTCTGGCTACAACTCAAATACTACCCCTTTATCATCCTTTCCTGAGTTTTTAAATTCCTTGAATGTCTGAATGCAGATTGTTGTCTAATCCTCTGCCAATACATAGCCTTACTTGTTCAAGATTTATACCAGGCATTTCTTGAAACCATTACAGCCAAGATAATCAGTAATTCCCAGTTTTCAAGTCCAAAGGATGTCAGAAAGATGATTCAGTATACCATTCCCTACTCTTTGAAGTACTTCATTAACTTAGGTTTTGACATCATATTTTCTTAATCCTTTTCTGACATCTTCCTGTACAATATGAATTTATCCACTGACATTAGTCCTATTTTTTTTTATTTTATTTCCAGACCGTCAATCATCAGACATCCTATCAAAATTGGCACCTGTGAAATCTAGATAACATCATATAGTCTATAGTTAAACAAATGTTCAAATTAGTATGATTAAAGCTGTCTAGACTAATTATTTAGGCAATTAGAAACATATTGTATAGGATGAATCATAGCTATTTCTAAATTTGAGTTAATATCACACCCAAAACTTGTTTCCTCTTACCTCTCACAGATGGTGACTTCTTATCAATACATCATATCGCGTGTCATAATTCCAAAACTCTAAAATCTGTGTCTTTGACAACTTCATAGTCCTTAAGTCTAATGTATTCTCTCTCTACAAATTTCATTTTTGCTTCCTCCTCAATAAATCAACCTGGTTTAAACTAAACATGATTAATGTGTTGTATTAAAATTCTCTCTGAACATATTTTGGCTTGTGGTTTACACACTAAATCAACTCTTTTTTTGTTAAACGTGATTTTGTTAAACATAAGTCTGATGATACCTTTTTTCTTTACTAAGTTTTTCAGACTCTTCTCTTAAAATTCAATATAAAATACAAAAATATTTCACATCAACTTTTATGCTCATGACATCTGTTCTCATTGTTTTTCATTCTACATTCCACATATTCACAAATTCAAAAATGTATATTGTTTTATTTACATGGGTCACTGTACATTTAAATGCTGCATGATCACTTTCTCACTTTAGTTTATTTTCAAATTTATTCTTTGAAAGGGAAATTATACGAGCCAAAGTTTATATTTTTTTGCTCTATACAATATACGTATATTTGATGTGTGTGTGCGTGTGTGTGTGTGAAGGGAGGAATTAGAGAGATGATATGTATCTCCATGGGAAGATAAAATAGACTTGAGTTTTATGAGTGAATTGCAGATGGAAGGTCACTAGAACAGGACGATCAAGTGGATAGGTGGAATGGAGATGGGATTAAGGGAGGAAATAAAGGGACAAAGTGGGGATTGAGGGGCATTTGAACAGGGGTCTGGAAGCCCTGCCTAACATGTATAAAGGCAATCATAACAAATTCTTCCAATAATGAGGGAGACAGAGTCCCAACTGAAATTTCTTTTCACCAAATTGAGCTTCCAGTACCTGGACTGGGTTAATCCAATTCAGTTGTTGGCCAAAGGGGTTCCAGAAATCCCCAAACAATCAGGATAGTAGGTTGTGCTCTCAAATCTTAAATAAAGGCTCCGTTGCTGAAGGCATCATCTACACTACTCGTTTAGCACATGGAGGTAAAGTTGGAGGTTTACACAGATCCATCACTCCTACCTTCTAGTGACTTTGGTATGGGAAGATATGCTGTGACTAGCAAAATAGAAAACATCAATTTATCCATAGATTCTTTGATCTACAATGCTGTACGGCTTGCAGATTATGTTAGGGCAACGGGGTTACAAACTTTTTGGGAGAAGTCAGTCAATGTTTGATTTTATTTAAGGCCCACCCCATGAAATGAAATCTATATCTATCACTTCTCAGAAAAAGGCAAACACTATTGGTCTTAAAAAATAGTAACTAAAAGATGACTCCTGATGATATTCTGCTATACTCATACATCAGTGTTTTATTAGAGATGCTTTTTCCTCCTGCAGTAGATTGGAATAAGTACAGAAGTCTATAGACACACACACACACACACACACACACACACACACACACACACACACACACATATATATATATATATATATATATATATATATATAGAGAGAGAGAGAGAGAGAGAGAGAGAGAGAGAGAGAAATGTGGGAACAATCGAGACTCAATGGGAGGTCTCCATCAAGTTTCTCACCTCAGAGTTCATGTGATCCCATGGAAGAAGAGGCAGAAAGAGTGTAAAAGCCTTTTGGGATGGAGGATACCAGGGGAAGAAGACACTCTGAATCAACTGAGCAGAGTTTGTATGAACTCACAGAGCCTGAAGCAGCAAATACAGGATTTGCATGACCGTGCACCAGGTTCTCTGCCGATTTATTTTGGCTTCCAGTTTAGTTCTATCTTACTATATTATATTTTTATTTTATTATGCTTATTCATATTTATTAGAAGCCTGTTTTTTCTAATGAAAGGCAAAATAGAGTGGATTTGAATTGGGAGTACCCAGAAGGAGTATAGTGAGGGGAAGTTGGAATCATGGTATATTGTATGAGAAAAGAATAACTTTTCAATGAAGTGCAATAAAAGGCTGAAATAGAAGTCATTTTTTGAAAGCTATATGTAAGCTGTTTTCAATCATTAATGTGTGTAACCATCATTTGACCCAACAACCTTTCTGCTTGGAGTAAATCCAAAGGGAATGAAATCATAGTGTTGAAGTTGCAGGACTGCTTGGCGTCTACTGTCCCATGAAGAAAACACAGAGGTACATGTGGGGCCTATGTAAGTGATCATCAGAAAATTAAATGATAAACTATATGTGTTAAATATGTACAACAGCATTGTATTCCACCAAGAAAATATGAAATCCCTTCATTTTTACCATGGATTTATCTAATCATATATGTTAAGAGAAATGAGGTAGGCATAGCAAAATTACTATAGTTTTAAAATAAAAAAATAAAATAAAAAATTAACATACCAAGTTATTAATTCACATATGGAATTTTTAAAAAGTGATAAGAGTATAGATTATAGTGATTATGAGAAGCTTCAAATGACATATTTATAAGCAGTAGGTGAGATTGCTGAGCATATACAAGGTTATTGTTTAATAGGAGGAATATATTTTGATTCTACTCCTTAGTAGATTTACTTACTTAATACTAACCAATTATATATGAAAATATCCATTAAAGTGAATTTTGAAATAAATATTTCATGTGAGGCATATTAACTATTGTCACTTAATTATATATTTTCTTACATGTACACAATTATTTTATAAAGTTATATCAATTAAAATCAGACATTAAAAAGACAAATAATTTTTAAAAAATCAGAATAAAACTAAAATTTGTGCCCTTGTAAATACCTGCATTACTTCTTAATTATAAACCTGATTTAACAAAAAATATTTTGAAACCTTAATAAAAGTGAAAATATTTATTTTACAATAATTCTGAAGGCAGGATGGTATAAGTCCAAGACTTTGTTATTCTTTAGATTACATGCTATAAGCTTTCAAAGCATTTCTGTTGCTCCTCTTTCTGTCCTGTGAAGATTTCCTCTTAAGGCATATTTTAAGAGATTTCTCACTTGGAATTTAATAACTTTATTTACTTTAAAATATCTGATCATAGCCGTAAATGGCCCCAGGATAGAGGTTTTGGGTTGTAATTATTCTTAATAGTCTAATTATTTCAAATAGTTGACATTAGACTTTACCAAACAATTATCAAAATCTAACTTAAATATACAATTAGCTGAAAAAAGGAAAAATCAGAAAACCCCTTGCACATCTTAAAGAATAAGTTAGTTTTCTATACACAGATTACAGGCCAATTTGTTTGCTGACTACTTATTTAAAACCCTTCTGGAGAATTGTAAGATGAACTATCTTTAGGAACTACAATTGATTTGTCTAATAAATCCTGCGAGGACCCCTATTTTATGTATTTCTGTCTCACAAACATAACAATTAAATGCTACTTAACAGTGTAGTTCCCGTCAATGATACGCTGGAGAGAAATCAGAAGTTTTAGCCAACTTAGTTCAGCTGCTGTTTAGAGAAATGATAAAATGCTATCGCTATGCATAAAATGAGCATATGTTTCCTGAAGGTAGTGATGTTGCTAAACATTTTAGGATTAATGAGTAGAGACTGCAGTGAATGGAGTGGGAGTGAGTGCAAACACAGTAAGGATTCATTTGAGGAAATCAGGTGAGAAAATACCAGACAACTAGACTCACAGCTGAAGCAAGGTCTAGGGGAATTATGTATTCATTATGGGAATTGTCGGAGCATAAGTCAGAACAATTAATACTGTGTTAATTTGAAGAATAAAACTGATATTGAGTGGTAGTTTATGGAAAAGAAGATACATTGTTAAAATAATCCTGAAAAAGTCTTAATTGGAAGTACACCCAAAAGAATTCCATTAAAAAAATATGAAAGCTGTTGAGTAGAATAATGTCCATTTAAATCAGGGACATTTGCTGAGAATGTACTGGGAGAAGTCAGGAGTATGGACACTTTCCATGGCTCTCCCCTGATATGGGATTCCCCTCTGTATGCTGTGAATGTGCTTTGTTACCACTAATTAGTAAAGAAGCTTCTTTAGACCTATGGCAGAGCAGAAGAGAGCAAGGCAGGAATTCCAAGCAAACAGAGGAAAATGAAAGCAGAGTGTCAGGGAGATGCCATGTATCTGCCTAAGGAGAAAGATGCCTGCTGGAGCCCACCAGAACCTTACTGGTAAACCACGATCCTAGTGGTAAAATATAAAATAATAGAAATGGGTTAATTTAAGATGTAAGAGTTAGTTAAAAATATGTGTAAGTTTTTGGCCAAACAGTGTTACAATTAATATAGTTTCTGTTTGATTATTTCGGGTCTGGGCAGGTGGGAAACAAATGAACAGCCTGTGCCTACACTCCCTAGCTTTTGTTTTAGACACTGCTGATGAAGAGAGAAGCATTCTAATTCTCAGATTATAATAGTAGGCAAAAGCAAGGAGGCAGATTGTTAATCACAAGTTTTAACATGCTTTCATAATTTTTCTTTCTGGCTAGCCTTTTTTTTTTTTTTCTTTTGCTTTGTTGAAAAAGTTTCACCATGTAGCTCTGGCTGTACTGAAACTCTGTCTGTAGTCCAGGGTGCCCTAAAACTCAAAGAGAAACACTTGCTTCTGCCTCCCAAGTTTTGAGATTAAAGGTATTATTCACCAATTAGCCACCACTGCATGGTTCAAGGCACTTTCTGCGCTTTCTGATCAATACTTCTCTACTCTTACCATCTATGTTCCCAGGTCAATGTTATCTATTATTTATACTCTAACTTTACCCTATAGTAGAATCTAAAATCAAATCTTGAATCTGGGAAAAAATACATATATGCACTGGGCAAAATGTCTCATCTATGCCATATTTATTCTAATATGTATTGTGGTAATTATGGTATCTCTGTATTTGTGAATGTTTGGTGAACTCAAGTGTTCCTGGACATGTGCATGTAAATGAGCAATATTCTTATTATTAACTATACTATTATATTCTTAATATTTGTTCTGTTTTATAATTTTTAATTATTTATTTTACTATTGGGGGTTATACTATGCTTACATTATTTCCTTCATTTCTTTTCCTTTCATGAATCTGCTCCTTATTGGCAACCAATGTTTATAATTAACATAAACCTCTGTGTGTTTCTTTGGGACTGAGCAACTGAGGAACTGGGTAGGACAGAAATTTCCATCAAAACCTTATACTGATCTCTTTCTCACTTTCAAATTCATGGTATCTATTTCTGAAAATTTATTAATATTTTAGTGAAAAGTAGATATGTAATTTAAACAAAACAACATAATAAGGAGTACCCTTTACCCATTTTTAAACTTTACAAATATTAATGACTATGCTAACTTATTTAATCTAAATTTCTTTTTTCTTTCTACTATTCAGAATTCAAAACATTGCATTTACAAATATTTCCTATATATCTTAAAACACAGACTTAAATCATCATACTGTTTAAAAATTGATTCTTATCCCCCGCCTCCACACTAGCTACCACTGGCTGCACAGGCCGTAACTGCACCTGGTGAGAGAGAACCTAATCCAGCATTTGATGGAAGAGATGCAGAGATCTACAACTAAGCCATGGGCTGATCTCCCACAATCCAGTAGAGGAGAGGAAAGGGTGATAATATGAGCAAATGGATCAACACCATGATGGGGATACCCACAGGTACTGTTGACGCGAGCTAGTGGGAGCTCACTGACTCAGGACTGTTTGCAGGGGAGCCAGCATAGGACCAAACTAGGCCCTCTGAATGTGGGTGACAGTTTTGTTACTTAGGCAGTCTGTGGGGTCACTGGTAATGGGACCATGTGCTTGAACTAGCTTTGTGGAGTTTATTCTCTCTGGAGGGATACCTTTCTCAGCCTAGATAAAGTTGGGAGGGCCTTGGTTCTGCCTCACACTGATGTGCCAGTCTTTGTTGACTCACCATGGGAGGCCTTCCCCTCTCTAAGGAGTGGATGGGAGAGAGATGAAGAGTGTGGGAGGAGGAGGAGGAGTAGTGGGAACTGGGATTGGTATTAAAAAAATTGATTGTTGAAAAAATAAAAAAAAATTAATTCTTAAATCATTAAATATTCAAACAAGTTCAAATAGCCAGTGTCTCATAAACACCATTATATGTTTACAGTTTGTAAAAAGAATACACATTTCCAATATACATATGCAAAATATGTGAATAAGTAAATAAATATACTAAAATATCAATATGTACAGTAAACAAAAACTCATTAATGAAGTAAAGATTCTGCAGCCATTTTTCATTTCACCATCTGGACACTATGTTCCTCCCCTCTAAAAGAAGCACAATGCAAAGACTAGTCCTCACCCAGGACCGAGCTTACCACCACATAGATCTTGAGATACCTACAGTAAAGCCCCATTCTCAAAGCAGAGGGCACACCTCAGCAGGTACTTAGCCTATTGTCCTATCAATTATGCCATAAAAATACAATAAAAATACCATAAAAATACAATTTTGTTCTTTATAAATTATCTCTGGCATTTAATTAAAACTGTAGAAATTGACTAAGGTGCTCCTTGTCTACCATGTATCCAATCTGCCTGCACCTCCCACTCCTCAGGAAAGAAGATGTAATATAAGCTAACTTCCACTAGGAGAACCATTCTCTGCTCCTATGAATTCTCTTTAACCTTATACTTTTTTTCCCCTAAAAACCTAGGGGAGAGTAATGTATGGTAGCAGTATGCAACCACATGGCCTCACTAATGAATGTTGGGCATCTTTTCTTATGTGTATGCTGCCATCTTTAACAGGAGGTCAAGCACACAGCATTCTGTCATGAGCCTTCCACTATTATCTTAGACAACATGAATGTGCGTCAACTATTAACTGATGTTTGATTTATTTGAAAGGATTTAATTATTAAAATTGTACTCATTAATTAAGTGCCAGAGGAAACTGGCTTCTAAAGTGTTATTCAATAAAACATAAACTAAGCACTAAAAATAGAAAATAGCTGAATGTTCTTTTCCATGCACAGATATCACCTTACATAACAAGTATTTTCTAAATTTATAGTCCTTCCAATGTAATTCAGAAATCGTCCTTCCCCCATAAGGTGGTATCCAAGACTTTCTATTTTCTACCTTCCTTATTGCCAGGTCTTTCTCCCTAATAACTTTTTATGGCTCAACTAATTCACCTTTTGTTAAACCTTTTCCCCCAGCCATTCTCTCTTTCTCAAGAACTTATATAGCCTATCAAAAGCACAATACTTTGGAAGAACAACATTTCTTGAGATATTGGAGTTACATATTGCTCCACAATATGTTTTTCCTGATGTCACTAAATTTTATGAAATGTGGATATCATTTTTTACATCTATGAACACAATTGCACCCTATGAATTGCTACTGCCACCCCCTTTCAACTGAGATTCACTGCTCTGTAAATAGTCCTGCTTGATTCTGATTTCTTGTTTGTCAACTTTTTATGTGATTTTATTTTAGAAATTAATAGCTAAGACATTCTCCCTAGTCTTGTGTTGAATGTACTCAGTCTGTGTTATTTGTATCAGCAGCTGGCATAAATTCCCAGATTTTTCCCAGGTAACCTGTCAATTCTTAAAACACTGAAGCCAAGAAGTTCTTTGGTTCTACAACAAACATCTGATCACAAAAATTTTAATTTGTGTTTTAATAGGCAGTGTATTGCCAGATACTATGAGAAGAGGACAAAAAACCAATTACTAGGAAAATAGAATTTACAGAATTCAGATAAAGTACCCGTTCATTTTTAAAACAGACTCATAGATGTCTATATAAACTCTGCATTAGTTTTTGAACAAGCCCTACTAGTCCACTTACTCTCTATCACCTTCCTGTGGTATTTAGTCCAACCGGGAGCCTGTTTTGACGGTTACTATTAATTGCTAACTTGAGAAGCTTACAAACAGACCTCCTCCACGTGATTTTGCTGATTGGGTTATCTTCTATGAATAAGTGTAAAGCATTGTCTGGTTCGCTTGTTTGAGATGGGGAGAGTAACCCTAAGTGCTGTGAAAACTCGTCCATGGATTGAGGTCTTGCTCTGAATTCAAAGGAGAAAGTGACCCACGTTTAGACCTTCACTACTCTCAGCTTCCTGGCTGTGGATGGAATGCCATCAGCTCTCATAAACTCCTCTGCCCAGCCATGATAGTCTGAAACTGCAAACTGTGAGCCTAACTACACAGGCCCACGTTGCTTTCATCAGCATAATTTATGAGAGGAACAGGAAAAGTAATAAACCAAACAAACCTGGGTTTCTGAGCCAGGTTGTGGCAGTTTTCTCTGTTATTACTTTAGCTCACGTAGACTGATAATGACATTATAGCAACAGTGCCTCATATAGCTCCTAAGCACACACAGCACAATTTTATCAAAGAATCCCCAAATTATCTGATAGGTATGACACTTATTTTGGTCTGATCACTAAACTTTGGATGCATGTATTAAAATATCGCACTGAGGTTTTCAAATCTTGCCCTCTATTTATCAAGCAAAAAAATGATGTTTAAAAAGGCCCTTAGTAAATCAAATGAACATAAATTAGATAGACTGATGAATGGAGGAGTGGTCAAAAAGGAGTGAATTGATATTAGGAGATGATGAGTTAAGAGAGATTAATGAATTGACAATCAAAAGAAGGGTCTATTCCAAGAGGTGATCTAGTGGTGCTGTTTTACCTTCTAGTTTAAAATGCATGCCATTTTTATGAATTAGAAAGATCATAAACAATTAGAAAACTGTTCCTTTATCAGAAGGTGAGCTGCCTCTTTTCTTCTATTTTGTGTATTACTATATGCTAGAAAATTGATGTCACAGAGAAATGTTCAAAAACAATATGTATATGGTGTTATTATATGTTGTTTAATGATGTTAATAAACCTAGAAGAGTTTATCTAAGAGGAATTCCAGAAAAAAATACATCTGAAATGTTAAGGCTGTAGACAAATGAAGGACTTTATTGGGATATATGAACAAATTATTGCTTCTTTATCAAAAATAGTCATTCATTTATTGAAGGTTAACTTTTTTACAGTAAACAACAGTAATACTTCAATCAAATTATCAAGTGCTTATGTTGGGAAGTTTTAAAGATTATGGCTAATTATGTTAAAAATGAAGTGAAATGTGGTTTACATCCATGAAATTGGTAGGGCACAAACATGTATAAAGGTACGGGATCCACCCAGTGAGAGAGAAATGGGTAAAAGAAGAATAGGATTTTTAAAACTTAAAAATCAGTTTGCAACATTGTTGACAGAGGTTTCTGTTCTGCCTGGTCCTGCAGACATTCAGTACCAAAAAACACACAGAGGCTTACATTAATTATAAGGTGGTTTGCCTATTAATTCAAGCTTCTTAATAATTAACTCCTACATCTTACGTTAACCCACAATTCTTGTCTGTCTTAGTCACATGTCTTGACATCCTTTATTAGTAAGGTGTTCTCATCTTGCGTCCTCTGCTTCTGGGTGATGACTGGAGACTGAGCCTTTCCTCTTCCCAGAATTTTCCTAGTCTGCTCTACCTGCCTATACATCCTGCCTAGCTATTGGACAATCAGCCTTTTATTAAACCAATACAAGTCACAAATCTTTACGGAGTTCAAGACCATTGTCACACAGCACAACATGATTTTTTGAAGTATGAATAAAAGTTACAAATGTGTAGAATTTATGAGGATGATGATTTGGGAGTAATATTTAAAAATAATAAGTAAATGAATGCACATATGTTTGGAAAGAAAATGTTGGTTTTTTGATGATTTAATTGAACAAAAACTGCTTAAAATACAATACCCTATAAGGTAAGATATAAAGTCTGCAAGGATAAGGGTTACAATGAAAGAGATTATAAAACCCTGGAGAAATGTACTTAATTGGTCCAAAATTATTGTTATTTGACTCACATTTTCTCTAAAGATACATAATCATGCCCTTTTACTAATTTATGGAATTATCAAAATGATTAAGTATAAAGTGTTTGTTAGTGATATCTGCTTATTAGTACTTAAAAATTTAATATACTGCAAAAGCCACAGATTTTTTTCCTGTTCATGCCTATATTAGACATTGAACAATGGTTGAATGTGGATTTTTTTAAGCTCTCCAGTAAAACAAAGTGGATCTGTTTCTCTTTTGTTGAATTTTGGATTTAATGATTTGATTGATTGATTGATTGATTGATTGATTGATTTGGATTTAATGATTTGATTGGTGGTGATATGATGGTAAACAAAAGCCATCCAAGTAGATACTGGGTAATTACTTATACATACTCGAGCCAGAAAACGGTACAAATTAAAAATCCCTAGGTAAGCTAGAGTCTATATGCTAAAATAAACAAATGCTGCATAAATATATCACTGGGGGAAGCAGTGTATCTTGGGGAGAGAGGAGTGGAAGGGCTGGGTAGAGTGAAGGGAGGAGGAGGGCGTGGTTGTGATGTATGAGGGAGAAATAAATAAAAGTATTGTTTTGAGTAAGTTTTTTTTTGTGTGTGTTTCAAACCAACTTTTAATTGTTTGGGAATAATTACAGACATTTTATTTATATATGTGAAGTAGTGATGCTTGTTGTATTAATTATTCATGATTAGTATTTGTTTTCTGACGTTTAAAATTTTAGTTAGGCCCTTTGTAAAACCAAAAAAAATGACATTCCCCATATTTGTGACAAAGTTGAAATGATCCTCCTAGCAGGCATTTTAGATCTCTGTTTCAAATATTAAATATCCTACAGAATAATTAGTAATCTGTTTTTCCATACTATCAGGAAATGAACTGTAGAGGTAGGTAAACTAATTCAGAAATTTGACTTATACCCTAAAGGTCAATGTATAATAGTAGTAATAGTTGTTGTTGTTATTTTGAGACAAAGTCTAATGGTGCTTAGAATGGCTTTGAACTTGTTATGTAGTCAGTAGACACTAAACCTGTCTAACCCATGCTTCTGCCCAAGTGTTGGTATATTGTAACTTTCAGTCATGTACAATATTATATGGAGTAATCTGGGGCTCTGCATTCTAGATAGAGTTCTCTCATGTTACCCAAATGACTTATTGCACAAATTTAATGTAGTCCTATCTCAAGTTACATGTCTAGAAAAATGTGTCATAAATAGACTTTAATAGCAAACATCAATATACATAATGCTATTTATTTATAAGTTACTTATTTCTCTTTTCCAAAAACATCAGAAGCTAGCAGTTCCTCAAAGGGATCTAGTAAATTATGATTATATATAAGAACAGGACAGTAAATGATTGAAAATATGTTAAGAAAATGATATTATAAATTTATGAAATGATATAAAAGTAAAAATACAAGTGCAAAAAGTATTTAAAAGGCACAAATCATTAAAATATGAATCTAGCTGGGTGGTGGTGGTGCATGCCTTTAATTCCAGCCCTCGGGAGGCACAGGCAGGTGGATCTCTGTGAGTTCACGGCCAGCCTAGTCTACATAGTGAGTTCCAGGACAGGCTGCAAAGCTACACAGAGAAACCCTGTCACAAAAAAACAAAAACAAACAACCATAAAAAGAATCTTGCCTATGTTCAAATTTTGCTAAACTTTATAGTATGCAAATATATCTTTGTATAATAAAAATATACACCTAGATACAAATTTTGTGAATACATTTAGAAATGTATCTGTATTGATCTTTTTGCATATACGTGGTTATGTAGTATGAGTGATATCATTCATATCTATTGTTGACTGATAGGCTGCTGCGCACCACGCCCCCCATCTGCGCTCTATGCATTAGAATCAAGTTCGCGAGCTTCGGGCAAGGGCCTGGAGGTTGAGAATACACACGCAGAGACAGACCAACACATGGACCTCCAATCTCTGATACAAAAGCCCCTCTTTAATAGCACCATGGAGGCTTAAATACCCTGCCATCAATGACCAACAGGTGAAAATCCCATCCTCTGATCCTCTAGGCAAGGCACAGCTTTTAGTAACTTCAATTAGAAGGCTCTAAACAGGGAAGAGCAACTGAAGGCCAGGACTCAATTGCTCCCAACAGTAGGCAACAGTATGGTAGCTATAAATTTCAAACCACAAAATATTGAATCATGAGACAGGATATGAGAAGTAACACTGCCACTATGCATTTCTCTTAAAACATTTCTCCATTTGTGAGTCCTCATTTCTCCTTTCATTAAACAAGGCCAAAAATATTGGTTATGTACTCAGTTAATTATCCAGAAGAACCAATGAAAATTACCTACACACAGGGTGGCTCTATAGCGCCAAATTCTGAAGAAGCTCTGCCTGGTGTTGAACAGCCAACACAGCTCTGTTATTCCAACTTATTCAAAGTCCTGAATAAGTTTCCGGAGCAGAGGGTGGAAAGCAGTTTGTCACTGGGTACTCCCCAGGAGAGTGAGAGTGTCATTGAGATCTAGAGCAGTGACTGCAAGATACTTTGATGAGAATCAAATCTGATAAGGGAAATAAGGAGGTCATTAAAAATATCCATTTGATGAAAAGATCCGATAAGGCCTCTATGCATTTAAAAGTATTTGTTTTCTTTTTCCTAGAAAATCATTGTTTCTGATTAAATAGTATACAATTATGCCTGAAAATGTCGAAATTTTGTCTTTCTAACATAGTCCACTGAGAACATAATCTTTTCTCACTAAGATGTCTTAAATTTCAACAGGCTTTAATTGTGTTTACCAAAATTTCATTTATATTAAGTTCTAAGCATGATGATGTTTTCTAATTTAAGTTTATTGGATCTTATCCACTGTATGAAGTTCTTTTCATTGTAGTCTGTCATCCAAAAAATTAAGTAAGCAAATTTCTGTTTATTTTTAAATACGGTGGATATGCATTCTTAAATAAACACAGAGAATCTATTAACTTCGAATATTGACTCTTAAATAGATGGTTGAGTATTTCAGCTGCTTAATCTATTTCAGCACATTTCTAAAGCCTATAATACAAAGTCAAGTTCTTAAGTTCTGCCTTTATGTAATTCCATCACCTCTCTCCTGCTTTCAACCTTCTAACAACTTTTCAAACTTTTATTGCCTTCGAAAATCTTCCTCACTATTAAAGACTTTATCCATGACTTAAGTTCCACAGGAAATCTCTGGAATTCAAAGCTCAACTCTATCTACTTTTGTTAAAGCCTATGTTACATTTCTTACTTTTATCTTTCTCCATAAAATCTCAGATCTGTGCAGTGCAAGCTCTGGGATCTGCATTTAATCATTTAACACATGCATCTCACTTCTCTGCTACACTCTATGGTAGTAGAAGAGAAAATGTTCTATGGAAGGAAGCCAAAGACTTTTACCTTCGTAAAACATGATTTAGAAGGAATTAAAGAAATTAGCAAGTTATTTTGTCACATCCTCAATTGACATTAGGTAAATGAAACTTCCGAATTTATATATGACAATAAATTGCATTCCCAGAGACGGAGGGAGTGGGGGTATGGGTGGAGGGGAGGGGAGGGGAGGGGGAAGAGGAGGGGAGGAGATGGAAATTTTTAATAAAAAAAGAGAAAAAAAGATGGAGGATGAGGCTTTGCTGTAGGATGTGAAGAAATGACTGTGAGTAGGGTTCCACCACGGACCCTTTCTACGTTATAGTAATTGAATTAAGCTTTATTAAAATTAAGACATATATGTATTGCATCTTATTTCCCAAGAGCGCTCTCTCTCTCTCTCTCTCTCTCTCTCTCTCTCTCTCTCTCTCTCTCTCTCTCTCTCTCTCTCTCTCTCTCTCTCTCTCTCAGAAATACTATAAACCTATCTCAACACAAGATCAAATGTTATGTTCTAGGTCAGAAGGTTGAAAGAGTGTATCGTTTTCTATTCATGTCCATTGATTTCAGTGGCCCAACTCTGAACATCAGAGCTACTTGCTGATGGGTTGTCTCTGAGAACAGTACCGTGAATCTCCAGCACCAGTCTGACTTAGAAGCATCATCTGCTCTGTGGCTGCCTGTTTTAGTTCTAAGGCTTTCTAAATTATACCCTTTAGTCGGAGTTGTTTGTCAAGAAACAGAGATTGTACCCAGGTGATTCAAAAATCTCAAAATTATTCAAGAAGATAGCCAACTGAAGGATAAGGGAATGTGGTACCTGTTAGTATTTAGGCATCTGTAGAGGCCTGCCCTTAGGGTCCTGACAGGGTATGTCCTCAACTGCAGCCATTAAGAGCCCCTCTTGTGCACATTTACTACATTCCCTTTTAATAAAAGCTGGGCCTTGCCTACCTCCCATCTTTCTCTTTCTCTCTCCTTCTCTCTCTCCATCTCTCTCTCTTATACCACTCATGTCCCCAGGGACCGGTTTCTGTCTCCCTTTCTGTCCTGTTTCTCTCCTCTTGCAATAAATGTCCCACATGAGTCTTGTTTCCTGGTGTGACTTCTCTTTGTGGCATTTTTAAAAAATAAACTACAACAGTAGCTACATTTAATATATTAAAGTTTAAATAACATAAGCTGAGCGTTGTAAGCATAAGGAATCTCAAAAAAAGGTGTTCCTTCAGGTGGCATAAAGATACCTGCGGGGTGAGATGTTCTCAGTTGCTGCCCTTGGGGTGCTGAGTGATTTTCTGACAAGAGACTCTAGACACTGAGGAGTGTGAATGCTGAGAATAAACAGCCTGGTAATAATAGCTTTATTTGAGAAAAAAACATCAGTTAAAATTTTTGATAACTTAAATTTAGTATGCTTATAATTTTCAATGTATTTAGTGAAAAATTTGTAGCTCTAAGATAACTCTTAAAGAATGAGGGTCTCACATCTCCAAATTGCTACTTTCTGTGAATGTTTAGAAATACCGAACAACCACTTCAGGAATGCAAGTGATTAGGAACACAACAGAAAAACAATACCACAAAATATAAAACAAAACAATGTGGAAAGAAGAAAAGATGTTTTTAAAACAATGAAAAAGATAAATTTTAAAACAATTTAAATATGTTTTTAGAAATATACTTAATTTTCTTAAGTGAGGAAAACAATATTTTTATTGTTTTCAATACTTTTTAGTTTTTGTAATATAACCATATAGTTCTCCTCCCTATCCTACCTCCAAAAATTCCTTCCAAATTCTCCTCCTCAAGATATTTCAAATTCATGGTCTCTTTTTCAATATTTGTCACACATACGCGCACACACACATGAACATTCAGATAAAAATTCCTATATGTAAGTGTGTATGTATATATATATATAGTTATTTTGAAATAGATATATATCATATAAACTTAAATATTTATTTGTATGTATTCATAAATGCATGAATACAACCTGCTTTGTTTATATATAATGCTATCTGTATGTATGTTTTCAGGGCTATTTGGTATTGGACAACCAACTCAATTTACCTCAAAATTTGTGTTTCTCTGTCTCCTATCCCTTCCTATCAGTCTCTTGAATTCATGTCATCCAGAATTAAAGTACAATTGAGTCTTATGGGAAAGAAATTCGAAACAATTCAATGTTCTATCATCTTTGATCCTTCATCTTACTTATTTAGAACTTAAATGGGTATTTTCTGCCTAAAGCAGAGACTTTGGTGAAGGTACAGATTCTTTTTTTCCATTTCTTCAGTGAGCCTTGAAGAAAACGATTAAAGGAAAGGACACTCACGATTGGGTCCGAGAACCTTTGAGGACTCAACTTCTGTCTACAATCATCAGTTTGATGACACGGGAGCTCATTTGTGTTTAGAACACAAAAATTTCTTTATCAGAAGATACAATATAAATGGCTCCACTAGACCATGTTAAACATGGTAGCTCAGACATTAGGTGAGGCTTATGAAAACTGACTCAGGGGAGAGGCATAAGTCATGGCCAAATTTTATATTAGAGTAGGTGGATGGGGATTAACAGGAAAACAATTGATGTAGAAATTTTGAAATCACCTTGAAGGTGGGAGAAAGAAATAGGGGATGATGAATGCAGGATGACAGGGAGGGATAGAACATGAACTGAAGCACAACACACACGGGAAGAGATATGGCTTCAGTGGGGGCTCAGTAGGGGGTCCATCATCAAGAATAACCTAGTCAATTGTATTTTTCTCCTAAATAACAGATTAAAATTATTCCAGTATGTGTACTTATGTTGCCACTATTATTTTGTTATCATTTTACTATGTGTTTTCCAATTTCAAGACTATGTGTGGTCTAGAATAATGAATTTTGGCACATTAATTCTGGACCTGAAGTTCCGGATACTGATGACCTTTCTTTCTTTTTACTCAGAATGAAGAACATGTATTTGTTTTTTTTTTTTTATTACTTATATGTGCTTGCTTTTAAAAATGGGATTTTTTTAAAGAAGCTTCACAGAGTCACAGATTTTATTTCAGGTTTAAAGCACAAATATTTTCCTTTGCCATCTCTCTGTTAATTCTATATGTCACCTTAGCTCTAACACAGTACACAGATACTTGGTTGAATATCAGGATTGATTTTGCTGTAAAATGTTTTTAAATACACAATTAACATTTAACCCAGTAGACTGAAGAAAGCAGCTTGTCTTCTATAAAATGGCTGGGCCTCACCCACACAGTTGGAAATTTTAGAAAAGAACAGACTGGAGCCATTGAAGCAGAAGGAATTCTGCTTGCTCTTCACCTACAGACACAAGCTACTTTAACTCTTGGGTTTCCCACCTATCCTCTACATATCATACATAAAACAATGGAAAAAACAGATAGACAGATACAGATTCATCTTAAGAATTTAAGAATTGTTTAATATAACTGAGAAAGCTGGCAAGTCCTTAGTAAGTGGCTGTTATTTTCTAACCTTTACTTACCTTTATTCCAATTTGCACATAGCTGATTTGCCTCCAGCCTAAAGAAATCATATATGTGTGTGTGTGTGTGTGTGTATGTGTATATATGCCATATGCCATATTTCCATTATGAAAATATATATGGTATATATGTTCATTATGAAAATAGGAAATAATTTTTATTATATATGCACTTAGGGAAATGTTTGCTTGCCATAAGTCATTCACATTTAATTTTCCAAAGTCTTTTCTATGAGTAGCTCTTTAAACCCCCACATCCTTCAGTATTCAGGAAGACTCCTGCTGTCCTACTTCCTAAATCTTTGATGTGGTAATTACTTGGCTTTCTCATTTTGACTAATATGATAGCTTTGTTACGAAATTTCATTGTTGCTTACCTTTCTTCTCTATGAAATTTGTAAACTAAATATTGATTTGTCAGCTTTCCCTGTTGATTTTATTTTCAATATTATTTCTACATCAAAAATTTTAAACAAGAGAGCAATAATAATTGCACGGTATTGAACATAGAAGATATTAGAGCAATTATATACCATCATCATACCTCACAGTGTTCTGTAATAAAAATCCCTTTCCCTATAGTATATATACACATATGATGAAGGTAGTAGAGTTTTTATTAGAATATGTTTAGCTGAAATGCATATTTCCATATTGTTGAAACATTTACCATGTTTTTCAGTTTGATATATTGTAAAGTAATATTGTATGTGTCTTCTATTCCTTTTTTTGTTCTTTACTAATGTATTTCAAGAACAGAAAATTCAAGGCTTGTTTAATTGGGCTTATATTTAGCAATTTATGAATCAATTTTTGTAATAATTCACATTGCCCAGTAAACATACCTAAATAGGATAAGATACAAAGATACAAATTATTACAAATATTTAAGAAAGTATTATAAAATAAATGTATTCTAATGTTCAGAAATCCTACTTGGAGAGTAACAACCAAGGAAACTGAATCTCTCCATTAGAGACAGAAGAAACAAGGTAAGCATGCTAATTAAAACATCATTTGAAATTATAATAATCCTAACAACTGTTTCAGTTTCATCACAGATAGGTGCCAAGTAAGCTGCAACAATCTTTTCAGAAATTATTAAAGGAGAAAACTTCTAGTCAGACATAGACATGGAACTTTGTCATAAAAAACAGTTCTGTGTGCGAGTCAAAATGCTGATACTGCTCAGTGTTGGATATTACTTTAGAAAGGAAACCTAATTAATCATATCTGTTTGGAGTCATTCAAAGAGCTTCATGTAAACAAACATAGGACTCCAACCTTGAGTTCCAGCAAACAGCTTTAACTCATCTAGAAACCTAGAGACAATAGACGAAGAAGAGGAAGAAGAGAAAGAGGAAGAGGAAGAAGGAAAAGGAGAAGAGGCAGCGTAAAATCTTTGAAAATATTAGAGCAGTTATAGTCACTGTTTATGAAATTTACAAATTAGAGAAACTGATCACAGAAGGACATTGTGTATTGCAGATTTTTTATAATAATATAAGAAGTTTATGGTCTTGATACTTAAAAAAAACAAAATCTTTGATTTTTTTTATCATTCCATGAAATTCATCAGTATAGGCATTTGTTCATGTCTTGTGCTTATTAAGTCTTGTTGTGGTGTGCAGTAACAGAAATTGCTTCTATGCCAATTTGTTGGTAATATATATCCAAATTACATGGTTTTTGATCCATTAATTTGCATGAAGTGGTTTCAATTTCACAAGTACACAGAAATAGAAATGCAAGGATTCACCATGTAGAATTGATTCAGAATTGGAGAGAAAAAGAGTGAAATCATCCATTATAAAGAATGTTATACTTTCTTTTAAAAGTGTATAGAAATATAAAATAAAAAATATGTAGGAAAATGGAGATTAATAAAAAATAGCTTCAGAAATATTCACAGTTTGCAATGTCTTGTTTACATATATCTTGACACAATTAAATCATACAGTGATATGCTTATTTAGATTGGATATATATGCATATACATTAATAAATTGTAAACATTAGAATGCAGAACCGACCACAATGTGAAAATATTAATAGGTCTGTAAACATGGCTTAGGGTACTAACTCACATGCTAACATACTATAAGAACCTAGCATACTAATTCCCAGTAGTCGTCCATTCTCTCATCCTGAGAGTTATATCTATTTTTTATTTTTTTATTTTTTTCTTCATTCAAAAATTTACACTTCCTCCCCTCCTATTCCCTGCCCACTCCCCTACTTACCCTCCTCCCCCCCTCCCTCCTTAAGAGAGGGCAGGGTACACTGCCCTGTGGGAAGTCCAAGGCCCTCCCCCCCACTATATCCATGCCTAGGAAGCTTTGCATCCAAATACACTAGGGTCCCATAAAGCCAGTATATGCAGTAGAAACAAGTCCCAGTGCCTTTATCAATGGCTTCTCAGTCAGCCCCCATTTTCAGCCACATTCTGAGAGTCCGGTTTGATCGCATGCTCATTCAGTCCCAGTCCAGCTGGATTTGGTATTTTAAAACATAATATATTAGCCAGTTTTTGAAGACTATATAATTGAATCCTCTTCATTTATCCTTTTGTTTCTTCTTTTAACATTTTTATTTTCTCACATGTTGAGCTGTGTGCCGGCTGTGCAGTATGCTGCAGGATCCCAGCTTTGTGAACTATTGCTCATGCTGGCGTTAACTTTGGTGGTGAGGCTGTCTTTGAGTTATTTCTGCTTCTCTAACTTAGCCCTCACCCTCACTCCTTCCTTAAGTAAACCTGATAAAAATCATTGGTTCACTAAGTTGGACTTTGGTTGTACTTTTGGTGTGTCGTGGAACCCTCATGTGGGATGAGTAGGCATGTGTGTTGTATCTCCACAGGAAATGTGTGTCACACAGCATGTTCTTATTAATAAACCATAGACCCAACAAGAGCTAAAGGACTTCTCCGGTATAGCATGCTTAACTATTTGTTAAATTGATCTAAACTTCTGATTCATGGTTAATAACAATTCTTGTTCTATTACTCAAATGGCATATTTATTCTCTCTTATGAAAGTAATTTATCTTAGCACATGTTCAGCAAATCAATCTTATTCTTAGCACTCTCCTAACTAAATATTGAGTATTTGAAGTGTTGAGCAATACAGAGATGTTTTTCCTGCTTCACCATCAAAACTTAGACCTTATGACACTGCCACTTGTTTATGACCACTTTGCTTTCATACACTGGAGCAGGTGACCAAAACATATGCCTATGAGAGTTTGTGCCGTTGTCTACATGTATTGTAACATTAAGGGGGTGCTGGTCAGTATTGCAAATAAATTACTTTCTTGCGTTAGATAAATCCGAAATCAGAGAGCGTTTTTGATAAGGAATTTGCTTCCAGAGACAAAACTGTTGATGGGCTAAAGGAGTAAGTCACAAAACAATTCCACACCAGTTTGGAACTATGATTAATAAAAGGGTTTTTTATCTAAAGGGAAAAACTTACAGATCACCATCCTAGACAACAGCCCTCTGCTCGACCAGGAAAGGAGTCTAGTAGTCAGAAGCAGAGTTGGAAGCAAGAGAGGGAGCGCACAGCTGCCGCTGCTTTTTCAAGCCAAAGAGACGACGCCCAAGTGGACTGGTATCTTAAAGGCTATTGGCTAAAGGAGCAGAAGGCTCTCCCACAGTAAAGGGCCAGTCTCCAAACTCCAGATTTCACACTGTTATTTAAAACAATTCACTAGTGCATGCGATTAACAAAGTAGTGTGGTGAATAGTTACTTCTTGTTCTTTATCTATGCCCTATAAACTGGGAGCTGGGGTCTTGGAGCACTAAATTTCTCCTTATGTTTCTTTTCTATTACCCATAAAATAGTGCCAGACAGTAGAATTTTGGAGTGTGGTGGCGAAAATGATGTTAATTATCCTGGTCTCTAGAGCTCAGGATTGGTGGTGCTCAGTGAACAAATAGTAAGATGATACTGTGTGAATTGACTTCAATATTTTTGTGATGATCACACACATCTTCTAATTTCTGATATTAATTGTATTTTCCTAGTTACACTAAGGTTTCTCCTAAATTAAACATTATATCTCCTTTTTTACTTTTTTTAAAAATCAGTTTCTTGTATAACTTGGGTTATCCTAAAACTTACAACTTTGTACAGTATAAACATGAACTCATGACAATATTCCTGGCTCAGCTTTTCAAGTCCTAAAGGTGTGGATATAAGAGCCAGTACAGCAGGGTTCTTTATTTTTGTTGTGAAGATTTTTGCTTGCCATATAAAATCTTCATATTGAGTTTCGTGGTGGTTAAAATGAAAAGAGAAGCCAGTGGTGGTGATGAGGATGATTTGAACTAAGCAAGCCTGGCTCAAGACTGTTCAGAGAGAAAGAATATTAATATTTATCCTAGAGATCAGTCTTACAATATTTTGGTAAAGAATGTGGCAGATTTCTGCTATAGTCAAAAAAAAATCTGGCTGAGGTTGAATTAAAGATTTATGATTAACAACACTGGCAGAAGACAATGCCAAACACTCTGCCAATGGCTGTGTTGTATAGTTAATAGTGGCCAGTCTTATGCAAATCTATAATGAAAAGGAGCAGGTTGAGCAAGAAAACATACAAATTGTACACTTGTACAAGAAAAAAGATCACCAGAAAGTATAAACTGATTATTTTTTTTTCCGAGACTGGGTTTCTCTGTGGCTTTGGAGCCTGTCCTGGAACTAGTTCTTGTAGACCAGGCTGGCATCGAACTCACAGAGATCCACCTGCCTCTGCCTCCCGAGTGCTGGGATTAAAGGCATGCGCCACCACCGCCCGGCTAATATAAACGGATTTAAGGAAAAACCTCAGAGCACAATAGCACCTGGCTAAGCCTCAAATTGTAAAAAAGAATTAAAGACACATGAAAGGAAGGGAGGGGGAGCAGAGAAAAAATGTATAATTCAATGAAATCGATAAAAGAAGAAAAATTTAAAAAGAAACACAAAAGGAAATTAAAGATGCACATGTTTAATTCAAGAAACAAGAAGGCAGAGCCTTAAAGATTTCAGAGTATAAGGCCAGCCTGGTCTACAAACTGAGTTCAAGTACAACACAGCTTAGGCAAAGAAGGAAACCATCAAAAACAGAAAGCTGGTGGAAATGTATTTGAACAAGAGTGCCTTGTTCCAGTCCCTGAAAGCTATAGAACTTGGCAGTTTTGACCATGCATTTCTGTCTTTAAAGGTGAGGATACAAGAATGAGGTTATTGATATCCCACCACGACTTAGAAAAGCTACTGAGGCCCTGCATGTGTGGCAGGGTTGTCTTTGAATTGAGACCCAGAGACTCAGAACGGCCATCATGTAAGGCTGTGAAGGTGAAGTCTGGATTGCCTCAGAGACTCCAAAATGTTGGAGTGCCACAGTCATGGGATGCCTGTCAAAGAAGGCTGCTAGTAGGAAGTGGAACCAGACCAAGAGAAAGAAGTGTGTTTCAGAAAAAAAAAAAAAAAACGAAAAAAACCCTGAAAGGATCTGGAGATCTGAAAAGTGATTTGACATCAAACATGGACACACAAATTTAAGAATATTCCTAGCTGGTTTTCAGTCTTGTTTTGGTGTAGTATTTCCTCATTTGTTGCACTTCCTCCATTTTGAAAGAGTCATATATATTATGCACTCTTGTATGTTGGAAGTATGGATATTTTTATGCTTTGATTCCACAGGGGATTGCACGTAAGAGATTGCATCATTCTCAGAAGAGACACTGGATTTTGACATTTAAACAGTGCTGATCTTTTCGTAGAGTATGGTGACTTTTGAACTAGGGCGGTGATATGGACATAAGCCTATGGGGGCAGAGAGTAGAGTGTGGTGGTTTGAATAAAAAGAGCCCCTACACATAGTTCCCATAGGGAGTGGCACTGTTAGGAGATATGGTTTTGTTGGAGTAGGTATGGCTTTGTTGGAGGAAGTGTGTCTTTAGGGGTGGACTATAAGGTTTCAGAGGCTCCAGCCAGTCCCAGTGTCTCTTTATCTGTTTGTGCAGAAATAAAACTCTTAGCTATCTTCCCAGTACTATGTCTGTGTGAATGTCACCATGCTTCCTGCCATGGGTATAATGGACTAAACCTCTGAACTGCAAGCCAGCGCCAATTATATATTTCCTTATTAAAGTTGCCATGGTTATGGTGTCGCTTCACAGCAATAGAAACCCTAAGAAAACAAGTTTATTGTGCATCTTCTTATTGACTATTGGATTTTCCATTCTCCAAAATCTATGTTGAATTTTCTCATGCTGCAGAATCTCTCCTCTGCATTTACTAAGATATTTATATATATTTCACATAGATCAATAAAATATGATCTCCTTTGATTCTATACCTAAACTTTGATATTCTAAAGGTAATTTATGCTATTATATAGTTAACTCATAGTCTTAGTTGTAGCAACTAAAGATTCCTACATTTAATTATCATTAGTAAATTATCAGGGAATTTATTTATTAAATAAAGATTATTAACTTATTTCATGATGCAAAATGAAAAAGTAGACATAAACATCTCAATTTAAATGAGGGAGATGAACTAAAAAATATATCACAAGAATCCTCCAGAAATAGCTCAGGTATGGAATAAACTTGACTTTAATAGAAGGATATATATACCAATCAGTAAGTGACATTTTTAAAAGATTAAATACAAGGACTTTTTTCCTGTTAGTAGGAAAATTGCTGAAAATATGGAAAATTACTTTCTTTCCCAATGATATATGAAATACTTAATAAAGGTTCAATAATAATATTTTATCTCCATGTAAATACACTCTCTGCAGACAAGTGCAATAAAATTAAAAGAAATTTACAAAGCATAAACATGTTAACAGTTGCTTATACTTGAAATTTTGAGTATTTTACACAATCCTGGATTTTCCAATATCAATTTCTCCTTGAAATTACACATTTAGATAAATAAGAATTGCAAAGAACATTTTCTAAACTTATAAAACATGCTAATACTAATCTAGAATTTGGTGACTTCCCATGGGAAGACTTACCCTCTCTGAAATGTGGATGGGAGGGGATTGGGAGAAGGTGCAAGGAGCAGGATACAGAAAGGAGTGGGGAATGGGATTGGTATGTAGAATGAGAAAAGATGACTTCTTTTTTAAAAAAATAAATTAATTATAAAGGAAAGAGATCTTATCTCAAAAACATAGAGTGAAGAAACATTGAGGAAAACTGCCAGTATCAATGTCTAGCCTCAAAACAAGAAGACATGGATGGACATACACATACACCCAGTAATTGTGAAACAGGTTATAGTACTAATGCAGACATGCAGAAGAAATCACAGACGAAGTAAGAGATGAACTAGAAATAGTGTGTCCTCAAATCACTTAATGTTGCTATCATTTTATTCAATAAACTAAGAAAGCTTTCAATTCTTCTGCTAAATTTGCTTTTACAAGTTCCAAGTCAGTTGGGAGGCAGACTCTAGTAAGATTTTTGATGAGCATTTAATGAAAAATTTCCAGGAACAACAAATTTACTTGTTTTGAAATTTTGTTTGCAATTCTGCTGTGTTGATATCACTTTGGTATTGATTGTGGTATAATTACCTAATTAAAACTATAAAAGTAGGTAAATAGACCATACCAAATGTGGAGAAAACCATAAATTTGAGAAGACTAGAAGCAAAACAACATGTTATTGTTATGGCCAATAAAATTAATTTGCACTCAGAAGAAAACAATATTCAATGAGCCTCAAATTAAGGATTGTAACCATTTAGAAGGGTTTTAAATTTCCATAAAGTTTATATTTCACAGTCAATTTAACCTAATTTATTATTTTCAACCAGGTTCATTTTCACACTCATATGCTGCTACTTGATAAAAATGTGTGTAATGTGAATATGATAATAAAGACTGTGTCTTCCCTTTATAATTTTCAAATTAGTAGATAGCCATAAACTCAATGACAATGTATAATAATTTGAAGATCAAAGGAATTACACTTGTCAATCAGTGATTTAATGGTTCCCTAAACAGTGCCGTCTTCAGGAAATCTGAACTCTACTGGTTACAACAAAATATTCAGTTGGTTGAGATTTATCATTCTTTTGATGGGTAGACTCTGCATTGAGAAAGCCCACAGAAGGGAAGTTTAATAATATGCAATAAACTAGGATTCTTGAAATGAAAAGCTCCTGTCAAAGTACAATCTGAAAAACCTGAGTAATTGGCAATATGGTATATAGACCTGTGTGGTAAAAGATGTAAGAAAATATAAATTATACAGTTCCAAGAGGTAGAAAAATAATGACTGCCAATTCCAAAGACTTAATGTCAACTACAGAAAAATATTTGGATTCATCTTGATGGCAATATATGATTCGGGGTTCAGTCAGTGCAGATGCACTTCAGTTGCATTACCAAGCAGTTAGCTCATAAAAGAGATTAAGTCCACAAGGTTTCACAACCAGCAACAGCCCTTCTTTGCTTTGTCAAGTCTCAATTGCACCTTCTTAAAGATGCTCTTATTTGAAATCCTGATGACTTGCTAAACTTCTTAAATAATCTAAAATAACAATGAACATGCGACCAGTTAACTATATAAAGTACAAATGTTATGTATGTACCTTCTAAAAAAAAACATTTTTAAAATTACCTGACTTAATTGATATAAATTCTTCTCATTATATTTACTTCTTTTGTATATTAAAGGTAACAAAAATATTTCTATTTTCAAATGACCCTAGACTTTGTTCTGAAGTATTTTTCTCTTTGAAATAAATCTTTTAAACAATATTAATCAAATTCCACAGCCTACTTTTTTACACAATTAAATCCTGGTAACTCATAATACATGTGTCATATATTCATGTCATATACTCCTTTTTGATTTATTTCTTTAAATTTACATGTTACGCCCTCCTGCTTCTAAAAGAATATTTTTTGCTTGCACATGCACAGGGCAAGTGCTATACAGACTGTGCACATATGTGGAAGATAGAAAACAACCTGCTCTCCTCTCGTGGTATTATTGGTCTTCAGTATTAACTCAGGTCCCCAGGTTTTCAGGCTTCTACCTGCCAAGCATCTTGTCAGTGCTGTACCCTTTTATTTATGCTATTGGTCGAATACCCCAACATAGAGTTAATCACTCAGTCAAACAAACAACATCAAAAGATCATCAATCCTTTGCTTGTATAGACCAATACATGTTAATGTTTAGGCTAAAATTTTAAAAAAAATTATTCATAGATTTTCAGTGTGGTCTCTTTAATAGTTCTCAGCTTTTGCATAGATGAAAGTGTCTTTCTGAAAAGGTAAAAGACAGAAAAAGCAACACATGAATTATGTTGTGACTGTCTACTAGCACTGGATGCTACCATGTGATTGGTTATAAATGTGTGTTGGGTGGTATTTGTTCAAAGGTAAATTATAAATTTGATATGGTACAGAGTATGTTCAAACTTAATCTTGCTAATATGTTTAGTTATGTACATATTTCTGTTCAGTTTTCTAAGACAACTCTAGATATTATACTTACAATATTAACAGGTGTTATTGTTTTGATTTTTGATGCAGCAAAGGAGGGCAATTTAAGAAGATGCTCTAGATACAGAGCATAACTCTTTTACAAGACGAGAAGACCCCGTAAGTAGGATAATGATGCCCTTATAAATATTCCAGTACCATTGGTTTACTGTGTCTCTCAGTCCTCCTGAGGAATCATTGGTCATTGGTAAACATAGCGGAGGCAGCAGAAGCAGGCGACAGGGTTCAGATGGCTACCGGCAGAAATGGAAAAGCCTTCCAGGACTCTGCACCAGTGTTAGAGCTCAGCTTTATTCCAGAAGAAAAGATAGGAACAGCAGCTGCGACATCACCTAATTTGCATTTGGCAGCATGATCCTACCATACAGCTGGTGGCACAAAACCTAATTATCATATGTGCAGCCAGGGGAGAAAGGTCTGTAAGGATCTTTGTCAAAGGTCATGCTTGAATTGGTCAGGATCCAGGCTTAGGGAAAGACAACTTCCAGAGAAGGTCAGGCCTCTGAGCCTAGAGACATTATCCAGGTCCTCCATTTTGCAATGAACTTAGAGAGCCATTCAGACCTTTAAGTGCAGGGTTCTCCAACAACTTGGGGGAAAAAATCCATAATTTTTATTTCATTTATCAATCAGAGAGACCATATCAATCCTAATGGCGATGTTCAATTTTTGCTTTTAATTCAAGTTTCTATTATACTATGTCACGTTGGCTTTGCAAAGAATTTTATTTTAAAATTCAAGCCAGGTTTTTCAAAGAAATTATAAACTCAAGAGTATATGTAAATTGTTAAGGGCTTAATTACAATAAAGCAGCATGGAAAGTTTTTAAAATGATGATACTTTGTAAAATACCAGCAATTCTGTAAGCTGGATATAAGTTACATATTTGATTTGAAACATGCATTGCAGTTAAATTGCAAGTTGCTGCTGAATGGTTCATCTTAGGCTGTTAATTCTTATTTCAAGTAAGTAATTGGAACTTCAACTTTACTTTTTCTAGGTAGACACATCTTTTTTAGAAAGTAATAAAATAAACCCTCTCCTCTGACCCATTAGAGATTTTTTTAGGGCTTTGACCAAGCAGAGTTCTTATTGCTTTGTCACCACAAATTTGATTAATTGCTTTGTGTAATCACCAAATTCTGCTGCTAGTCCAATTGATTCTGACAGTATTTTCTTCACTAGCCCATTGCATAAATAGGACACTAATGATAAGTAATGGAACTTCATTTTCCCACACAGGGAAATGAACAAATGCTGTCATAAGAATACATCCTTGTTTGAATATGTGAAAAATGAACAGTGAGCAAGCTCATTTCACAGTTAGAAAAAAAAACAAATATAGAAGCCAGTTATTTAAGTAGCTCGATAACTTCATTCTTTCAGGAAACTGCAGAAGCATATTATGTGCTTCTAACTTTAGCTAAACTCCATGCGACCATAAAGTGGATCAAACCAGAGAAATAGGACACTGATTACAATTTTACTAATGATGCCTGAATGCATAAAAGCTCACATTACTTCCTGTATTTTTTTAAAAGACATGATGGGAGTTTGGGAATTAGTTTGGAATCTGTGTTGGTCCACTACAATTAAGTTCAAAATGAATAAGACCAATTATTCTTCAGTAGATATTCATCCAAATACATATAGTAAGTGTTTCTTGAAGGAAAGAATGCATACCCATAAATGAGGCAATAAGATAAATGCACTAAGAAGAAAAGATTGGTTTGAGCTCGGTATGTGCAAGAGTTAGCCTACATTTAGGAAGCCTACCTGTCTGAGTAGAAATGAAGGTTTCATTAGAAGCAATCTAATATGTAGAGGATTTTCAAAAGTTTGTGTGTGCAGGAAATAATGACTGTCATAGATCTTGAAATACCATGACAATCGTAAGTTCCACCATCACTCTTAAAAACAATACAAGACTTTCCTATTGCAATTCTGAACACTCAAGTAAGTTATTTAAACATTTCCTTACATGCCAAAACTATGAAATTAGGTACAATTATAGATAAACGATTAGAATTCACCATTGAATTTGTGAGGACCATTATAAAAACTTGGTCTCATTGTACAAGAATGATAGACAAAACCAGCCCACAAATCACAATCCCAAAGAACCTAGACAACAATGAGGATCCTAAGAGAGACATACATAGATCTATAATCTACATGGGATGTAGAAAAAGACAAGATCTCCTGAGTAAATTGGGAGCATGGGGACCTGGGAGAGGGCTGAAGGGGAGGGGAGAGGCAGGGAGGGGAGCAGAGAATGTAGAGCCCAATAAAAAAAAGAGAGAAAAAACTTATGATATCATTGAAATAATAAATAAAATAAATAAATAAAATAGAGCATGAACAAGGATTATATCTCAAGTAAGCTATTAAATAGTGACTTTTAATACATTAATAAATAACAAGTCATAATCCAAGTTCAAATATGATCAAAACTAGTATTTAATACATTGTAAGCTATATTACAAACTATCCACACTAACATGCAGCTATAAGATGTTGAAATTTTAACGATTTTTAAATTATTATATATAATATATATTAAAAAGTATATGGGTCATCAACTAAAATAAAAATTAATAAACATATGGACATGCTTTACAGTTCATTATTTTTATTTTATATTGTCATGCTACTTTAATATAACCTGATAGAACAGAAAATTAGATATTTGAAGTAGATAAAAAATTGAAATAGATATAATTTCTTAAGTTTTCTGCTACCAAAAATTGACCTTGATCCAAAGTCTTGGTTGTCTGTTTAGGAGAGATTGGCAGCCAATCATCAATAAAAGTGAATGCTTCAAGAAACAGAGGGAAGTTACAAAAGCTTGCTAAAGAAATCTTCATTTTAAAGATTTATTTATGAGTCTCTCTCTGTGTCTTTGTCTCTGTCTCTCTTCCTCTCTCTCTCTCTCTCTCTCGTCTGTCTCTCTCTGTCTCTCTCTCTCTGTCTCTCTCTCTCTCTCTCTCTCTCTCTCTCTCTCTCTCTCTCTCTCTCTCTCTATGAGCGTGTTCTGTGGGGGAAAGATCAAAACAGGATGTCATTTCTCTTATCTGGAGAAACAGGGCTTTGATAACCTTCTGATATGAGGGCTGGAATCCCATCTCCAGTCTTCAGGAAACCAGCAAGTGGTCTTGCCCTCAGAGCTATCTCCCCTACCCCGATGTTGTTTTTCAAATGACATTAAAGTGAATACCTAAATAGGTACCACTTTATAAAATGGATAATGAGTATTGTTTTGTGTACAAGATTTTTAGCTTTTAATTATTAGACAAGGTAAGACTTATCTAAAATCAACATAGGAAGCAAGAAAAATCTAAAATGAGAAATCAGAAGTTCACATGTTCTGCTCACTGTATTTTCAATATATTTCAGAGCATAGATCTAGAATAAGTACGATGTAAATAATTATTTAATCAAATGACCTAATTATGAACACATTTATAGTTATTCTGACATATCATTGGTCATACAGTTTATATCTCTCAACCCCAATTGACCCACTGGAAACTAAAATCGGGAATTTTTGCTTCCATTTTGTATTTGGGCATCAATATTTCACTAGGACTAAGGCAAGTAACTTTTAGTTCTGTCCATAGCATCTCAAAACGAAAAGGCATAAATCAGGGTACCATAGAGAGGTTACTTACAGAAGATTAATTTAAAAGGGTATCAGTGAAACAAACTAAGATCTCAGGTAAATAGTGTCATAATTACTGGCAAACATTGTTTGGTGACAGACAGTAAAGTATAGGAACCACAACATATGTTATGACTTCCAGTTTGGTGGTTTTAGACAATCCTTGTATACTCGAACACCTGTGTCTCCTCTGCAGCTCTAACTCATGCTTCATCGTTGACTCGTTCTCTTCTATTTGTTTGTTGCCAGGTGGCTGATTTTACGTTGCATTGTGTTTCATCATATTTTATTTTATTACAATTATTTATATGTTTGTTTGTTTTTAAAGAGAGACAGAAAAGGTGTGGATTCCAATGGGAGGGAATGCAAGAATCTCTCAGAGGAGTTGGGGTGAACATAATGTCATCAGAATACATTGTATGAAAACCATTTACAATCAATTAAAAAATAGAGCAGAGTAAAGCTCTTTAGACAGGGCCAGCTTGATAATGGCTGTGACCTTCAGAACAGCTGTGACCTTGACAGCAGCTGTGACCTTTATTACGACGGTGAAATTGGGAGGAAGGGAGATGCAAAATCACCTGTGAAAATTCTCATTCCTTTTCCCCAAATGCCCAAATTTCCTGTTTCCCTTAAACACAACTGGAAACTAGATCATCAGTGAGATTTTTAATGAACTTCACACAAATCATTCTTCCAAACCACTGAACAAAATAGAGAACAATAGGAATATTTCTATAAAATACCCTTACAGATGTATCAAATATGTGTCAGACATCAATACTTTAATATTAATATTCTTGATCTTATGCTGTCATAGTTGAGCAAGCAGGATTAAAGTTCTTCTATGATAGATGATTTAATTTTATTATAGAATTGGATATAGCAGATGAGTCACAAATTAACAAAGTAAAAATTGATTGATAACACAAAATAGCACTATAATTTACTAAATTACTGTGCTTTGCAATCTAGAAAACTATAAGAATTCGAAACACTATGATAGCTATAAATCATAGAATTAAAAGAATAATTTGTCTAGGGTATAGTTAAGTTCTGTTAATGTGTTTGAAAAACCAACCTGAGGGAAACTGACTTTAAAGTGAATTTACAAAAGTGATTGACTATAAGATAATTGTTGTGTCAAAATTTACACGTAAAAAAAATTCTTGTTTTAGAGAAAAAAGTAATCATTGTGTATCATTTTCTGATCTCTTTGTTTTTTATTCACATGGATTACAGTGATAATATTTAATCGAATTCCATCATACACTTAAATTCATGTAATCAATTTTATTATGCACAATACTTAAGGCAAGTTTTTTAACGTGGAATATAGGATGTTATGATTCATAAAATCTTTTTTTTCTATTTTTCTTTTACTATTAATAGATTTTTACCACAATATATTTTGATAAAGATTTTCCCTCCCCCTGCTCCTCCAGAAGTTTCCTGTCTTCTCTACTCACCCAAATCCACATTATTTCTGCCTCTCTTTAGTAAAGGAACTTATGAAAATCTATTGTTGCACTTTGGAATGTTTTCATTCCCTGAGTTCCCACTTTTTATATGCTAATTATTTTGCTCAGAATGCCTGTATTTTCTGGAAATGTCTTTATGGGAATGGCCTGGAATAAATTTATAACAAATTGTTATAATTTAATCTAGTTATGAAGGATGCAATAGTAGCCTCTTACAATGTATTTCAGATTTCTTTTTATTTTTCATAACAATAGCATTATCACATTCACAAGATCACAACTGAGTGAGTTAAAGTAAATATCTTTTATCCTTGTTATCATGAGACACAATAAAATGAAAGTATATTAGGTTTACTCAATAATGGTATTGGGAATAATATGGATGTGGGGCAAATTATTGAGTATGTGCCAGATGTTTCTATCTTTGCATTCATATGTGTGCATATGTGTGTTTATGCACACGACAGTGAGTGTGGTGCACATATGTCATCACACATGTAGGAAGGCTAGAAGATAATATCGGTTTTCATTCCTAAATTTCTACTTTGTTTAATGCAATGTTACTTGTTCCCAGAAAGCTAGCCTATGAGATTTTGGTGGTGTACCTATCTCCATCTTCCTCTTCACTAGAGGAACTCTGGGACTGAAGATGTGTATGAGAGGAGTCATCTTATTTGGTTCCTGGGTATCCGAATGCAGGTTTCTCTTTCTAGCTCTCATAGCTATCACTTCAAAATTTAAACAATATCCCCAGTCCAAGAGAATGGTACATATTTTAGGATGGACGAGTTAGTCTGTTTTTGTGTAGTTAACTTATTTTAAATCAATAAAAATGTATAATCTTATGAAAGGCTAACTGGACAATGAGGAAATAAAACTTATAAGGTACATGAAAACTTTACTCTTCCCTTGCATTGTGAATGTATTGAAGCTTGCATGAAAGTTATTTTAAAACAATGTTTTGGGAAATTGATTATTGTTGGTCCATGTCAAGCTGTAAAGCATGATCAAGAAAATGCAACAGAACAGAAATAGGTTTGGAGAAATCTTCTTTATGGAAGACAGTAAATGTAGAGTGAATCAAAGCATAATGAGTAATATTTGGGCTAACAGCAGCACGCTTACCTAATAAATACCTGTTCATAAGTGCAATATTTTTAAAGCATCTTCCTATAAGGATAAAGGTATTTATCTTTTGCAACTTTGTGCATGCATTTATCTAATGTGTATTTACTGCTTACTCCTCCAAAAGTATTTATGATCAGTTCACATATAATCTTTTAACATCCAACATAATTTCATTAAAAATTGAAGAAATAAACCTTACAAGACCTACTCTTTTCATGCTAAATTTCATTCACAGGTGTAGATGCTGTATTAACCAAGCAAAATGAGATAAATTAGTGTAAAAACCATGTGTTACCCATACAGTAAATCTTAACATGGAGATAAAAATAAGCACTAGCTTTTAACTTGGCTGCACTACCCCTGGATGAAAACAGTAAATGACATTATTTTGTTCAAATAATAATTTACCCTAAAGAAATATTAATTGTATTCCATACTGTTGCATGTAGGTTAGATTAAATTACATAAAATTGTTAATGCCAAGATATTTGCTTTGCTGTGTAGCAACTCTTTCCACCACTAAAGTTAACTGATGGTTTAACAAAATCACTGCAGTTCATCATGCAAACAGGAAGAGCAACTACAAAGAATTCTCAGGCCATTTTAAGTATTTGACAAGGATTATATTCAGTAATATGAAAAAAACTTTAAATGAAGTCAATGTTCAAAGTGTGCCTAACCTGAAGGAGTGCTTCATGGATGGAACTGATACTCTTACTACATCAGTGGTATTTTTATGAATGAAACCTGGGTAAATACCCTCTTAAACGCATTCATGCAAGTAACCCCTCCCCCAAACTGACTAGTTAAATAGCCTAAATTTTGTGTAGAGTTATTAGTTTAGGCTAGTTGTCGCTGCCCAATCTGTCATAAACTGATGTTTATTCACGTTTCTTTCGAAAACCTAAAGGAAAATCAAAATAGGAAAAGTTTCACATGACTGCTCAGCAGTTCAGTAATCACTGTTTCAGAAGGAAAATTATGAATTATGGAGCAGAGTTTAATACATTTTGGGGGGAAATTCTTAAAACTTAACAGACTACAAAAGAAAGCAGAAATTACATCTACACTGAAGATCCATTACTGGGTTGCAAAGATATGTAAGTCATGGGAATAATGAATTAAGACAGAAAACCCAAGGTAGATTAAGGTAAATTCAATACACCCCTCAGGCCCTTCCGTTTTTTATAGAGGAAAGTATATGGTTCATAAGAAACCAGTAAAATCACCAATCATGATCATAGAAAATTCAACATTTCAAAGGTTTAAATTGGAAAAGAAACTTAAGCAAGCAATTGTAACCTCTTAGAGCTTGATTTAAGAAACTGGTATTTGAGGATAAATAGGATAGGTCTGAGTTTAGTAGAAGTTGAAAAGATGAGACAAAAACTGTGTTACTTGAGGGGAAAAATCAATTCCTGATTGACTGGCTCATATGAATATGAAGTTCATTTTTTAATTGCTATTTTATTACCCATGTATAACTCAACCTTGAATACAATACATGAAGGGCTGGTGTGGCTAACAGAATTATTGATGAGCAGTTTGCTATGTCCACAGGAGCTAAGAAAGACATTGATTCAACATGAGTCTCAGGACAGATAAAGTGTTTTCACGGCTTTACTGAGCCCCGTGATATGATGTGATATTTATAATGTACGAGGTGTTCAGAAAGATACAAATGGTTTAGACAAGCATTTAAAAATTGGTTTTTAAACTTGTGACGTAACTAAGAGAGCAGAAAAATGCAGATGACGTTCATATCTATCTCTCTATAAAAATCATACAAGTCTGCTCATATATTTATAATTGAACAAATATTTATGGCATTTTAAAATAATCATATATAGAAATAATATTTTCTCCAGTAATATTCAAATTCTTGATGGTAAACATTCAGTTACTTTTCATTGCATTTTCAAAACCTGACACTATAAGGATTAATCCATGGCAGGCATTCACTCTCATGCTCTATTGATGCCCGCCATCCTTTATTCGTTCATTTCAGTGCCATCTGTAACATCTTCTGGCCACTTTATTACGAGCTTTCAGAGACCTGAAGAAATTTAACATATCTTCACTAAATCTGTACTTTTTATTTCTTTAACATGAACTTCAATATCCAGAATAATTCCTGTACTTTTACTCTTTTTACTAAAATTAACAGCAATGGTTTGTAGCTGAATGCTATGAAATAATCATCTGCTCTCATGAATTTGTACTCCTTTTGTCTTTAAAGCAATCACTTCTGTGCTAAACTGTATCATCTTCTGTTAAAGAACGTTAGTCAATGGACATTTTTTTTTACAGATATTTGACAGGGATATGTGGCTTTTTTTTCTTCTCAAAAGTAGTCATTATTAGTATGATTTACATCCTAATTTGCCATAGACACTTTCACTAATAGTCGTATTAGAGAATAAAGGATTCTTGGAAAATAGAACCACTTGTTAAAATAATAAAATCTTAGTAGTGAAAAATAAAAATATATTTCCATAAGTTTCAGTATATGTATTCCATGCTTTTATAGAATTTAGTAGCTCCCAGAATTGCCCATAACTGTGTATTTTATTTAAAGATTACCTTTGCTTCTATAGCCCTCTTCAAATTTCTATATTCTTTACAGTTTTTTTCAGCAGTTCTTTTGACATCTTACACCAAATCTAAATGTGACAACAGAATTTTAAAGTGCCTCTTTAGGTATAAAAATGGGCACCCATTGCGAATTAAGTCTATAGTCTTCGTAAATATAAACATTGCATGGTTATATCTATATTTCAAAGCACACACACACACACACACACACACACACACACACACACACACACAATATTTGTTGGGAGCTGTGAACCCCCAGATCCTGAATTTCTGGTAAACAACTTGTTCCCTTGATCTGAGTGCCTACAGCTGCTCTGAGCACAAGACCCTCAGGAGTTCCTGATGGCAGGGGAATGGTTTCTGGTGCGTTTGACTGGGGTGTGGCTATCCCTATATAAGCTGCCCCTGGACACAATAAAGGAAGCATTCTTGATGCATTTCGGTATCAAGGATGACCCGTAGCTCTGTCTCTCTCTGTCTGTGAGTCTTTGTATGTTTCAATCTCCAGCCCCTTGCCCGGTTCACGAACTGTATGGTAGCGCATGGAGCACAGACAGGCATGGTGTGATAAATATATTTACATAATGGTTAATAATTAATATAAAGTGTTTATTTGTATATAATTTTTAAAATATTTTGTTTTATTAATTCACTGGAGTAAAATTTATTAGAAAGCAACATATTGTTCACCTATGTCCATGGCTTATTTCCACGGATAAAATGAGTTACCTCCAACTCTGTGTGGTGTCTTGTATGCACAGCCTAGTTTTTGAGGGGGTTGTGGAATGAGGATTGTGAGTTTGAGGCTCACCTGTGCTGCATAATAAAACCTTGTCTCAAAATGAAACAAAATAACTAAATGAGATTATCATATATATTTATATCATAAATATAGTAACATATTTTAGAACCATTAAAACATACTTTATAACAATAATGTATAGAAATACTTTTAGTCAAAATACTCTATTGTATAATAAAATTATTTGGAGGCCAGTTAAGATTCTTGCCTTATTTTCTTGCAGAAACTATTCTTTTTGGGGGGGGGGGGTTGGAGACCATTTTTATTATATTTTTGGCAAAGAATGTAGCTGCTTTTGTCCTTGTCCTAATTGTCAGGTCTGAAGAAACTCCTTTTCCCAAATTCTGACAAAAGCCCCCATTCCCTCAGGGTCTTGGGAAGCTAGTTCCCACTTGCCAAAGTGAGTCATTCTCACCAAGGTGGTGATGGTGGTGCACACCTTTAGTCCCAGCACTCTGGAGGCAGAGTTGAAGGATCTCTGTGTGTTCAAGGCCAGCTTACAAATGAGTTCCAGAACAGTCAGGGGTATGTAGAGAAACTGTCTCAAAACAAAACAAACAAACAAACAAACAAAACCCAAAAGTAAGCAAATAAGTACAGGAGAGAGAGAGAGAGAGAGAGAGAGAGAGAGAGAGAGAGAGAGAGAGAGAGAGAGAGAGAGAGAGTCATTCTCCTTATCTTTAGCAAAAGGAATGTTGGCTCCTTCATTAACAGGCTTGTGGGGTCTATCAGCATATCAAGGTCCATGCTGGCCTAGAGACCCCTCAGCCGCTACTCACAAATACTTGCTCTATGCTGCAAAGAAACTATTCTTTATATGTTTCCAAGTCTCCTGCTGTGGCCCCATGCCTTTTATTTGAGGGGACATGGAAAAGTCAGTCATTCTCTTCTGATGACTAAGGAAAAGTTGTCTGACCGTGATTTTTTCAACACAGTGCACATTTTATATTAGCCAAATGAAACATGAAAATGAATTTAATGGGAAATCACCATGTTTTTATTCAATTTTTTCCATAAAAGCTCAGTTTTATTCTTCTGAGAGTAGTGGACACAAGGCTCCATCCCAAATATATAGGCTAGCTCCCCTTTTACAAGGGTCAGACTTGTTTGTCAAACTGACTAAATCAGGTATCAACTAAAAGCAAGTCACTGGATCCTTTGGTAAAAGATTTTTCCTGATCAGATTATTTGAAGTGGGAAGATCCACATGAGATATTGGTTGTTTTTTTTTTTTTTTCCCTTGAAGTCTAGATAAAATATGAAGAGATGAATGTTTGCTTTCACCTGCTTGTTTGGACATTCTGTGACAAGTTCTGACAATCAATATACTCTAGTTATGCCGCTCCTACATTGCTTTACTGATGTTAAGACCTAAACTTGATCTTTCAATATGGACTACAGATCAGAGACTCTTGAGGAATTCTTTTGGCCTTCACCTCCAAATTGTGAGTGATGAAGAGTCCTGGATTGAAAAATTGTTGTGTTATAATGTGGGCCAGTCATTGTTGAAATATTGTGTAAGCTAATCTACTATATCTACTATATCTCCTTACAATATATATGTATTAGTCAATTTCTATTGCTGTAAAGAGACACGGTGACCATGACAACACTTATAAAGGGAAACATTTAATTAGGGGCTATCTTACAGTTCAGATGATTAGTCCATTCTCATCATGGCAGGGAATATGGTGACATCCAGACAGACATTGTAGCCAAGAGTATTATATCTGCATTTAAAGGCAGGAGGGTGGTGTAGGAGTTCCTTCTGTTTGTCTGTAGCTTTCATTGGATAAAGAATAAAGAAGCTGCCTTGGTCTAGTTGATAGAACAGAACTTAGGTAGGCAGAGTAGATAGAACTGAATGCTGGGAAGAAGAGCAGAGTTGCAGACACCATGGATCTCCTGCCTGAGACGGACGCTGGTTAGAATCTTGCCGGTAAGACACAATCACATTGCATTATACAGATTAATAGAAATGGATTAAATTAAGATGTAAGAATTAGCCAATAAGAAGTTAGAGCTAATGGGCCAGGCAGTGTTTAAATGAACACAATTTCTGTGTGATCATTTCAGGTGTAAGACAACCAGGCAGCCTGGAAAACAAGCAGCCTGCTCCTCATGTTACAGGAGGGAAGAGAGACATATAGACAGGCAGATATACATGAAAGAGAGAGAGAGAGAGAGAGAGAGAGAGAGAGAGAGAGAGAGAGAGACAGAGAGAGAGACAGAGACACAGAGAGGGACTAGGCTAGATTTGAGCTTTATAAAATCTGAACTATCACCCCACAGCAGAACACTTTGTCCAACAAGACCACACATAAAGCTACTTGTCTCCTAATCCCTCTCAAGAAGTACCATGAACTGATGACCAAGCATTTAAATGTATGAGCCTCTGGGAGCCATTTGTATTCAAACAACTATATTCATTCCATCAGTTCTTTTCCCCTAGCATAGCCTGACTGATTTCTAACTGATGCCTTTTTATTGTACTGGAAGTTCGTTAAGTGTGTCTATTTCCTGTCTATATTTAAGTTTTATTTAATCTTGCTGCTACTTCAGAAATATAAATTATTCCAAGACTTTCGATAGACTCTGACTCTCTATGCTTTTCATAGTTCCATCTGTCTTCTGGATATCTAGGATTAGTTATACTCACACTTCTGTTACTGTTGAAATTCTTGCTCTTCTTGTCATAACTGTTTTGTCTACAAGTTAAGAATATAGCTCTGCTAGTAAAATGCTTGCCTAGCGTGTCCAAGGCCTCAGGCTTGCTCTATGCCACTGCATAAACCAGGTTTAGTATCTCCTGCCTGTACTTGTAGCCCTGGAGATGTTGAAGCAAGAAAGTTAAAAGCCAGTTATCAATCTTGGCCTCATAGAATATATTATAGGCCATTTTGGAATAAATAAGTGCCTATCTTATGGAAAAATAGACTTGCTTTGTGTTCTTTCTTTTTCATGGAACAAATTTAATAAACTCATAAATTATATGAATATCAAAAAATAAATGTACGAGAAATACATTTGCCTACAAATATGTTTTGACTGCTAGTGTTTGGATCTTAAATATTTGGAAAGGTTAATGTTCTAAAGGTTAAGTAAATAGACAAGGTGCACTGACAAGGTATGACTTTCTAGCAATGGGGCCTCAGAAAGAGGCCACATCATTGGGAACAAGCCTAGGAAAGAATTTACTAGGGAGCTCTTCCCATCCCTGATTTTGTATCCTGGCTATCATAGGATGAGCTTTTTGGCTCTGCCACGAGCTTCATGTTACAATATTCTGCATCTCCTCTAATCCCCCAAACAATGGCAGCAGATAATCTTCAATTAAAATCCCTGAAATTCAAATCCCTATAACTCACACTTCCTTTGAAGGTTATTTTTCCCTCGTATTTTCTCATCCTCATAGAATGCTAACTCATATATAAACTTACAAAATAAATTTGATAAGTTAAAAAAATCCATTTCTTAATGTAAGCTTACATATAAAACTCGTATATGTATATGAGAGTTGTGAATGTAATTTAATTATACCCTTATCGATGATACAGTCCAGAAGCATAAACAATGATCCAAAGCTTCTCATCAAAGAACTGAGATCAAATGCTACAAACATGATTAGTGCTTTCAGTAAATTAACCCCAGTGTTGCAGTCAATCTCTAAGGTGAGAGCCTCAAACCTAGAAGTGTATCTGAGCATGGCTAATAAGGAAGGCGAGGCATCAACCATGCAGCTGTTCTTTTCATAATATTAGATTTAGAGAAAGACAAGTTATAACAACAAGCTACAATTTGGCCACAGCTGGATATAAATCTCTTTTCCCCCTGCATTGAATTTGTATTCAGTCTGGTGCTGGCTGAGATCTGGAAGTCCTGCCGAGGCACTGTGCATGAGACTTTACAGATCACTGTTGAGGATGAATAGAGAATTTAAAGATTGCTTACTACAAGCCAGTAACTAGTGATAAATCCATGTTAAACAGATGGTAGAATGATGAATTAGACACAGTTCACAGCTTTGTCATAATCTTAGAAAATTTGCATGGGCTTGCACAAGACTCATGATTTCCCAGCATGTGCACTTTGATGCAGTGATGTCTAACAACAGCATATTAAATCTGAGTATGTATGAAGCCGTGTGAGGCTATCATCATCAGTTCTTAGAAAACTGCCTAAAGTCTTCATTTATTTTTGTCTCTCAAAATTTTGATTTGTTAAATATCTCAGCTGCCACCTGGCACAAAAAAATTAGAGATCATTTTTTTTTAAAAAATCTCATTTTTTTCTTTTGGAGAAACAACATAGAGACTTCATGAGCTTATTGACATAAAATACAAGACAGCTGTTTGTGCAAACAGTAATGTTTGACAGGCAGATGATAAATAAAATGTAAACATGAATCTGCACAGAGATGAAGATTAAAGCTCCACCTTTTTAATCCCAAACCTCCATACTTCCATTAGAGAAACTGAGCCTTTATTAAAATAAATCATGTGTCACAAAAATTAAAGCAAATTTAAAAACTCTCACTTTGTCTTGTATGGTTTTATGAAAATTGGAGTCAAGTAATATTGCTTATTCCTTTCTCATTAATTTAAAAGGATTCATAATATAAAAATCTTACATATATGGTTTGGTGTGATATTTCAATGTATGTGTATGTTATATACTGTGTAAAGTAGGTTATATATGTGTGCAACCTCAAACACTCATTCATTCACTATGCTGGGATTCTGTTTACCAGGACTCTTCCTGTGGCCCATGCCATCCAGCTTTGTACCGACCCACTGCTTGGCCCTGCCTTCAGTCCCATCAGACTTCCACCACTCAGGAACAGGCTGTACCAGTCAGGATCTGTGAATAAGCTGCCTGTCATCAGAACTGCCTTCTTCCCTAGATTCTGTTCCCAAAACACCCCTCCCACTGCCTACTCATTCCCAGCTCATCGCTGGATCTAGTACTGGAAAATGCCCCAACCCCAGCAGACTTCTGCTACTCAGACCAAGGACATACCATTCAGTACCACTCATTACAAGCTTTACTACTGGGACTATCTCCAAAACCCCAGAGGATTTTGATCATTCAGGCACAAGCTACACCAGTTAAACACAGGCAAACCATAGCAGCTTGGTTAAACTTCTGTTGCTCATATGCACATACTAGTCAGAAGAACTGGTATAGGTTACACCATTCAGATGAACAGATATCCTATTCTGCACCAAAGTCAACGCTAACCTGAAGAAGGCCAGCTCCTAAATTGGGTAGAGATTCCCTACTAGATCAGAGATAATACCAATCACCAAAAATCCAGATCACATAGACTAGAAAACCTAATGGGAAACAGAAACCAAGGAAGAAAATATTCATCCAACAAAGACTAACTCAGAAATTAGGAACTAGAACTAATCATCCCAGACTCAGATGCCTAAATACCAAAGTAAAGCTACAAACAACAACACCAAGTACAATAGGGCTCTACACAAGGAGCCCAGCTACCCTTAACAAGACCAGAGTATCCCAGCACAGCCAACACACAAGAAAGCATCCTTAAAGGCAACTTTATGAAGATAAGAGAGATACATGAAGGGGAAACAAAAAAAACTCTCCTAATGAAATCAAGGAAAAGACAACCAAAAATTGGAGAAAATCAACCAAACCCTTAAAGAAAGTAAAAAAAAAAAAAAAAAAAAAAAAAAAAAAAAAAAAAAAAAAAAAAAAAAAAAAACAGGTGAAGGAAACTATACTTCACATAAGAACTGAAGTTGAAGCAATAAAAGAAACACAAGCTGAGAGAATCAAAGGAATGGAAAATCTGGAAGAGAGAACAATAGTAGGAGGCCACTTGTTAGGTATCCAGCCACCCACATTCCTGAAATAATCACTCAGAAAACTGTATTATTAAAACGCTCTTTGGCCAATAATTTAAGTGCATTGCTAGCTAGCTCTTACATCTAGATTTAACCCATTTCCATTATATTATATTTTACCATGAGGGGCATGGCCTACTGGCATGGTTCCAGCTGGCAGCTCACATCTTTTCCCTCTCACGGCTACATGGCATCTCACAACTCCATCTTCTTTCTTCCAGCATTCAGTTTTCAGTTTAGTATTCCCTACCTACCTCTATTCTGCTCTGTGCAGGCCCAAGACAGTTATTATTATTATTATTATTATTATTATTATTATTATTATTGTTATTATTATTATCATCATCATCATCATCATCATCATTATCAAATGGCATTCACAGCATACAGAGGGGAATCCACATCAGAGAACAGCAACACAGTCACAATTATCACCAACAGAATATATAAGATGGAAGAGAGACTCTCGGGCATTAAATAAACAATAGAAGAAATAGATTCATCTGTCAATGATGATGTTAAAGTAAAATCTCCTATCACAAAACATCCAGGAAATCTTGCCGGAGTCTGCAGAAGTGAATCTGTTCCATCTTGACTAAATGTCAGAGAGTTTAGGCCTATTCTTGCTCCTTTAAGGTTATTGACAGAAGGTTTACCTTAAGATGTGGCTACTAACAGGATGTCTTGACCTAGGGTGTGGTTACTTGGTGTTTTTGGTATTAAGATGATAATTGCTTTGTTTGTTCCTTGTTTGTATCATGGTAAAGGGGTCTTGCCTTCTTTCCCCCTTTTTGGATTTGGGTATTTAAAGATCATGGGAAATAAACACAGGCAGATTCAGTATTCACAGGGTTGCCTTTTGAATCTATTCTGTGTCACTCTTTTCTTCTGCATCTCTATTTTTTTCTGCCTAATATTTCTAATCAACGTGCTCCTATCCTGGAATGTATGAACCCATTGAGGTATACCCTGACAAAATCTGGGAAAGCATGAAAAAAAACCCAATAATAATAGTAATACAGTAAGGAGAAGAATCTCAGCTCAAAAACCTAGTAAATATATTTCATGAAAAGTCATGAAGAAAATTTCTTTTTCCTAAAGAAGGACATGGTTTTGTTCAAGAAGCCTACAGAAGACCAAACAGATTGGATCAGCAAAGAAAGTCCCCATGTAACATAATAATCAAATTAAACTTACAGAACAAAGGAAGAACATGAAAAGTGGCAAGGGTTTAGGTCAAATAACATATAAAGTAGACCTATAAAAATTACACCTGACTTCTCAACAGAGACCCTAGAAGTCAAAAGGGACTTCACAGCTGAGCTGTAAACTCTAAGAAACCATGGATGACAGCCAAGGTTTATATACCCAGCAAAACTTTTAATTAATGGAGAAAACAGGATATTTTATGACAGAGTTAAATTTAAAGAATATCTATCCACAAATCCAACACTGTAAAGGGTACTATAATGAAAACTCCAGCCCAAGGAGGTTAACTAAACACACACACACACACACACACACACACACACACACACACAGAAATGGATAATTTAACATCAGCAAAGTACAAAAAAGGAACCCCCCACATATACACGTACCACCACCACTACCACCAACAAAATAACAGGAATAAAGAATCACTAGTCATTAATATCTCTTAATATCAAACGACTCAATTTGCCAATAAAATGATACAGACTAGCCTAATGGATATAGAAACAGATTAATCCTTCTGCTGTACACAAAACACACCTACATTACCTCAGAATAAAGGAATGGAAAAAGTTTTTCCAAAATAATAGTCCTAACAAGCAAGCTGGTGTAACTATCCTAATATCTACCTAAATAGTCTTTAAACCAAAATTAATTAAAAGAGAATGAGAAGGACATTTTATACTCAGTAAATAAAAACCCACCAAGATGACGTTTCAATTCTGAACATCTATGCCTCAAATAGAAAGCCACCCACATTTGTAAAAGAAACGTTATTAAAGTTTACATCACATATTGAAGCCCACATATATAGTGGGAGACTTTAACAACCCACTCTTACCAACGGACATTTCACCCAGACAGAAACTAAACAGAAAAGTAATGTAAAGAACAGACAATATGACTAAAATGAAGCTAATAAATATCTACAAAACATTTCATCTAAACACAAAAGAGCATACCTTCTAGCATCTCAAGGCAACGTCTCCAAAATTGACAATATACTCGGGTCACAATGCAAGTCTCATCAGATACAAGAAAATTGAAACAAATCTCTATAATCCTGTGTGACCATCATGAGTGACCGTTGGATTTTGATAACAACAAAAAGAACAGAAAGACTAAAAACACATGGAAACTGAACAACTCTGTATTGAATTACCACTGGGTCAAGGAAGAAATAAAAGACTTCCTAGATTTCGAAGAAAATCAATACACAACATACCCAAACTTATGGGATACTATAAAAGCAGTGCTAAGAGGAAAGTCCATAGCACTAAGTGTCTGAATGAAGAAATTAGTAGATCTCATACCATAGAATTAACAGCATACCTGAAATCAGGAAATAATCAAACTAAGACTGAAATCAAGAAAACAGAAACAAAGAAAACAATTCAAAGAATCAATGAAGAAGAGTTGTTCCCTTGAGAGAATCAACACAATAAACAAACCATGTCCAAACTAACTAAAAAACAGTGAGAGAATATCTAATGTCTAAATTCACAAAACAGGTGAATGTAACTGATGTTGAAGAATTATTATGTCATACTTCAAAAACCTGTACTCCACACAACTAGAAAATCTGAAAGAAATGGATAATTTTCTCAAAAGAGTACCCTTAACCAAAGTTAAATGAAGATCAGATAAGTAATTTAAATACACCTGTAAACCCTTAGGAAATAGTAGTCATTCAAAGCCTTCCAACTGACAAAAGCCCAGAGGCAGAGTAGTTTAGAATTCTACCATACCTTTTGCCGAAGTGCAGTCCCGCTTAAGCAGGATTCAGTTCTCACATGGTTGTCACCACAAATATTTATTAATTCAGTATGATAAAATTTTCATTATTTATGTCAGTTAATTACTCTTATTTAGAATCACCCCACTTTTCAAAGGCACACCAAAAGTATATGAATGACCCTGCAATTGTGGACTGATATAAATATCTAATCCACATGTAAAAAACAAACTTGTTTCTGTTGAAAATCATTTATTGTTCATCTTAAGAAAGATGTTGTTTCTTAGTGTGCTGGCACATGACATTAATCCCAGCATTTGGAAGGCACAGGAAGGCAGATCTCTGTTTGTCTGAGCAAGCCTGGTCTAAAGAATGAATTTAGGACAGTCGGGGCTTTTCCACAGAGAAACCCTGTCTTGAGACCAACCACAAGCCACCTGGCACCGTGAGGCCCAGGTGCATAGAGTAATGCTACAGTCCTGCTTCAGGACACCTGCCCTCAGCAGGCAGATGTCAACGAGGTGCCTGTCTGATAGCTGTGGTACCTGGCGATCAGACTCCAGTATCATGAGCAAGAACATGGTGGAGAAATGGAAAGGAAATAGAGGCAGAAATGTTCATTTTTGAGGAAAGATCTGAAGAATTGGCAGCAGTGAAACCAATTGACATGGGTGGCCTGCTTGCAGCTGGGCTCTGTGTTAACGTCTATGGTTCCTGTGCACACCAAGGACCCTGTGAATGCCTAGAGACTGGGTCGCCAGCTCTGATCATGTTGGTGTCAGAGGGATGCACCTCCACAGGGGATCTGTCAGTTCTAAGAAGTCTTGGTGCCACCCAAGTCCATGGTGACATCCAGGCCCAGGCGGCTGCTGAGGGCTGTGTCTGGGATCATGATCCTGCTGCAGCTGGGTTCTGTGTTGATATCAGTGACTCCTGTTGCCACTGATTGTGCTCCAGAATATCATCTAATGAATTTCCTTTGGAAATGAATGATGTATATTAGAATAAGATGGAATGTAAGATTTGTGGATGTCCATTAAGATAATGTATTAATTTAGGACAAATGTCAGTGCCTCCCTAATGTGTCAATGAAAACGCTTTGTCAATAATGCCTTTAGTAGCTGGTGCCAAGATATTAACACCATCTTGAAATACTAGCAATCTTCATGTATTCAAAAACAATTTTGCTAGTAGAAATAGTGGTCTCCGCTAAAAGTATCCCAATTGAGGTTTGTCATTTAATATCAGATGTCTACTCTCAGTCTCAGAACAATCCTGATTTGTCACTTGCATACACTGATAACTTAAAACTGATCATATTTAATTGACTTGCTGGCACCTTCTCAGTCAGAGTCCTTCAAAGTTTTAGACCAAGGTCCTGTTTTCTCACCACTTACTATTGCACCCTCCCATTATCTGTGGGAATTTCCTCAATTACAAAAGACACCTCATCTTGGACACAAACTATTTGGTTTCAGAGATCTAGTGTTTTGTGACGTTGGAAAGTTTACACTTGACAGTTCCTCGTACTCATCTCTAACATCATGGTAATGATGCTATTATTTCATACGTATTTTGATTCAGATGTGGTGTGGGAAGTCCTGTGTTGCTTTTATTGGTTAATGAATAAACCTGCTTCTGTTACTACCTTCGGATTCCTGTGTTAAGTGCTCCCAGACTTCCATTGCTAATGGACTATAATCTGCGAGATCAAATACACACTGTTCCTTCCTAATTTACTTTCGGTCAAGAGATTTATCATAGCGATAGAAATCTGACTAAAATACTTGCCATAATACCACTCATAACATAGGGTCACAAAGGAAAAATGTTTTCAGAAGGCATATATATGTTAAAGAAAAAATAGTTCATCTAATTTTCTCTTTGCCTTGATTAATTGAAATATTTCTAATATGAAAGCTAAAACTTTCACAGACATATACTTGTGATAAATACTATTTTTTGGCATTTGGAGATCTGACCTATAATGATTTTCATTATATGATTCAATGTAAATAGGAAACTTGTAAACTAAAATGTTGTATTAGAATGGTCAGATCTCTTCGAAAGTATATGCAGTGCATATGAAACACAATTGCTTTTATGAAAAATGCAATTCTCAAGATATTACTACAATAGCCTTATTGACAATTCTGAGAACTGATAAAGTAAAAATAAAACAACGATTTTTTTCCCATTGACACCAAAACTGCCCATTCGAGGGATTACTACTACAGTTGCTTGCCAATATGAGTGGAAATGGCTGTTTACCACTAAGCAGGTTTTCAACGAAATGGTCAGGTGAATTGGCCTATGGTCACATTATCTTAGTTCATCATGAATTGTAGAAGATACCTTTAGACTGACACAGAATGTAAATCTTATACCTTTATTTCTATATAATAAAATATCTATATTTTTAAAACTCGTCTTTAATAGACTTACATTGTTGAAGGAGCGGTGGGCTGTGTTCTGCCACCCGGCTAGCTTTATCCAAAATAATTACATGGAACTTTTCCATGTAATTTCTTTTAAAATATTGTCTGGCCCATAGTTTTATCCTCTTATTGGCTAATTTTTACATCTTTCTTTAACCCATATTTAGTAATCTGTGTAGCACCACGAGGTGTGGCTTACCAGGAGAGATCTTAACCTGCATCCATCTCGGAGAGGAGAAGCATGGAAACTGTTCACTATGGTGACTGCCTGAAGCATCTCCCCAACTCTGTTTCCTTTTTCCCACAATTTTGTTCTGGCTACTCTGCCTACCTAATTTTCTATCCTCTTAAAGGGCCAAGGCAGTTTCTTTATTAATAAATGAAAGTAGCACATAGACACTCCTCCATCACTTACATATTTCAGTTGACAAAACATTTTATTATCTGTACTTGAAGAGAGTTTTTATAAATAATTTTGCCGTGTGTGTGTATGTGTATGGGTTTTATATATGTACAGGAGTATGTGTTTAATGAAATGAGAAGACAAGGTATTGTTTCCTGACATATCACCCTTTGATTTACTTTTGTGAGTAAAAAATTTCACTGAACTCTGAGTTAGGTTCACATCTGGGAAGCCACAGTCCTGCTCCTGGCTTTGGTCACAACATTTCTTGTTTGACAGCTATAGGATGATTGTGTACAGTCCTACATGTGAATTCTGGGAATTTTAACTGTAGTTTTCATGTGTATACATCAAAACTCTCACTCACTGTACCATTTCCCCAACCCTGAATACACATATGCCAGGTTTTAATACCAGGTTGATAGAATGGAGTACTTTCTTAATAATCCATACTAGTGGTTAGAAACATTTAAAATAAGTACATTTATGTTTGCATACACAATGAAAAACTCTATAGGAAAAAACTGTGAAATATTTCTTCATACATTTAAGATATTTCTGGTAACAGAGTGTGTACAAGCATCTTTTCCTCACAATTCTTAATTATATTCTTCTCCTTATGTTTATTAAGGGACTGAATATCATAGATTTGGTTCATGTAATTTGTCATAAGTCACTTTCTTAGAAGTTTCTGTCAACTAATTTCATTAAATAATCACATCTTATGTTACTTGGGCCATAAACTCCCCAATAGTTTTGTGACAATTAACAAAGGTACAGTTTCCCAGGAGTGTTCTGTAAAGGAAATTGGAAGAAATGCTATACATCAAGAAATTTAGTTAGGGTGTGCCTGTTCCTTTTGTTTAACACTGTCATAAAATAGCATAACTCTTACAAATAATGAAACCTTTACACTTTTATAAGAGTTTAGAAGGAATAAATTATAATAATTGAAACCAGACAGGTCTAACTTAGCAGCTTGAAAATTAAGATCCAACAAAGTGAAAATATAATAATATGCTATACTTTTCTCCTTTGGAAATGGCATGTGTTTATGAAAAATAAGCTGTATCATAGAGAATGAGAAAAAGTTGAGGAGTTCAATATGTTCTATTGTGACACAGTTTAGTTCAAAGCATATATGCTGTTCAATTTTTGAGGATCAAATACATGAAAATAAGTATAAAATTTTAAAATACATAAATCTTAAATATAATTTTAAATTGATGTTTAATTCCCAGTTCAGTGGACCATCATTTTCAGTCATGCGCTGTGTTTTACTTCTTTCTTGTACTTGACATGTATTTCAGATCCCTGAACTTCACTCTGCTCACTGTATACTACTTGACAGTCTCTGCACGGAATGTCCTGGCATACAGGAAACTCTTGCTAATGTGTGCGTAATCCATTGTCCCTTTCAGTAAGGCTAGATAGCCTCCATAAACATATTTTAGATAATAGCATAATAATTCTTTGTTAAGGTATCCTTTCCCACGTCGACCATCATTATTGTCATTATACTCAGATGTAATCACTCTTACTGTTTACTTAAATCTGGTTCTGTTGGAAATGGAATTTGTACATCTCAGAAATGGAAATATTGCATCTCTAGGAGGCATGTTACTAATTTGGGTTGAAAATCTAAAAGAAAATGAGTTATTTTTGATTAAAGGGAAAAAGTCATTTGTAACAAGGGACTCTGGCAAACTGGTGCCTATTTTCCTTGAGTATTGGCAGACTATGAAGGCTCACAGTTATCTTGAGAGTTTTTCTCCATTCCTCATAGACAGCTGAAGGAATAGATACATCATGTTTCTAGAAAATATTTTCAGATTTTAGCTATCTTTCAGCCTGAACACAGAAAGTTGGGAAAATGAATGAAGATAAAATTTAACTTCTCCCTCTTCTTTTATTGGATATAAAATTCTGTCCCCTCTCTTTTTTTAAAAATGAATTTCTTGTTTTTTCTCTATTCTTTCTGTGGTTCTGTTTTACTTTCCCTCTTCTCTCTCTCTCAATCTGCCTGTTCTCCTCCCATATGTTTATATCTCACTTTTTACGAGAAGTAATCTGAAACCCATTATTTTCCTTCCTTGCCTTCCTGATTATTGAAAACACATGTGAGAGTCATCACATGCAACTACCTTTGCTGCTGTTGATCTATAATGATGTTTTATAAACTTCATTTGTTTCTCCCTTTCTTCTGAGTTCTTTGAGGCATGATTGTCTTTATTTACTATTCTAGTTTCTTGTAAATTATACTGCAATCAGTACATCTCATAAACTTTGAAAACAGCTCTAAGATATTTTTAAATTTTGAATTACTGCTTTGCTTTGTTCTCATGTTTTTGAAATGAATTCATCAGTTTATTTATTTACAAATCAGTTATTATCTTTATTTCAATGTGAGTCCCAGATAAGGAAGATATAGAAACCTGGGCTCAGTGTGTAATCTCTAAGTAGAAGATCTAGCATCGTTCCACTTTTTCTTCCTTTGCAATCATTTATTTTTTAAACCTATTTGATATTGAAATTAATAATGTGATTATTAAAAATCCTTTACTTTTTATATCTTGTGATTATGCTATAAAACTATCATTTTCCTGTCCCTTTCTTCCTTCTAAACTCTATCAGTACTTCTCTCTGCCATGTTACATAGTTATGTGAATATGTAAGCAATATAAATATAAACAATATAAATATAAAATATGAATATATATTTTGAATACCCAAATTCACCCTTTGGTATTAACTTGTATATTTATATTCAGGTTGACTGTTTGATACTGGAAAACCAATTGGGTGCTCTTCCCTTCTGAACACTTTTTCTGTCCCTCTGAAAATTTCTTAGTTGCTTATAGTTCTTAGTGCATGGATGAGGCCTCCTTAAGACAGGATTAATTGATCCATTCATCTTCTTGCCTTGGAAATTACATATTTATGTAAATTGTTGGTTTAGTGATCAGAAGGGATGGAAGACACCAAAAGAACATGACCCAGAAAGTCAATTAAACATGACTCACAGGGGCTCACAGAGACTGAATCAGCAGGCACAGGGTCCTACATGGCTCTGCAGTGGGATTTCTGCATATATATTATGCTGTTAGCTTGGTGTTTGCTGTGCAATAATCCTTTTGTACACTCTAAAGATCTGTCACCTGAATTGGCCAGTAGCCAATTCTGATTGGCCAGTAGCCAGGAAGGAAGTATTGTCAGGAAAACCAAACAGAATTCTGAGGAAGGCAGAGTCAGAAGAGTTACCGGGAGATGCAGAGGAAACAAGACACGATGGGGGGGTCACTTAACAGTACAAGCCAAGTGGCACCCCATAGAATAATAGAAATGGGTTAATTTAAGTTGTAAGAGCTTTTTAGTAATGAACATGAGTTTATCAACTGACATTTGTAATTCATTTAAGTCTCCATATCGGTTATTTGGAAACTGGCAGGAAAGAAACATCTGACTACAGATAGTTTTTTTGTTGTTGTTGTTATTTTTGTTGTTGATGTTCCTGTGGGAATCTTAACAGTGGAAACGAGTGTATCTCTGACAAATTTGCTTGCTTAGGGGCTTCTTTTCCTTCTATTGAGTTGCCTTATCCAGCCTCTATATGATGACTTTCACCATATCTTATTGTATATTGTTTTGTCCTGTTTGGTTGTTGTCCTTCAGAGACTGATGTTTTCTGAAGGTGAAATGGGGGCAAGGGTAGGTCAGATGAAGAAGGTAGTTGAGGGGGAACTAGCAGGAAGGGGAAACTGTAGTTGGATGTATTGCATGAGAGAAGAATCAATTTTCAAAGGGAGAAATAAAACAAAAGGTATTCACTGGACTTTATCAGGTGAAAGAACTCTGTGATTAAGGCTTTCTGTGCTAAGGTTTAATAAATATTGCTACATATTTAGATGTATACTTTGTACATTTTTCAATTTGAGATTTAAGTTGCATGTAGGTTCTGGCCCATTAAAATTTAATTATATACACATAAGGACTATAGACAAGTTTTTGAGAAAAAATACAATGGTGTACTTTTTATGTTTTAAACAAACAGCAATGCTATAATTATTGTTCTTAGGTATAACAATAGATTGAAGGAACAGCCTATGAGAGTTTCTGCATCTGACTTACTGGAACTCCTTTGTTTAATAGAATTTGACATATCATTTATGGTCGTCTCATATTGTGTCTCACATGAATACACTGAAGACTATACATTGTTCTTGCATCAATTAATTATTGATCTCATTGTACAAACCTGAGAATTTGACAGTTTAATTCTGATAATTTATTTATAGAATCTTTAAACTTTAGAGACTGAGTTTCATTATATAATTCATGCTGCCCTAGAGCTTATGGTGGCTCTGTTTCAGCATCTGGATCATCTGTATTGTTAGGAGAATGGCATGTAACTCCACTACTAGCTCCTATTTTTCATAATTTGTTTCCTTTTATAAACACTAAAAAGGCCTTTTTAAATACATACTAAGAGGGCCCATGCCCAGAATTACCTGGATAAGTAGGAGGTGGAAGCTGGATATCCAAAGACATAGAGAAGAACCAAGAACTACTGGGAAAAATTTAAAAATCAATGAAATGATTCCTTATGATAGTCTGCTGTACTCATGGATCAGTGACTACTCTAATTGCCAACGGAGAGGCTTTTTTTTTTTTCATCAGCTGATGGGAGCAAATGCAGAGTCCTACAGCCAAATATTAAAACACATTGGTTTAATTTAAGAAAAGGTGGAAGAAAGGAGAGAGCTGCAGGAGCCAGAGGAGTCTGCATGGGTCTGTCAGAGGTCCTTTGTAAGAATGTTATGGTTGTTTGGCTTAGGTTTTGTGGGATTCCTAAGGATAAAAGTGGGTATGTCTCTGACTCTTTTGTTTACCTGCTTTTAGGAATGTTTTCCTCATCTTTGGCCTGTTGATAGGGCAGAGCTTAGGTAGGCAGCGAAGACAGACTGAATGCTGGGAGAAGGAAAGAGTCAGAGAGATGCTATGGAGTCACCGCCAGGTCAGACTTGCTGGAACTTTGCTGATAGGCCACCAATTCCTGGTGATATAAAGATGAATAGAAATGTGTTAAATTAAGATGCAAGAGTTAACCAATAAGAAGCTAGAGCTAATGGGCCAAGCAGTGTTTTAATTAATGCAGTTTCTGTGTGGCTATTTCCATTCTGGGTGGCCGCAATGAACAAGCAGCACCTCCCTCCAACACCTAAGCTGTGATGTATTTTATGAAAGAAGAACAAATAAAAAGAATTTTACATTATGTGTTAGGTTCGGTCTATCTCTTTAGCTCATCCAAGTTCAGCTTAAATAAACTTTAACCTAAATCAGTGTTATAACTATGATATTTTCTTGATTAAAAAGCACATTCAAAGAAAACTGAAATGCTATCAGATCAGTATTTAATTCTTCAAAGATACGGTAGCTTATTAATAAACAGTAAATGCCAAAAAATATTCATGACTGTGAACAGCAGTCTTCAAATTAGTGTTTTGCTTCTAAGTTGGTATCTCTGATTTCAATGGCTTTAATTAATTTCTTCTCAAATTTCTATGCATTTTATTTATTTTGTAAATATGTGAATCACCAACCTTCACTCCTCAACTTTCTTAGCATTATAAAATTTTTATTCCTCTGTGTTTCCGTTTTTGTTCTTTTTTGTCCTATTTTTTGAAATATACCCATATGAAACTGGACAACATGACAAATAATCTGAAAGTTGAAACTTATTTCCTTCCATGGAAAGTTCTAGCTACTGATGATATTATGAGATCATCCCCCTCCGAGACGCTTCAGATGAAGTAAAGCTTATGGGTTGCCCTTTGAGGTCTTCTTTTGGTTCTTCATCTTCTCATTTATGTTTACTTCACTATGGTTCAGAAATGTAAAATCAACATTTGAATATTTTTCCAAAATATTGCCTAGTACAAGAAATTTAATTTGACATGTCCTTTGTAAATTCTGGAAGATTCTATAGTTCAGATCCAGACTCAGGTGGTAATTAATTAACAACAATATTTTCTAGCTTTTACAATTTATGAAATACCTGTTTTCATGGGTAAAAGTGGAATAAGATATGTATTACAATATTTATTGGTTATAGTTCAGTTAGATAATTGCTTATTATATTCATATTTTAGTTTTCTATATAATAACATAGAAATAAATGGCTTGATAAAATGAATAAGCTCAAATTATAGAATACATAAGTCAATAAGTTATATTCAAGATTCACTTGTCTTCTCTTTCCTAGGAAAATTATAAAAGATTTCATATGATAAGAAGTATATTCTTAATGCAAATGTTTAAAGTAATTTGTATTTATGGGGCTTGAATAATTAGGAGCAATTTAATAAAATTCAAAGTAAGCTTAGGATGTTAATTCTATGTTTTAAGAAAAAAGACTTAGAAGGACCCAATGCAATTTTAAGATATTGAAAGAACGTTGATTCTGGTGAATAGAGAGTGTTTGTTAAAACCTACTGTCAAGATGATAAGACATCTAATTTTCAAGACTGAGTTCCTTAGGATAAATATTTGGGGTATTTGTCTTGAAGTTAAATATTTACTTCTCCTACTTTAATTTCAAAACTGCATCAAATGTGTTCAAAAGTATCTGAGAGACTTGCTTTGGCACACAAAGGGAATCCATCAATTACTGTGTCTCATTTTCAGTAAATGAAAGTGGAAGAAAGTCCCAATTACTCCATATTGTACAAAAGCCTTCCAACCACAGCTGCATCTGATAATTCCTCTGAAAATATATCACCCAATCTCTGCTCACTAGCATTTTAAAATCTGCTTTATAGCATTTGTGCCACACATGTCTTCAAGACTGGTACAAAGAACTGAGTAAGTTCATTAAAATCATCATCATTTGTTTGATATATCTGTACAGTTCTCATCATTAAGCAGTGATATTAGTGCATTGTATCAGAAAAGAAGAGCTAGTTTATTGAACGTTAATGTTATGGCACATATTTTAACCACTTTCTATGCATTATTTTATTTGTAAAAATGGAAAAATTTAAATTAGTATTGTACATTTGTTTTCTTAAATATAAATCTGTAACTTGTGAATACAAATGCAATATGAAGCAACATAAGAGTGCAAAAGTTCAGAGATGGTTCTGTGCTGTGAGAAATATACTATCTTATGGGAGGTACACTATTTTGTTGGGCGTACACTCTACTGTCTGAAGTCAGATCATCTGGTATGGCTTTATAATCATATTTAGACTAGATTGCTGAGAAGCTGCACCTAGTGGCATAAAATATAGCAATGACATTTAGATGTTTACCTGGTCAGGTGTAGTAATATCATCAAAAAAATGCTAGAAAATCCTTTTTGCAGAAGACGGGAACAGATTGCGCCTGTGTCAGTCACACATCATTTTCAGAACACTTACACAGAAGAAAGATAAGCTAATAGACAATTCAGGAGAGGTGACAATTAACATGTGTTACTCTATTTGTTACAGTAAGAATTATACCTCATCTTTAGTTACAGTTTCACTGAAAATAATTAATCATTCTTTTAATATTTATTTGTCTTAAATGACTGTTGGAGAGTTATAGTGGTTGTGGAGAAAAAGAGCAATATTTTGGCCGAGCTAATGGAGAACAGAACATATTTAATCACTTATTTTATTTTCTGAAACTGTGTTTATGAACTGTAGTCACAGGAATGAGCAATAAATGTATTTAATTCATACTTCTGTCAAAGTTAGCTTAGCATGTTAACCTTAGGAGAAAAAAAAACATTCAGACCCAAGGCATCTAATTTATTGTGACTTCTTTGGCAGACTAATTCCAACCTTCCCACTACTCCTCAGCTTCTGATAACCATTGAGCTCTATGCTTCTTTGAGTTCAACTAACAAGACACTGCAAATTATATTTAATGATTGCTGATAATCAGCTTCTGTCATATACACAAAGTGGCATGAGATAATTCACATATTAGAAAGACATTGTCCTTCAAAGGTGTTCCTCTTCCAAAGCATCAGGCTCTGTACTAGATATTTGCATTATGTCATGTGCCAGACTCTAGAGGAGTCGAGGATCTAGAGGAGATGAGGGAATATAATGTATAAAGCATCTTTCTATAGTAATACATAAATAAAGTCAAGTTAGTAACGTAAGGCAGGGATTGCATGGACTGGGGTGGGAGTGAGGAGGCTGCAGCAGATAGACTGCAAAGAAAAAATATGTGATGGAGAGCTGGAAAAGCTAGAAAAATGGAGTGGTGGAGAGGTAGGAATAATAGAAAAATGGAGCGGTGCATGCACTCTGGAGTGAGACCGAACTGATGATAACGGCAGGTGAGAGAGAGGGCCTCAATCACATGCTGTCATTGCCCAGTAGGGTCAGCCAGATGTTGTGCACAGCCTGGTGCTTAAGAAGATGAAGACTTAGCCCTGGGACCTGTTGCCTGGCCTGGGGAATCGCAGGCAACAGTGGAGGCTCGATATGCAGAAAGCTTCACTTTCTGGATTGAACCTTTTCATAGAATAACAATGGCCCACTGTGCCAACAGAGGCCATGTCAGGTTTGGTGGTCCATGGTGATGCTCTGGTCTTATGAGAAAACCTTAGATCTGTATGGACATATAGTCTGTGAAGCTGCTTGATACCTTGGTGATGTCCTTGGTCTTTGCTGCACTGAGGTAACATGTTGATGTGAGTGACATGTGTAACCACATGAGACCATGTCTAGGGTCCGGCCTATGCAGCCACAGAGGGTCATGAGAAGGTCATGGGTTCTGATGTCAAACCAAGGGTTGGGTCGATGTCTGTGGCCCATGTTATCACCAAAGCCTAGGAGATGCCTGTAGCATCCATGGGAGAGTTGACTCTGTCCTTCATGGGTGAGCTGGCACTAACCCTATCTCCTGAAAGCTAACAGCATTGCAATGAGGGGGTGGTGGGGTGGGCGAGAGTTTCCTCCGTCCACCACAGGGTTCTCTTTAGTTGATAACTTCTGGCAGATGCAGGAAGAGTAAGATTCATTCTCCACTATGGAACTGGCCACTAGGAATCTGACCATGCTCCACTGAATTTATAGACAACACAAAATGGACTTATTTTTCTTTGCGGGGGGAACTTGGAATTGAGGAAAGTCAGAGGACATGGGAAGTCTGGGAGGTAATCTTGATCAGATGGGTGATGTGAGGTTTCCAAATAATTAACAAAAATAATTCAAAATATGTAAAATCTAAAATATAACATAAAAAGTATAGTATCAGATAAACATGCGCTCTTTATTGGAAAAGAAAATACTTGAAATTGATGAAACCAAACAACTGAGGAAATATCTCTGAAATAGAATACTAAGAAATAATCAGGACAACCCTGGGTGTGCAGGCCATTAATAGAATTTGTTAAGGTTACTAGATTGATGCTGACAAAAGGAGATGGATGTGGAAGAAGAGTCTGTGCAGGGAGAGAAGTTAAATCACTTCACATTCCACACTTACTGAAAAAGGATTACTGAGAACAACTATATGCCAATAAATTCACCAAGTTAATGGAATGGAACTGCCTTTGAAAGACTGAATGAAAATTTATTCAGTAAGTAAAGCATAAATTGTAATACTATAAACCCACTGGATAAATTTTATATCTTACCAATGAAATAGAAATTCAAGTACTACCAGCTTCACCAGAGAATTCTAGAAAACTTATGAAGAAGAAATAACAGCAATTGTAAAACATGTTCTTCTAGAAAGCCAAGAAGACAGATTAATCATCAATGAATTCCACATATATTTTTATCATGTCCAGTTTATTGTACATTATTAATAATTCTTTAAATTCTTTTCAAAATGAATAAGAAACCAAGTTAAATAATCTAAAAGGGAGTATATAGATGAAATTGGTCTGCTATGTCTGGTAGTCATAATAAATAGACTTAGTGGCTTGCTTTCTGGCAAATCAGAATTAAATGGAAATGTTTTTCATTATAAGTTTTTTTTATATGATGAGAGAAATTAAATCTTTACCAGAATAGATATAATTTTCCTAGTTTCAGTTGAAATGGAATCGATCATTAGGGTTCTTTCTTAAATGGCAGGCTTCCAGCTCCTGAAATGTAACAGGGTGAGAAATGCTTTTTTATCTAGCATAAAAACAATCTTTTGTTCTTAAAACAAGTGGCTAGAAGCCAGTGAACATTTAATAAGGTCTTATTTACAGGGAATTCAATCTTACACTTCTTTATGTCCCATTGTTTAAAATTCATAAAATTCTTTAATCAATTGTTGGAGAAAATTTGAATTATAATCACTTTGTAGCTGTAATTCTTCTAGGTTTGTCTTTATTATCTCACATTTTTTTCAACACTGAAAATTCTTCTGATACAAACTATTTATCAAGAGGTATTTACAAATATTTCTTGTATCTCTACCCATGCTGTGTACCTATATGTTCATATGCAGCAAATATTTTTCACAGATGTAGTTAAAGGTAGGTAGCAGAAACATTTATCAATCTCTGATCACTCTGAGCATAAAAAGATTACATTTAATGAGACAACCAACTGTTATTTTGTGAGATAAAATTGTCTTTTGTCTTATATGACATATAAGAGACTGTCTTTCTAATAATAGGCTGACATTGTGAATATGTGGAGTTGACAAGCAAGTTGCAAAGAAAAGCAAATCTCTTGTTTAACTTAGAGTGCCAACAATTTATTGTTACTTATGCCAGCATATTTCAAGTATATGCAAGCTATTTTGCCTGTTTGGGTTTTAATCTGTCAAAAATCAAAGTCCATAATAGATGTTTCAATATATGTATACATGCAAAATACTCATAACTGTTCCAACTAAATTTAAATTTTTTATCTCACCATCTACTTATCTTTTTGTTAATCTTCATATTTAAAAATATTTTCATTCATTAAAATAACTTATTTTATAATAATGCTCAAGGCATGCCCTGAATTAATAAAACATTTAAAAATTGTAGTGATGAAAGAAAACTTCATTAAATATTTTGGATACATAGTAAGAGTGGCAATGAATTATTAGTAACAAGAAGGTATTTAAATGATCTGAGCTTTTATGCCATCTTCAAATAATGGCAATGAACTGGAAAATTATTATGCCAATGGAAAGGGTGCGCTTTAGATGCTATAATAAATCATTTACTGAAGATTATTAGAGTTGAAATTAAATTCATTTATAATTAAGTTCAAAAGAACTATGAACATACTGCTTTATTTCAAAAAATATGTTTGGTATAAATTCCAGTGTTCATCATCCCTATCAAAATGCCATGTAAATACTGATGCAATATGTTTAAGAAGTGAATGGATTTCTACTTTCTTGGTTAAGCAGGTAATGAAATGAAAAAAAAACTGTAAAATTACAGTCAGCTAAGCAAACTATAATAAGGAACCTTAACATTATTAAAATGCTTACTACACAGAAATGTTATCACTGATATGCAACCTAATTTTAGCAAGGAAGAAACTTTTGATTTTCATGCATGCTGAATGCAACTGCTTTTTTGTATACACATCTTTTAGTAGTGGGTATAGCGCTACTGACTAAATCAATATACATGCATAGGTTTATTTTAGTTTGAAGTGAAATGAACCGAAAAGGAAACTGGTGCTAGATGTTGACATGAGAATCACAAAAATGTGTCTCCTACACTCATGATTTCAATAAAACCCTAAGAAAGCAGAAGCAATCTGTTTGAACATGTTATACTGGTACAAGTACAAAACAATGATTTCAAAATATGGCTCTGCTGAAAGACAGTGGCCATATTCTACTGTGAAAGGAAGCAGTAGAAAGATGGAAATGAGCCAGGAGCCCAGAACAAATCTTAATGAGAAAGGAAGAGCCTCGGGTGTAAGAAGGAGAGGAAGGACTGCTACAAAAGAAAAGCTGAAAATGCAGGCAAAAATGCATACCATTTTGTTTAATATATATCACATGCATCAGTCCTATGTAATTGCAGAAGATTCAGTTTGACTACTTAGGTATCACAGATAAGGTACAAAGCCTGACATTTTGTGAGCTACTTAATACACCCAGACAGAGTTTACTGGAAATAGCAATATATTGTGCAGAGTTCCTGAAAAGAAGGAATATTCATTTGTGTATTAGGTTTCTTTTGCTTTCTTCTTGTATGAATTATGCTTGCTTTTTAGTAGAGATAAATATTTGTGAGTTTTTTACACATTATTTTATAGATGTGCAAAAGTTATCTCTTCTGAAATTGAAATATTTAACAGGATATCTGTAGTGTTCCCAACATTTTAGTTTTGCCTTCCATGTAAATGATTTTAAAGTTTGCTTTGTATGTGATTCAAATGTCCAGAATAGGAATGTTAATTCGGTCAGAATGTGTGACTTGTGTGTCAGCAGGGTTCAATAAACACAGGACCATTTTTGATGATGTTTATTTAATAGGATGAACAGTAAAGCTTTAAAAGAGGAGCTGTCCATTGTTCAACTAGCTTATGTAGAGAGTAAAAAAGATGGAATGTAGTATCAATGGGAAATTGTTCATAAATGCAGTTGAAAACTTATTTTTATCAAAAAACTTATTTTATCAAAAGACCATTTACTTAACGTTGATATTTAAATGACTACTAATGGATGTTTTATCCATAGTGAAAAATAAATACCTCAAAGAGATTTGCTAAACTTTTTCTACGTGCCATCAGTTGAGACCGAGAATGCAATATTTTTTAATATTTCAAAGAATTGTGTTCATTTATAAACCTTCTGTGGGGTAAACACCATACAGGTCTAGAGGATGCCATGCGTTCCCTAGGTGAGTGGGTCTGTATTGCATAAGAAAAATAGAAAAATGTGAGTCTAGAAAAATACATTATGCAGACATTCTCCAGTGTCTCTGTTTCAGTTTCTGCCTTGAATTTCTGCCCTAGCTTTACTTGATGATGGTCTGTAGCTATAATCCCAATAAACCCATCAAAGTTGGCTTTGGTTAGTGTTTTATTTCAGCCACAGGATCTCAAACTAAAACATCTGCCTTACCAAACTGGGGTTACAACCACAACCTAGCATGCTTCCTTAAAAATTAATATGGATATCTTAATTATGGATACTATTGCATGATAAAACAGCATGACCAAAAGCAACTTGGGAAGGAAATGTTTTATTTGGTTTAAAGATAGCCCAAGTCACACTCCATTAAAAGAAATCAAGGTAGAAAATTAAAGTCAGCTGGAACATGGGGGCAAGAGCTGATACAGATTCTATTTGTATAAGCAGGGTGGGGTGCTTACTGTCTTGCTCATCTATGTACAACTTAATTCCTCCCTTACTCTCAACCTGTCAAGTTTTCACTTGGTTATCATTTCAAGTGGTGTAGGCTAGTATAGAATAAGACACCATTAGGAAAGTATAATTGTTTCTGGGATATTAGATATAAAATATTAGATAATATTTTAAAACTGTAGCATAATTTGTAAGAAAAGCTTTTATGGAGTTTAATACATAGAAGATCAGAGTATTTATTGGCATGTATTCATGAAATTATGTTCTAAAAAATAGCATTGAAACAAAGTTCAAACGCAGAATTTCCAGAAGAAATATATATGTTGGCAGAACTTATACTGGAAAAATTCTTTGCATTTGAACCACTGAACTGTTGCAATGGTAAATGATGGTTGTATTTAATTTTGCATCAAAGTTACTGTAATACTATAATCTAAAATTCCCCTTTGGTCACTTAGCTACTGGTCAATATAACTAATTAAATTTTTTTTTTCTATTTAAAACCTATGGTTAGCAAGCAGGAGAGTTTGCTCAGTGGGTAAGAGCATGTATTGCTCTTGCAGAGGACCCAAATTCATTTGCTGCCACTCACATTGAGTTGTTTACAACTACCAATTAAGTCCAACTTTGATGGCTGAGCTGAAACACTCTCTGTACTTAGTGAGGGCCTGCATTCGAAAGTACATACTCGACACACATATTCACATGATCAATGATAAAATAAAATGAAGGTGAATAAATAAAGTCTGGCGATAGAAATCATGACCTAAATCATGAAGTAATTGTATGTAACTGAGGAAGAGACCTGGTCAGTCGTCCTCATCAACGTAGATCATGAAACCCAATAGGTACAAGATCAACAGAATCACCATATATGGGCTGCCTATTCTAAAAAAGAATTGTTCAGGTTCCAATACTCCCTCAGAGTTTGTGTTGAATGTATAAAGGCTTAGCTTTTTGAGAATATCTTTGTTATTCTTCTGCACATAAAAGAGACAATAGTTAAAATATCATCCTCTAAGATATGTAGAATAAAAGCATTTTAACAATGAAGTGATTTCTACTAATAAATGCATTCATTATTTATTTATTTTACTGAAAAATTTTTTATACAATGTATCCTGACTATGGTTTACCCTCCCTATACTTCTACTTCCTCACCCCATATTTTAATTTTAGTTATTTTTCTTTTCTTTATATACAGTTTAGGTCCTTGGCATTCATATTATAACCTCCAGGTTTTTTTTAAATGAAATTCCTTTGTATGTGGTCAAGTTTGTCTCCACATCTATATATGGGTTTGTGTGTGTGTGTGTGTGTGTGTGTGTGTGTGTGTGTGTGTGTCTTGTGCTCTCATGGTTATTTTGTACTACACAGATGTTTGTTTTTGACTTACCTTATTATGCTAAATTATATTACAATCCCTTAATTTTCCATTTGCTTTGCGGTGATATAATGTATTTGAACAATTCTCAGAACTTTGTATTGTCCTTGAAATACTCATATTTGGGTTCAAAAATCTTTATGTACCTTGGAATTGGTCAGGAATACTGGCTAATAACGACATAATATGACCTATTCCATTATTAGTTTATGTATCATTTCCCATGGATTAGTTTTTAATTACTTTATTGCACAGTTATTTTATGCTCCCCTGATTGAAATTCATATGAGGGTGTCATGGATTATGGTAGTTACTTGCTGTATAAAATGGGAAATGTATATTCAGAAATATTCCTATGTAAATCCTGAGTATTAAAAATTAATTACAAAAATCAAGCCCAGTGTGTATAAAAGGTAATTAACTGCTAACGGATTATGCAAGAAGGGTGTAATTAGTCCCTTGTAGTAAGCTGGAATTTAGAGACAAGCTTATGTCATACAAGGTAAGGATTAAACTGTCCTAATTATTAAAAATATGAAGATTTTATATGGATATTTCACTGTTAAATCTAGGAAAATCACAAAACTTAGCAAAAATGTCCAACAGCCATATTAAATGCTGTATAAATAGAGTACTTTAATTGACAAAAGTAGCAAAACCACTCAATATTAAAAATCTTTTTTAGTGTTTATAAATTGTAAGTATTAGGCAATCATGTTTCCAGTATTATGGTTGGTTCAAGATCTAAGGACTGTCTTCCGAAAAATAACACACCATATTGAGTAAAATATTTCTGTGATTTTTGTCTGATTTTCTGGGCCCCCGAGAATACTACAAAGCCAACGGGAAAGGTGGAATGTGAGCATTTCTCGTAAAGCACGGAGGCTAATATTGAGGGGTGCTATGAACTTTGAAATAGATAATAAGCTTTCCTGGAATTACTCAACGTTTGGAGCCTGTTCTAGACTCACCATACATATTAGCCCTTCAACGTGTGGTCAGCTAGGAAAAACACAAATGTTTTAATCCTACCTTGTTGGCAGTGTCTTCAGAAATAGAAAGATCCAGTTGCAAAGAAAACTATGTCTTAAGTAACAATAACCAAACCACAATTGCATCATGAATTTTTTTTAATTTGATATAAATCTGGATATAATAATCAGTAAACTCTTCTATGGAATTAAAATAGATATGTAATAGGCAAAAAAAATGATCCAAAGAGGTATATCTGAAATACAATCATAAAGGAATATGTAAAAATTCATAAAACAATTTAAATTCAATGTACCTTTTATTTATGCCATTTTAATTGCACAGTTATATTAATAATTAATATCTATTCATAAATCAGAAATTAAGTTAAATATTCACTCTCTTAATTATCCAAATTCTTTTTTAAATTTTTTTATTCATGAGTCAAAGAAATTTTATCCAAATTCTTATTTAAATATTTACTCCATAATAGAGTCTATGGATTTAGAAGACATGGATTTTAGTATATTTCTTATATTAGGAGGGGCACAATTGAACAATTGTTTAAAATATATTAATAGTCTTGCAATGAATGTAAAATATATACCATTGTTAGACTTTTAGTTTCTTACATTTGACGGATAATCAGCATGATATTCTTTTCTATCATTAATATTGGTCTTGGCTATGGTTTCCTTTGCCTACATAAATTTGGGAAGTTTGAAAGGCTATAAGCACCAAACTAAAGTTTTAAGAGACGTTATGATGTTTTAGGTAATTGCACTATGGTGCTGTGGTATGGCATAAAATGTGTTAGTCTTAGGCTCTTTTCACAGGACAATCTGGAAACAGTAAATCCAAAGTAAGTCAGAGTCACCTTTAGGATTCCAAGCAGAAATTTTACCCACTCAAAAGACTAATGAGTTAGCAAAAAATACTGATATTGAAAATCCTCAGCATTCAGAGATAATTTGTTTCACAACATCACTTCAGAGACCATTAATGACTAAGACATATTGGATCAATCAGAAGAAAGAGATTAATTCTTCCATTAGCATAAAATATTAAGTAAAGCTCTGCAGAGGTGATGGCATCTCACCTGAACCTTGAAAAATGAGTTGACTTTGAACCTAAATTGCTTAACTCCTTGTCTCATATTTAGCTGTTCAATCAGGGTAATGGAGTATGAAAAACTATCGATGGGTACCTTAATTTATATTGGAAAAATTTGGAAGAAAATCTGTGGGCAAGCAGCATTGAAAGAACTCTGGGCAGTGAAGGGCAACACAAAAATGAATTTATTTCTTAATGAAAACCTAGTTTTGCAAAATAAATATTTTTAAGTTTTATTTTTATAGTGTACTACTTCTATAAATCCATTTGCTTTTTCTGTAGGCATATTGTAGAAAACGTTGAATGTATTTTGCGTCACCTTTGTCTGGATGAACCACCCCCAACACACACACACATGCACACATGCACACACATGACACACACATGCACTCACACACAAACATGCAAACACACATACACACACATGCACGCACGCGCACACATTTATTTGTTTATATAATACATTTGTAAAGTGCTCTTCACTACTTTGTTTCATCAATCATTCTCTAAAATTTGCAATATAAACATACACTTGTATAAGTTTTGTTTACCTCCTAATAGGTTCTTAATAGGGTTAGATTCTATCTGTTTTTATCTCAATTACAAAATGGGCATGGACAACCCTCAGGAAGTAAGAAGTCCATCAAAAAAGAAAGCAAAGATATCAGCTGGAATTTGGTGTAGAAAACTTATGATGAGAATCTTAGAGAGTTTATTATTATTTCACTATATCCACATTCAAATAAAATTAGATGTAGATGAGTCAAAGTAGACATTTTATATAGTGGTAACTCTTTTTATGTTTCCAATGGTAATAAAATATGGACTTATTAAGAAAAGAGATGGGCATATGTAGCTCTTTTTTCCTGCTAAACCAATTAATTAAAATCTACACAGGATAGAATTTATTCTGAAAAAGCAAGGGTTTTTGAAAAAAATCAATTAATCATTCCAGAGTGTTCCATTGTTTAAACAACTGGCTTGTTCAAGCGTGGTTCTACCTGCCAGTCATTTTAGTTCACATGTTAAATGCTTCTGTCATCAAAGTACAAGATATGTGTTGTTGATTGCTTTAAAAACTTAAAGCATTACATGAATCTCAAAAATGCAGAAATTCAGAAAGATATATAAAATTTCATTGTTGTAAATGATTTTTAATTTTATTCTCTTATTAAAACATGTAAGGTCTACTGAAAGGCATTGCCCTGTCTCATCTGTCATCTATCTTTCTTTGAGAAAGCCAGTTTTCGGGCATACTCACCTCTGCCTGTTTCTGCTCACTGTCTTTATAAAATACTTTCCTCATAGTCTTGCAGTGGTCTCACTAGTTATGAAGTAGTAATAAGTTGGATAGAATTTGTTTGTTAAATTATTTGCTTAAATTATGCATAAGTGTCATGCTGGGCTTTAATTTAAACTAATAGTATTTCTAATAATACCACTGCAGAAACAAGGTGCTAATAATTTCCTTTTTGTCTACCCCCTACTTGGTTTGCAAATATGGGGTTATATATTTGAGACTAAAAACAAAAAAAAGACAAGAAAATGGCAGACCTTCTTTATGTAAGTAGTATTTTATATATATAAAAAATGCCAATTTCTCTCAGTACAACCCCATTCCAACACATACACACACACACACACACACACACACACACACACACACACCAAAGACCAAAAGAAGTAAAATTACAGTGTCCTTATACTTTATAGAAGTTCATTTGCCAAGTTATGAGTTCAACTTACAAAATCTGTGTTGACAATTAAAACTGAATGTATTATATGAATAATGATTAATACAATAATGGTTTTTATTTATCTCAGAAAAATTGCATTTATTTATGTGCATATACATCATTACAACTAACTTTATTAATTTAGTATGTATATATGCTCATACATTGAATAAATACATGTCATGCTGTCATGATAACCAACTTAATTAGAATCACCACAGATATTTCTTCTAAAACGCATTTTCAATTCTCCTGAGTTCCTCACAGACACTGGAAATCCACTTTATATATCATAATTCAAAGTGAAGAAAAGCATACCTGGAGTTGTAGAAATATATCATGGAATGATTTATAATGCTTTGGGATTTTTAGATTTTTTTTGCATTGAATTTGTAACTTTGAGTCTAACAACGCTGTGTTGTTTCTTTTATTTTAAATTCTGGATCTTCATTCTAGAGCTTTACAGAACATATTTCTCCATAATACCACTTATATGTATTTCTTCTCAGAGCTGAACATTTGTTATTGGGAAATCAATCAACCAATTGCTGTGTTTATCTTATAACCTTTGCCCTCATTATTTTGTGGGCTCCCATGTGTGTTGAGGAATATGTGTGTGTGTGTGTGTGTGTGTGTGTGTGTGTGTATAAACCTGTTTATTCTTGTGTGTAACAAGTGTTAATGAAAAAGAGGCAATGGAGGGGTGCACAGGAGGGTTATGAGAGAAGACAGATGAAAGGGAAAATATTTTGAAGCCTTTCCTTTCATTTTTCCTCAATATTTTAATATATATTTACACATTTGCACAAGCCATTATGAACAAAACCAAAACCAAATCAAAACAGACAAAGTAAAATGTGGAGGATATATCAGACCTTTCAACTATTGGGCACAGTAGGTATTTATGAATTCATAGTTTTATTTTTTTATTTCCTTTAAGAGCAATTATGTTATATCTGAAATATATTTTATCCACTTATTCTCAATTGAGTTAAAGTAACTTTCAGTGTTTCTCTGTCTCAGGTTTCTTTCTCCACTTCCATTATCTATTGTTGAATTAGTTTATTTCTCGAAGTTTTTGAGGCATATTCATATATATATACATATATATATGTAGGTAAGTATGAGTTCTGTGAATATGTTTTCTATGCTTTTCATTTATGTCGATGATCAGGCAGTATTATGACATATCATCTAAATTACTCACCTATTATTTTAGACACAAGCATAACTTCACCACGGAAGCAAGAAGTTTTGCTCATGCATAAACTTGATGTTCTTTTAAAAAAATAAAATTGTCTATCAATGATTTGAATGTGACCATAAATTAATCTCTTTCAAAAAAAATCCACCCATTTATACTACAATGATGTTTGATTATTGCTATACTATCGCTGTCATTATTGATGTCATTTTGAATTAGACAAAATAAATTATCTGTCTTCAAGAGAGTTTCACTATAAAATTTACTAAAAGATATTAGAAAACTATGGTGTCTCACTGTGTATAAATAAAAGAATATTAAAAATGACAACCAATGAATTTGGTGAACACCAAGTATTTAACAGTGTTATCTAAAAATAATAAATGTAAATAAAAGAAAGGCAGTATATTTCAGCACAGGTAAGACATAAGTAAAATAGGAATCTTAGATAGCTTAATATTGACAATATTTATATGAGAAAGTCGCTTAATATGTTGCAGTAGTGACAATAAAGTAAGTTTTTTATATTTGGGACTCCTGATGTGTTTAGACTATAACAGGAGCTTTTCATATATTCATAGCTTTTCAGATGCCTCTACACAAGCTAAACTAGATTTTATATCTAAAATGGAAAAAAAATACTAAAAATTGGGTTTATTTTCTCCCATTTTTCTGATTATTATATTGTTCTTGTTATGTTTAAAATATGTATTTGGAAATGGTAAGCATTATATCTTGAAGGGAAAATAATAGATAATGTATTATTGCAGAATGAGATATTATTCCCATTTTAGAACCCCCAAAATCCTGTTGCATAAGTGATTTTCATATGAACATATTATTACTCTCTCAGAGAGTTTTGGTGACGTAAAGGTCAGTAATGTCAAAAAATAATAATACACACAAGGTGTTCAGAAAGATCAAAATGGAGAGTACATTACTTGTTGTACATCCTAACACATTTGTCTCTAGTTTATTGCAACATATGGTTGAATTGAAAAATAAATTCTAATAAATAACATTATATGATTAAAGGTAAACACTGTACGTCCTAAAGAAGATTCTTTCACCCATTGTTTACCAGATACAACTGACATAATTGTGCTCTTAGAAAGTAGAAATAGACTACCAAATTAAAGAAATGTCTAGCTAACTACATAGTTATTATTAATGTAAAGATAGGCAGATAAAGTATGAGCCAAGTAGTGACAATGACTCTGAAGTCCAAGAAGAGGACACATTTAAAAAACACAAAGAAACGAACAAAAATGAATTCAATGGTGTTATAATAACATCAATAATTGCTTAAATTCAGAGTCTGGATGAGATTTATAACATGTGCATCATGTTTTAATATTACTTTCCAACTGGAATCCAAAATAATCTTAATAAGAGGAAAGATGAAATTTCAAATCTAGACAGGTTATGCATAGTGAACACAAAGGTGAGAAATAAGGCAGAAGTTTATCATAAACTTATTGGAAATGACATTGAATTTAAAGAAAGAAGGGGAAAAGTAGCTAAGGAATAACAATGGGACAATAGTAATTAAATATTAAAATCACGAAAATTCAATGAATAGTCTAAAATGGATATCAATAAAGATAAAAGAAAAGGCATAAATACAACAACATTTAATGGAAGAGTAAGCCATGAATTTGAAAAAGAGAAAGGGTGGGTAAGAAAGAAAGAGAGGGAGGGATCTCAAAAATATAAGATAAAATTTAAAAATATAAAAGAATAGTTCTATCAGAAACCAAGACAAAAATGGATTAAAGAGTGTCAACGTCTAGTGCGTTGGGGCCCCTGGGGAAGGGTCTCACACAAATCAGGAAACGGGATGCAGAGTGTGAACAACTGCATAACAAGCTTTATTTTGTATGGCTTTTTATACAGACTAAAAAGTATTACCTCAACTCTGAACCCCCCCCCCCTTTATTCACACAAATGATCATGAGAAACTCTTGCCTCTCCTTGCAAGAAACAATACCTCAATTAATAACAATAATAAAAATGAAAAGAAGTACATAGAAACAAGGCAAAAAGTATACAGAAGCAAAGCACTTCTTTGTAACTGGTAGAGCGTGAAGAACTGAGATCAGAGGCCACTTCCTTATCCAGGGTACAGATTCTGACAGAACGTTTGAGAAATGGGTAGAGAAAGTTTGCTTTCATCTATGCTCGGTTTGCCGAGCAACCGTTTCCCAGGTTCGTCTCATCTGTCCCAGGAGGAGCCTGCACTCTAAGTCAGTTCTGTGTCTCCACAAAAGAGAATGGAGAAGAAACCATGACGGTAGTCAGCACTATGACAGCAATGAAAATTATGGGAAGAAATTTTTCTTTGAAGACATCCAAAACTGTGTCTAAAATTTTCAAGAAAATAAAAAAAGCAGGGATCTGAAGTGATCACTAAGTAATTAAGAATAAGTCCTACTCTTTCAAAGGATGAGTTTGATTTTTCAATGGTCATTTTCAGAGGCTCAAAATCCTAGCTCATGTTCTACAAGATTAGCCATCCTCTTATGGTCTCCTTGAGAACCTGCTTTTCCATGAATATACTCCTACATAATACATGTGAAATCATTAAAATAATAAAATTTATCTGGTAATTACATAAGACAGAAAACACAATTAACAAAAAAAAAGATAACATAAAAGTCAAAAGCATTTCATAGCCCTGAAAATGAGGGCAAAGATGGGACAATTGTGTAAAGGTAGAATGTATATATGTGAAAAGATATGTATAAAAATTGATATTGTAGGTTGTAGTCATACTTTCTGGATTCTGGTCAAAAGAATAATCCTATTATATTTTTGGTTATCATTTTAACTATACATAATTATACAATGACAATCGTTGTGATAATTTAATTGATGCACATAGTATGTAATGACCTATCATGGCAGTTTATAAAATCTGAAAATGTTTAGTCACATAATTTGTGTAAATACTAAACCTTTTCGTATTTGAATATGTATATATAATGTACAATTGTTATATCAGTACAGTTAACATATCCATCTTATTGTCCTTACTTTATATGTGAAAATAAGAAAGATTCCCACTACATGAATGTCTTGATTTTAGTTTTCTTACCTTAACTCTAAAATGAAAACAATTTTGTGGTTTTAGTCCCTAAATCTGTTTTAATTCATTACACTGCAATTGAGAATAATTCATTTTGTAAAGACAAGCTAGAGCCTGACTCTAGGTTAAAGCTATTGAATAACTTAGAATAATAACTTAAGAAATAACTTAGAATCACCATGACCTGACATACAACAGCACTGTACTTACACAGACATGGCATTCAGATAAAGTGCATTTTGCCGCTCATTGAAGTGTAACAACAGAAATAAATTTAATTATCGACACAAGATGCTGTTTTTCTGAACAATTTATTTTATACTCGATATAATTAATTTTTAGAAATATAAAGTTTGAATTTTTGAGAATGCAGATGCTTAAACTTTGCCCTAAAAGTTCATTTTCTATTCTTCCTCAGGAAAAAAAAATCAAACACGCCTTCTTAAAACTGAAAGTGAAATAAAGCCTTATCTTTCACCAGTAGATGAATATTATCTTGGATCATTTTGTTGAATAAGACTCAATAGAGGACAAGAGTTTGATTTACAGCATATACAGCATATAACAGTCATCTGGGTTACAGAGTATCTGATGCTCTTTGGACCTATCTGAAAACCAATCAGAAATGTTCCACAAATGTCCATGTAAACAGAACACTTGTACCAATAAAATAACTCTCATGTGGCTGCTAGAGACTTGAACTTATGCTTCTGGTCTCAAGCACTTTATCTCCTTAACTATATCCCAGTTGCTACTTTCTTTTTTTAACTTCAGTTTTATTTTTATATAAATTGAATAATGTTATTATGGATGGGAATTTTTTTAAAGATTTACTCTAATACAATAAATTGAATGTTTAGAAACAAATCATTTTGTCAGTCATTTGTTTTATGACATACAAAGTACCAACTTATTCCAAACAATATTTCATCAAAATGTTACAATGTGACCATGTAGCACATTTTTTTTTTTTTTTTTTTGTTTTTTTTTTTTTTTTTTTTTTTTTTCCTCATGGTTTATTTTTTTTATATTTAAAAATTTCCATCTCCTTCCCTCCTCCTCCCCCCTCCCTCCCCTCCTTCTCCCCTTTCTCTCCCCTCCTTCTCCCCCTTCCCTCCCCTCCCCTCCACCCATACCTCCCCTCCCTCCCTCTCAAGGCCATGTAGCACATTTAAATTCAACAAAAAATTTTGAGTGCAGATCCTGCAAGAGATGTGTGACAACATGATCATTTGATGTTTCCAAGACGCCAGGAGCACAAATGACCTAAAGATTCATGCATAATTCCACTGGCCTCTAGTTGCATTTAGTTGTATGAAAGTAATTTTGGATCATCCCAATGTAGAAATAAACACAATACCTATGTCTCATATTGTAGTAGATTTCAGATTACATAAGTAACAAACATATTAACTGAACATGGGCTAATAGCTATAATAAAGTGCTAGATTTAAATTTCTGAGTTAAAATTTTTCAGAATATGCTTATCTTCCCGTGGCATTCTACTTGAATCTCACAGTTAGTTTATTACTACTTAACAGCAGGAAACTCTCTAGACTTGAACTTTGTGAAGGAATGAAACAGTATTTGATTATCTTCCAGAAAGGAGATCATTATAAAATTTTGTTTTAATATTTTTATCTTGATTCAGATTAACGTATTAAGCTCTATGTAAATTGAAAAACAAAAGATCACAGTATGAGGAACACTACCAGACACCTTTAGAAACTATATTTTATTCTGTAGTCATTTACAGAGTTCCACAATGACATGCACGCAGGAAGTATTTTTTGCTTACATTTATTTTTTAAAAAATACATCACTTAAATTTTAAATTGACACATAATTAATATTACAGATTTGCATTTGAAATGAGAACACATTATTTTTTTTTACTGCTCCAACTACTGAAATGCAAAAATCAGCATGTAGATGCATTTTTGTTTGTTTGTTTGTTTGTTTGTTTAACTTTGTTTTGTGAGACAAGATTTCTCCGTGTAACAGACCTCACTGTCTTGGAATGCACTCTTCAGACCAGGCTGTCCTTGAAATCACAGAGCTCTACCTATCTCTGCCCGTTGAGTGCTAAGATTAAAGGTGAGAGGCATTACTAACCGGCTAAATAAATAGATTTTTAACTAGTGTCTGAAAACAGCATTTATATTCATCATTATCTTTCATCAGTGTCTTATGATTTTCATTGTAGAAGGGACACATACTCATCACCATGGTCTCTGCCCTGCTTTCACTTCTATGATACAGTGAATGCTTGAAAACTGAGATAAAAGCCTCCCACACTGCCAAAGCTAAAAAGCAGAAAAAGTGTAGAAAAGTGAAGCAAACACCATCTGACTATTGTGTAAGACAATTGGTAAAAATGAATTACCATTTTAAATGTAAAACGTGAATGGATAAAACTTTGAGCAGGGCACAAGCAGAAGACAATATGGTTTTCTCTTGTTTGTTTTGTTGTTGTGCTATTTCTGTTAGTTGTAGATTTAGATAAGAAACGAAACTCACAAGAAGCAGATGGTATTCTTCAAAAGAGATTCAACTTGACTAAAAAGATTCCTTTCAGCAAAGGAAACCATAAAGAAAATTAAGACTTTTAAATTGGGAAAAATATTTTTAAATTAATTGTATAAAATGTAATTGATATCCAGAATACATAACAGGGGAAAGTAAACAGAAAATATCCACTGCATGTCAAAACAAGTGATCTGAAAAGTGATTTTCCAAAACAAAAACACACTAATGCCTAAGAGAACATGAAAAACCGGTCAAAGGACTAATCATTAAGAAGATTCTAACGCAGAGTATGTGGATGGCAATCTTTTATGGGACTTCTCCTGGACCCTAACAACACTGCTAAAGAGGGTAAGAATCTAAGACTAGATAGATCATCAACTCAGGGAAAAATCCTATTGTCATTCTTATGCAAATGAACCTAACAATAGAATGACTCCTAATAACACATTGCTAAAACCATAGACAAGTGCCTTGCTCATCAGAGAAGCATAGTCTTACAGCAGATGAATGAATGTTAGACCTCAGAGCCACAACAGGACAATGTTCAGAGGAGAGACTTCGAGGTAAAAAATTCCTAAACGAGGTGTCTTTATGACTCTCCTCCTCTCCCACCTCACAGATCCATGCAGGAGTGGAAACTGTATTGTACAAAAGCGGTGTGGATGGGAGCAAAAGTATTTTATCAAATATATTTAAAACATCAAAATATTCATGAAAGTGTCATTTTCAAAATGTACAGTCATTTGTATTAAATATCAAAGGAGAAGATCAGCAGAAGTAAACAAACTGACTCCATGAACTAGTAGTAAAATTTTTATTTCCTGTACAGTAGTAATAAAGTGGTCCTTGTTCAAAACACAATTTAGAATAATTGACTATGCATCAGATCTTTTATTCGTTGTGATTATGCACTATTCAGTCGAAGTGTTTAGACTGAACTGTATATATCATATCCTTCAAACTAACTAACCAGCTGTGTACACAAAATTAAATATGGCTAGGTGGTCATATTTAGGAGAATGGTTGTTAATTTGTTAATAGAGTTCCCCATGGTTGGAAGTATGAAATAATTGCTGTTATAAAGAATGAGCTCATAAAATGTTTCATGCCACTTTTATTTTTTTTGTAAAACAAATTTAAAGATCTGTAATCTATTTACCTTTTAAATTTTAGTAAAAGAAATAATGTACAGACTGAGCAGGCACAGTTGACCTTTGCGAAGTGCAAGCTCTTCCCATAGAGCAAGTCAAGGGGATGCAGCAGGAAACCACGAGTCTATAAAAGATGTACTACTCAAGCCTCTGTGGCATTGCACTGAACGCAAGCATCTTTACTCCACACTGCACAGTATTTCATGAAACCGCATACTGTGCTGGAGAAGCCAGGTTCAGTTCTATGCTATCATGATTGGCAGAGACCTCATACACAGAGCATATCAATTTCTTACAGACATATGGAGAGAAAGCAAGAACAAGACAGAAATCTTAACATCTTCTATTAGACATATTTTCATTTTAGATGAAGGAAAATTCTCCTATTTTTGTGCCATTCTTTTGTCAAGTCTACAAAATTGCATAGAATTTTATGAATCTTTTTATGTACACAGTTCTATAAATATTTAATATTCTATTAATTTAATTTTAAATGTCAAGTATTCCGTGGTTATATTTTGTTACATTTTTTTAAAAGGAGAACTTTTAACATTTTACAATGGTTTTATGAAGGAATTTATTGTATGGAAAATAAAATGGTTCAAAACTCAAAAGTGATACATTTCAAAACTTCTTTGAGAATCAAAACAGTGGTTAAAACTTTTCTTTAAAAAAATAAGGTAGCTTCACATTTTCATCATCATGAATATTTAGGAGCATTATACCTAATTTTTAATATTTCAATTAAATATTGGGGTGAATTGTACATATCAATGTAATTGGGTTGTGTAAATATCCCAAAATGTTCATGAATTCATGGTAAAGACATGAGGCAACAGTGAAGGGTACTGACGAATGTTAGGCCTGAGAGGCAACCTTCATCAAGACTTCCATGTAAGAATTGTTTCATGTGGGAAGAAAATCTTTGTAAAGTCGACGTTTTCCAAAAAGCATAGGTGGTATGTAAAAGACAAATGTTTTATATCACTCATTTATAAGATCAAAAGAATAAAAATAATGAAAACATGAACTTTAAAAATCATAACATCAATGCAAAGGTATGTATAGTGCGTATCAATTGCAAAAGTGAAATCTTGATTACATTACATTATTTTAATTAAATAATGTACATAATATTGATTGATCTATTCAAATATTTAAATAATTTTAAATGATAAACCACATAATTGAATGTCTATTATTTAAGTTGTCTATTATTTAAGTATGTTGCTTTAAATTTTTTTTATGTAATTTTGTACTGTAAGTCAATAGGCATTTGTAATTCTCCCTTTCTTGCTTATAAAATGTCAATCTTACATTTATCATATTAATTATACCTTCTTGCATACTGTACCGCCCGCCTGTACTATGTGACTGCACGGTACTACTCATGTATTGTGGCGCCTGCACTACAGGACCATTCGCTAGCCAGGCAAGTGCCTGGAGATTTAAACACACAAAGACACACAGACAGAGTCATGGGTCATCCTTGAAACAGGAATGTTCCCCCACCCCCTTATTCTGTCCAGGGACAGTTTAAATAGCCACACGCCAGCCAAATGCACCAGAAACCAATCCCCTGCCATCAGGAATTCCTGAGGGTCTTGTGCTCAGAGCAGGTGCAAGCATTCCAAGTTGTTTACCAGAAATTCAGGATCTGGGGAGTTCATAGCTCCCAACAGCGTACAAAAACAAACAAACAAACAAACAAACAAAACAAAACAAAACAAAAAAAACAGAGTACTACTCTAGGAAAAAATTATAAGTAAGAAATCAATGGTTGCCCAGAATAATAACCTTAAAACACTAAAAAGAAAAGGTTCAGATCCTGTTTTCTTTAAATGTGAAATAGCTAAACACTCCTAAACATAAAAAGCAAATGTGCCAGCTGGGCAGTGGTGGAGCATGCCTTTAATTCCAGTACTGGGGAGGCAGAGGCAGACGGATCTTTGTGAGTTCTAGGCCAGCCTGGTCTACAGGCTCCAAAGCTACAGAGAAACTTTGTCACACACACACCAAAAAACAAATGTACCTCCAAAAACATCTATAACTTCAGCTCAGTATTATTCCAAGAAATTTATTCAAATGTGTACTGAGGATTCATTAGGATATCTAAATATTTTGCATAGTACATTAGTTATTGTAAAAAGTGACCACAGAGGTTTGTAGTTTCTTTTATTATTCATTACCTTATGAATTAAGAGATATTGCCACAAAAGTTTAATTTTTAGAAATTATAAAATTTATATAATTGAAGGCATGAAAAATGTATTTTGTGGGCTAATAAATAATTTTTAAAATTTATTTAAAATTATCCTTGAATTTATTTGATATTAATTCACTTGTGTACACATGTGTATGTCAAATAATGCCTGATATTATGTAAACTTTGTAGTACTGTGATTATATACCTAAGAAAAACAATTTATAAAATATATATGTATATATATATATATTGATTTAAGAAACTTTAGAAGGTTATTCAGGGTGCTTTGACTTTTGATAGCAGAGAACATCAGAGTAAAAAATCATCTCCTGGCCACACACCTGAAGAAAAGTGACTATTTCCTTCCTTGAACAGCTATGTATTGCCGGTAGCTGCTTGCAAGCGTGTGGGAACATGTGAGAACTCCTTCCTCTGTGCTGAAAAGTTTAATTGTCTTGCTCTTGCACAGGTTTTGTGTCGGTAACTACTGCAGGGTCTGGATTATATTTCAATAGCTATAATAAAACCATCACTAAAAGCAACTTCGGTAAAAACTTGGTTGTTTCATCTTACACTTCAGTTCCAGAATGGAGGTATATCAGGACAAAAATTCCAGCCAGAAACAAACCATAGGATATGGAAGTGTGCTGATTACTAGCTTGCTACCCATGGTTCACTAAGCCTGCTTTTTGTACTATCCAAGACCAACTATCCTGGAGTGGCATCACCTGCAATGAGTTTGCCCTAACTACATAAATCATTAATTAAGACCATTTATTAGAGGATTGCCTGTAGGCAAGAAATTATTGTCTCAATTGACTTTCCCTCTTCCCCAGCTATTCTCAGGTTGTCAAATCACCAACCAGGACAGTGAGCTACTGTGATAGATACTCCTGACACTTCTAACAACAGCAATCAGAACACTTCCTTTGTTAGGATTCAGGCATCTGTACTGGTCTGACCTTGAGGCTCTGAGAGGATGTAGCCTCAGCTATAGGCACTAAGTGGGCCTGCAGTGTACATTCACTACTTTCTCTTTTATTAGGGCCCTAACCACATCCCATCTCACTCTTTCTCTCCTCTTCTCTTGTGTCTCTCCCAAGAGACCAGTCTCCTCTCTCTCCTCCCCTCCCTTTTCCACTCTCTTTTCCTCAACAACAACAAAAACCTCCATGTGAGTTCTGTCACGTCATCTTTCTCTCGCATGCAGTTTATTATAAATTATAACACTTTTGAATTTCTGTAGATTTATTTATATATATTTTCCATCCTCGTTCTGAAAAGTCTCTTGCATCATGGGGAGTGATTGTTGATGTAGATGTCTTAGCTATCATTGAGAGGCAATAATGGTTTTGTTTTGTTTTGTTTTGTTTTTTTGGCACTTTGAACTTTAATTTATCTCTTAATCTCTGCTGACTGCAAAGAGAAGGTTGTCTGAACAAGGATGGGAAAGTCACCAAACTATGGATGATATGTTCATAGATGTTTAGAAAAAAAAAAGGTTATCTTTTCTAAAATACTGTTTGCTAACATAACTTCCAATTTGGTTACCCTTTCTCTAACACTACAGCATCCCTTTCCTGTTTATGTAATTCTCAGAAGCTGAGACGGGATGGAGCTAGTCAATAACATCTCATTTTTTGTGAAGGTGGTAGGTTTTTATCAAGTGATTCTGTTGAGTTTCTGATCTCAGTGTTCACATAATTAAGCACTTGAGGTACTTCCAATCACTTAGTATTTATGACCTTGATGTATCAAGGAAATTGCTCCACTTATATCTTGTTTTCTGTGGTTCTATATGAAATTTAGAACACAAAGCACATCCATTTCATAAATATTCTTTCATAATTAAAGAAATAGTTCTTTCATAATTAATTAATTCTTTATTAATCTATCCATTTGGGTAACTTCTTTTGACAACTTTCAAAATATGTACTGTTTCTTGCCAAGATATTCATTTTTTTCTCACAAAATGTAAAATATTTTCTAGCTTTCTGTAAATCTATATAGAATTTGAATTGATTTTTATCAATAATCAGATAAAATCTATTTATATGAGTAATAGCCTCATTTCTCTTGAGATTTTATGTAAAAATATATATATTTTACTTTAGTGACAAAACTTGTTATTCATCAAAATTGCTACCTAGTTCACTACAAATTAGATTCCGTAGAGACACTTTCCAATAAAGGATGTAAACTTCAGCATAAAATAATAATAAATGTCATAAAAAATGTGAACTATTGAGCCCATTATCTCTAAGAAGTAAATTAAATTTTCATTTACATATTGATTTAGAATACTCCTGGGGAAATAAGTCAGAAAATATTAACCAGATCTTTGAGAAGAGACAAAGTTGTATAGAATCCTGAGTTATAAATAAAAGAAAACTTCCAGGCCATTAATTTGCTCCCTATTTTTCCCACAAAATTTGTTATTCTATACAACCATTAAAAATGGGAGGAAAAAACAGCTGTATAACTCTAACTGAAAATATAATGACACTAAAATATTTAGCCTGATACTAAGAAGAAGAATGTAGCAAAATATGCCTGCTCACAAGAGGTCTATTCAGTATTATTTAAGGATGAAGCTGTGGAGAGATCCTGTAAGAAGAAAGAAAAAGGAAGGACAGAATGTGAAGGAAGGAAACGAAGATTCCTAAATATAATAAAAGCTATTTACAGCAAGCCGACAGCTAACATCAAATTAAACGGAGAGAAACTCAAGGCTATCCCACTAAATTCAGGAACACGACAAGGCTGTCCACTCTCTCCTTATCTCTTCAACATAGTGCTTGAAGTTCTAGCAATAGCAATAAGACAACATAAGGGAATCAAGGGGATTCAATTTGGAAAGGAAGAAGTTAAACTTTCATTATTTGCAGATGATATGATAGTATACATAAGCGACCCCAAAAACTCCACCAAAGAACTCCTACAGCTGATAAACTCCTTCAGTAACGTGGCAGGATACAAGATCAACTCCAAAAAATCAGTCGCCCTCCTATACACAAAGGATAAGGAAGCAGAGAGGGAAATCAGAGAAGTATCACCTTTCACAATAGCCACAAATAGCATAAGATATCTGGGAGTATCGCTAACCAAGGAAGTGAAGGATTTATTTGACAAGAACTTTAAGTCTTTGAAGAAAGAAATTGAAGAGGATACCAGAAAATGGAAGGATCTCCCCTGCTCGTGGATTGGGAGGATCAACATAGTAAAAATGGCAATTCTACCAAAAGCAATCTATAGATTCAATGCAATCCCAATCAAGGTCCCATTAAAATTCTTCACAGAGATTGAGAGGACAATAATCAACTTTATATGGAAAAACAAGAAACCCAGGATAGCCAAAAAAATCTTATACAATAAAGGTACTTCTGGAGGCATTACCATCCCTGACTTCAAACTCTATTACAGAGCTACAGTATTGAAAACGGCTTGGTATTGGCATAAGAACAGAGAAGTTGACCAATGGAATCGTATAGAAGACCCGGATCTTAAACCACAAACCTATGAACACCTGATTTTTGATAAAGGAGCCAAAAGTACACAATGGAAAAAAGAGGGCATCTTCAACAAATGGTGCTGGCATAACTGGATGTCAACCTGTAGAAGAATGAAAGTAGATCCATATCTATCACCATGCACAAAACTCAAGTCCAAATGGATTAAAGACCTCAATATTAATTTGAACACATTGAGATTGATAGAGGAGAAAGTGGGAAGTACTCTACAACAAATGGGCACAGGGAACCGTTTCCTATGCATAACCCCAGCTGCACAGACTTTAAGGGCAACATTGAATAAATGGGACCTCCTGAAGTTGAGCAGCTTCTGTAAAGCAAAGGACATTGTCACTAAGACACAAAGGCAGCCTACTGACTGGGAAAAGATCTTCACCAACCCTGTAACTGACAAAGGTCTGATCTCTAAAATATATAAGGAACTCAAGAGACTAGACGGTAAAATGCCAATTAACCCAATTAAAAAATGGGGCGATGAACTGAACAGAGAATTCTCAACAGAAGAAGTTCGAATGGCCAAAAGACACTTAAGGTCATGCTCAACCTCCCTAGCTATCAGGGAAATGCAAATCAAAACAACTTTGAGATATCATCTTACACCTGTCAGATTGGCTAAAATCCAAAACACCAATAATAACCTTTGCTGGAGAGGTTGTGGGGTAAGGGGCACACTCATCCATTGCTGGTGGGAATGCAAACTTGTGCAACCACTTTGGAAAGCAGTGTGGCGGTTTCTCAGGAAATTCGGGATCAACCTACCCCAGGACCCAGCAATTCCACTATTGGGAATCTACCCAAGAGATGCCCAATCATACAACAAAAGCATATGCTCATCTATGTTCATAGCAGCATTATTTGTAATAGCCAGATCCTGGAGACAGCCTAGATGCCCTTCAGTGGAAGAATGGATGAAGAAACTGTGGAATATATACATGCTAGAATACTACTCAGCGGTAAAAAACAATGACATCTTGAATTTTGCAGGCAAATGGATGGAAATAGAAAACACTATTCTGAGTGAGGTAACCCAGACCCATAAAGATGAACATGGGATGTACTCACTCATATTCGGTTTCTAGCCATGATTAAAGGACATCGAGCCTATAAGTTTGGGATCCTTGAGAAGATAATAAGAAGAACCTCCACCTGACGATAGATGAAGAAAATGACAGAGCCCCACCTTGGAGCACCGGACTGAGCTCCCAAGGTCCTGATGAGGAGCAGAAGGAGAGAGAACATGAGAAAGAAAGTCAGGACCGTGAGGGAACCTCCAGCTGGCGACAGATGGGGAAGGTGACTGAGCCCCACATTGGAGCACTGGACTGAGCTCCCAAGGTCCCGATGAGGAGCAGAAGGAGCGAGAACATGAGGGAGAAAGTCAGGAACGAGAGGGGTGCGTTCACTCATGGAGACGGTGGGACAGAACTAATGGGAGATCACCAACTCCAGTTGGAATGGGACTGATGGATCATGCGACCAAACCCGTCTCTCTGAGTGTGGCCAACAGCGGGGGCTGACTGAGAAGCAAAGGACAATGGCTCTGGGCTCTGATTGTTCTTCATGGACGGGCTCTGTGGGAGCCTTCTCAGCTTGGTCGATCACCTTCCTGGACCTGGGGGGAGTTGGGAGGACCTTGGTCTTAGCATAGAGTGGGGAACCCTGATGGCTCCTTGGCCTTGAGAGGGAGGGAGGGGAGGTATGGGTGGAGGGGAGGGGAGGGAAGGGGGAGAAGGAGGGGAGAGAAAGAGGAGAAGGAGGGGAGGGAGGGGGGAGGAGGAGGGAAGGAGATGGAAATTTTTAAATATAAAAAAAAATAAACCATGAGGAAAGAAAAAAAAAAAAAGAAAGGGAAGAAATTTGGAAAATGAAGAATACAGTTGTCTTTATTTCATATGGTGCATTAATTCTTACTGAAATTCTTAACATGACATGTATACACACCAGTAGTAATGCTTTCCCTGATAGCTAAGGAAGTTGAGCATGTCCTTTAGCATCTTTTGACCACTTGAAATTCTTCTGTTGAGAATTCTCTGTTTATTTCAGTACACAATTTTTCACTTTAGAATTTTAATGTCTAACTTCTTGAGTTCTTTATATATTGTGGACCTCAGTCCTTTGTCTGATGTGGGGTTGGTGAAGATCTTCTCCCATTCAGTAGGTTGTCTTTTTGTCTTATTGACTATTTCCTTTGCTTTACAGAAATTTCTCAGTTTCAGGAGTTCCCATTTACTTATTGTAACTCTTATTGTCTGTGCTACTGGGGTTATACTTAGGAAATGGTCTCCCGTGCCCATGCATTTTCATTGTAATGTGAGCATAACCAAGTGTTTACTTTCTTGTGGGCTTTATTTGAATATGACTAAATTAGTACTTTAAAACGCAAAGAAGACTTAGTCATTATTGTAGAATAATTGAAATAACATAAAAAACTAAAGAAGGAATTCAAGTATACCAATTATATAATTACAACCATAGAGCAAGATAACAACACAATCTGGTCAATCATTTCATTTGTTAAAAAACTTATTTATATGATTACTAGGGAAAAATTAGCATGTTTTCTTCGAGTAATTTCTACTTTCTTAATTTTAAAAAACAATAATATTCTGTACATATTAATTGGAGTTTTACAAGTTTTTAAAAATTCCTTCATAAATCATATTTTATCAGATTCATTGTCCCCACAACTCCAAGATTCGCCCCCTCCTTTCTCTCATAACAACCCAGGTCTGTATCCATATTAAAAAAACAAACAAAAAGCAAAAACAAATAAAAAATTGTCCCAAATCCATCAGTGCACTTTGATTTACACTTACACTCTATGTGAAGGGAAAGTGATTCTTCCCCTCCCAAACCAGACTAGCATATACTAGAGTTTGGACTTCAAGACCAACTCTGCTGGGATTTGTTTCACTTGAGTGCCATTCTTATCCTTTACCCAGGCGACTGTATTCAGGTTCTCCCTCATTTATAAATCACAAATTAAATTATGATATAAAACAAAACTATCTTATTAAAATCAGACAAAACAGACCAACAGAAAGAAAAGAACCCAAGAGAAGGCACATGAGTGAGAACCTGTTTCACACACTCAGGAATCCCATAAAAAATAATAAGCTAGAAGCCATACTAAAATCACAGAGTATCAGGTGCAGATGCATGCAGACCTGTGCATGCTGCTTCAATCTCTGTGAGTTCATATTTAATTTTCCATGTTGATTTGGAGGGCTTATTTTCTGGGGGTCCTCCATTCCCTTTGGTTCTTACATTCAGAAAAAAATATCATAAAATGTTATTTAATTTCACACAAACTATTAAGTCATATTGAAACCTCTGCATGAATAAACACAGATATGTTCATAGTAAACCTACTAGGTTTTCAAATAATCTTATCAACAATGAAAACAAATTGATAAATAAGAGAAGGTAAAGCATTTGTGATTTACAAAGAAATCCCTCCAAAGTGAAAGTGATAGGGTTATGTTGAAAACTGAGAAGAAAGAATCAATCAAGATTTGCATGCTTTTATGCTGGACTATGTAAGTAGAATAGGTTCAATTACAAAATAATTGTTATAGTATATAATATACTTCATAGCTTGATGGCACTTACTATAGCTCCTAAAGTACCAAGATTAATAATGAGCAAAAGAAATGAGGGCATAAAAATCCCATCAGGTGATATTAATAATTTCCCTTTAGCTTGCCTTTTCCTGTCAACACCATTGTCAGAGATCTTAATGTCATGCATCTGTGTCTGTTATTGTTTTCCTATTATTATGATGTATAGATTTAATCACATTAGAAAAGACTGTATCATATTAAGAAAGAAGTGTATTAATGTTGCATCAACAACATTTTAAATATTAAAATGGTCCCTTGAGATGAAACAATAATTTTCAAGTTTATTCCTTGTATTATGGCCAGATATTTTAAATTCCTTCTGTCTAATTTTACATAATCAATTACTGTATTCAGCAGACTTCTGTGGAGCAACAACTGATGAAATGGATATACATTTTAAAAAAGGATTTGTCAGATTGGCTTACATAATAGAGACTGAGTTAGCCAAAAATAACCATGTACATACTCTATGCCTCAGAGCCCAGGGGCTGCTCAGATCATGAGGCTGCATACTTCAGGAGACTTAGTCTGCTGCTCAGTGTCAGTCCACTTTGGAACCCGAGACCTCTGCAGCATGTTCTCAGTGAAGAACAGCAGCGACAACAGTGGTTGCTGCAGTTCAACAGAAAAGAGAGGTTCAAATGCAAGCAGTGCTGTATATGGGGTCTCTTTTATCTCGGCCAATCTGCAATCCTAATCCGCTTTAAGGGAGCACTTTTTTTCCTCTTCCTAGATATTTCCTCACAGAGGTATTCACACGCATGGTTCAGTTTACTCCAGATCTACTCCCTTTGATAAATCATGACAACTACTTTAAAAGTTACATTTTTTGTTCTGTTTGTTTATTTGTTTGTTTTTTGAGACAGGTTTTCTCTGTAGCTCTGGAGCCTGTCCTGGAACTAGCCCTTGTAGACCAGGCTGGCCTCGAACTCATAGAGATCTGCCTGCCTCTGCCTCCCCAGTGCTAGGATTAAAGGCGTGTGCCACCACTGCCCCACCAAAAGTTACAATTTTTAAAAGGAAGGTAAGCTTGCATATAGTTTACAAAAGATTTAGTTCTACTTTCTAATTTGCTAAAGCTTTATCTAAAATTTAGAAATAAATATTTGGGAACATTTTTTATCAAAAATAAAATTTGACTTAATGTTTGATATGAAATGAGATGTCTTTCTGTAAAGTAGGTTATTATTGTGGCCGTTTAGCAGTCTGCTAAATGATGAAGCTCTAAACAAAACTTCAGGTTTTGAGTGCATTACTTAGTCCTAAAGGATATTTAATGTAGGAAATGGGGCAGTTTGCTGTTCAAACAGAACTTTTTAATGAGCTCGCTTTTAGTTCTCTTTGGTTTTATAGCTATTGAAAACACTGATTTCATGATAGTTTCAAAATATTATTCCTGCTGTGTATTATATGTAGAAATTACTTTAGTCTGAGCAAGAGAGCTAACTTTATTAAATTAGTTAATTGTGATCTAGTAGATGCAATTTGGATATGAAAATGATTATTATTTACATATATGCTATACTAAAGTAAACCTAATTATTTTTTAGTTACTAAAGGAAAATGAATACATTATAATATATCTATTCATACTTATTTTAACAGGAAGACAATTATCTTATGCATACCGTATTTAACTGTGTTCTCCCAGAAGAACTACAAGCATGCTAAAATTGCTTATGAAATACTATTTCAGAAGAAATTCAGAGTCACAAAAGTCAATCCAGGAGATATAGGCAGTAAATTAAATGTGTTTAAACTCCTAGCTTCAGTGCAGTAGAAAATGTTAGCACAGTGTTTGACAAATCAGTGCAATTTCTTTAATACCATCCTGTAATTCGTAGGTTCTGCCTAATTCTTATATTCAGGTTTGTACTTTATCATTATACATACTTTATATGAACAATGTTATTTGCAAAATTCATAGTTCTACTTATGAAATAAATATGAAAATGTCTGAACGAATGTATTATTAAACTAACACAGGTAGTGGTTGCAGAGTTGGGATCTTACTCAGTATTAAAAAGTAAACGGTATACAGTGTGTCCATGAAATTGTCTTATTTTTATAACTTTATTTTGCAACCATTGAGCTCTTGTCTTCTGTGTGACCTTGAATCATTTGGTATGTTCTGCTTAATTTGAATTTGCATTCCTTTGTTTCAAGTGCAGTTGCCTATACACACTAAAGATTATCTCAATAATTTAATCTTAAGCATTGTATTTTAGAGTCATATTAAACAGTATTGATTCATTGTGAATACATATATGTACATCTACACATGTGTATACACACACACACACACACACACACACACACATGCCTTGCAAGTGAAAGAACAAATTCTGGGAGTCAGTTTTATACTTCCACTGTGAATTTTGTTGATAGAATGGAAAGTATTTAAAAGATAATAAATCTTTAGTTTTACACAAATTTTACAATTAATGTTCACTAATAGGATTAATATAAATGAGCAAAGGCAGATACAATTCTTCATATTGTCCATAATTCATTAACTATGTGTTATGAGCTTATCTAAGTTCATTTTAATATCATTATTTTCTTATCCTGGACAATTACACACATTTGCATAATACATTTTAGTGGCACTCATTCCTTTGTTCTTTCTCATTCTTCTACCTCTCCATGCTCCTCTCTTCACCAAGTGCCAGCCCCACTTTTATTTTGTGGCCATTTGCAACATGAATGACTCACCCGTAAGCAGGTCACTGTAGACAATGAAGTTGGAATCACGTTTGAACTCTTACTTATTCTCACCTGAAGGTGTATCTAGAGTCTGGATATCCCTTACAAACCCACGGTCACATCTCTTATTTCAATGTGTCATAACTTTTATCTGGGTTAAAGAGGGAATCTTGTATATCTTCTAACATAATCTATCTTAAGTGTTCTTTCTTTACTGAAAAACTAATTGTGGTTCTGTAAAAATAGTTCTATAACTCACTTATCAAAACCTAGTCCGACAACAAGCCACGTCCTGGCATCTTTCCTGGTTGTTAACTCAGTCGTATCACTTCAGCACAAGGTGATCTTTTCTAAAATCTGTGCAGTGCATTCATTTTTCCCTTTCATTTTTTTCTCAAAAATATATACTTTCCAACTGGAGTGTCCGTGTTTACTTCACTCAATTTAAATATCTCTCAGTATCTTTTCCTATATCCAATTTTGCTGCTAAATCATAGTGGTTTTTAGCCAAAATTTCCATTTATTTTCTTGTTGCCCTGATTCCCTAGCACATCAAATTATGGAGTGTCATCACAGATATTTTGCTCTATGTTTTTAATATTTCAATGGGATGAAATACAAGAAATACAACTTCCTAGTTATAATATATGAGTAACTTTTGCTTTTTCATGCATATTTTCAAATTCATTTTCAAAAGCAACATGTCAATAAAAAAATCTCGCTTATCACCAGGGAGTTGTGGTACACGCCTTTAATCGCAGCACTTGGGAGGCATAGGCAAGTGGAGCTCTGAGTTTGAAGCCAGCCTGGTCTACAGAGTTGGTTCCAGGACAGGATCTAAAGCTACACAGATACCCTGTCTCAAAAACCCAAAAAAAAATCTTCCTGGACACCTGGGAACCCCTCTAGAGTCAAGTCTCTGCCAACCCTAGAATGGCTCCCTTAATTAAGATATATAATTCCTTGTTCCCATATCCACCCTTCCTATATCCCAACCATCCTATTCCCCCAAGCTCTCCCCATCCTCCACTTCTCACTTTTCTCTCCCCATCGCCCCATCCCACCCCACCCCGAAGTTCCCATTTTTTGTCTGGCAATCTTGTCTACTTCCAATATCCAGGAGAATAACTATATGTTTTTCTTTGGATTCACCTTCTTATTTAGCTTCTCTAGGATCATGAATTATAGGCTCGATGTCCTTTATTTATGGCTAGAAACCAATTATGAGTGAGTACATCCCATGTTCATCTTTTTGGGCCTGGGTTACCTCACTCAGGATGGTGTTTTCTATTTCCATCCATTTGCATGCAAAATTCAAGATGTCATTGTTTTTTACCGCCGAGTAGTACTCTAATATGTATATATTCCACACTTTCTTCAACCATTCTTCCACTGAAGGGCATCTACGTTGTTTCCAGGTTCTGGCTATTACAAATAATGCTGCTATAAACATAGTTGAACAAATGCTTTTGTAATATGATTGGGCATCTCTTGGGTAAATTCCCAACAGTGGGATTGCTGGGTCCTGGGGTAGGTTGATCCCGAATTTCCTGAGAAACCACCACACTGCTTTCCAAAGCAGTTGCACAAGCTTGCATTCCCATCAGCAATGGATGAGTGTACCCCTTACTCGACAACCTCTCCAGCAAAGGCTATCATTCCTTGGGCAGCTGAGGAGAGAAAGCCAGAAATGTCCAGATCCTATTGCCATACTCATGAATATCTTGCATATCACCATAGAACCTTCACCTGGCGTTAGATGGAGAAAATGACAGAGCTCCACATTGGAGCACTGGACTGAGCTCCCAAGGTCATGATGAGGAGCAAAAGGAGGGAGATCATGAGCAAGGAAGTCAGGACCGTGAGGAGTGCGTTTACCCATTGAGACGGTGGGACAGATCTAACGGGAGACCACCAAGTCCAGTCGGAATGGGACTGATGGAATAGGGGACCAAACCGGACTCTCTGAATGTGGCTGAAGGTGGAGGAGGACTGAGAAACCAAGGACAATGGCGATCGGCTTGGACTCTACAGCATGGATGGGCTCACTGTGAGCCTTGTCAGTTTGGTTCATCACCTTCCTGGACTTAGGGGGAGTTGGGAGGACCTTGGACTTAACATAGTGAAGGGAACCCTGATGGCTCTTTGGCTTGGAGAGGGAGGCAGTGGGGGTATGGGTGGAAGGGAGGGAAGGGAAGGAAGGGGAGGAGAGGTTGAGATGGAAATCTTTAATAAAAAAATTGAGAAAAAAAGCCAAAAAATCACTTATCATTTTCTAAGACATCACACTTTCATAATATTTTCAAAATTTATAATATTTTAGATGTAGCTTATTTATGTGATAAGCAATAATGGAATTTTGGGTTTTTTTTGTTATTGTTTGTTTATTTGGGGGGACATGGTCTCTTTGCATAGCCTTGACTGTCCTGGATCTCACTCTGAAGATGTAGCTAGGCTTGAATTCACAGTGATCTGCCTGCCTCTTCCTCCCAAGTGCTAGGATTATAGGCAAGCGCTAACACTAGGTCAACAATAATACAACCTTAATGATTCAACAGTATATGCATTTGATTTTTTATTATTGAGGAGGTAGAGCATAGTTACAACTATTTAGTAGTTCCATTTGTTAGCATATAATTAACTGTCATCTTGTTCTCTTTACTCAATGTTCAATTCATCAATTTATAGGGAGTTTTTATCCTGTCTTTTTTATAAAGGGCCAAATGGCTTAAATAATATCATGTATTTTATGTATAATTCACAATCAGCTATAGCACATCAACTTCTGTGGAATATGAGATAAGCTATGCTACATTACAACATCTGCAATGTTTCATATGTAATTGCCAACTTGCTTATATCTAATAATTCTAATAACACATCATTCCTCAAAAACACAAATTATCCACCCATATCTTAACAGTAAATTCTCATGAAATATCACATCAATCTGGGGAATGGACAGAAAAAGGACTAATGATGATATGATATTAACTCAGTTTTTCAAAGGTGCAAAGTAACCTTGTTGGAGCTAATATATGGGAGTTGTCTGTGCTGGAAATGCTCTGTGCCTTCATGTGGAAGTAGAAGATCTCACTCAAATATGTAGAAATGATAAATAGTTCCCAGTGTGCAATGAACTTTGTGAGCTTCATAATTTATAAGATATCGTAATACCATAATTAGTATTAGAGATGACATATATCATTTATTTAAATATGTTTGTGTGTGTTTCATATACATATTCCCTTGCACATTCATTCTGTGTTAATAGTCTAACAGAATGTACTTATTGTATCATAATACTCCTACCGTGATATTTTTGTCAAAACTATGAAAATATGAATAACAAATTATTGGTGACCAATAGAAACAAATGTTTCCTGGACAAATAATGAAAGCTTCCCTGAACTTCAGTCAACCTCTCTATACCTGAGAATTTAAGAAGAAGAATAAAACCCGGGACTCCTTATTTTGCTGCCTTAAGAATCTTTCTTGCTGACCCTTTACTCATCTTGAAAGTGTGGCATAAAAAGTATTTCCCAAGACTCTTCTGTAAGACATCAAGGGAGATATTTGGCAAATATCAAATTATAAGGAGCTCATTTCTGTAACATTAATTTACTAAACATAGTGAAGGAATACATCTACATATTTTTGTATGACTGTGAAAAGGTCATTTTAGTTTTGCATTCCTTCAAAGATTTTAACGGAAATAGTTGAGACTGCTCAACTGAATAAAAGGTATAGTTACTAAAATGTAAGAAAATATATAAATGTTGTCTCCAATGACTTTTTTTTCTCATTTTTTTATTCAAGATTTCCATCTCTTCCCCTCCTCCTTCCCCTTCCCTCCCCTCCTTTCCACCCATACCCCCACTCCACCCCTCTCCAAGACAAAGAGCCATCAGGGTTCCCTTCACTATGTTAAGTCCAAGGTCCTCCCAGCTCCCCCTAAGTCCAGGAAGGTGAGCAACCAAACTGACAAGGCTCACAGTGAGCCCATCCATGCTGTAGAGTTCATGTTCATTGCCATTGTCCTTGGTTTCTCAGTCCTCCTCCAATGACTTTAATGTTGGAAGGACAGCTATGGGGTACTGGTGAGAAAGTGTGTATAACATAACAAAGAGAAAACAATTTGTGCTCTTTCCAAGTTGTAGAAATTCACACTTGAAATGTTTTCTATTTTTACAAGAAGAATTCTAGAAACATTTTCCTTTCTTTCTCTTATTTTACTAATAAACCTAATATATATTTTGTTTTCCATCCATCCCCAGTTGATAATTTCTGGTTGAGTACAATGGAGGATGATTTACTGAGCCTGTGACAAATTTTAAGTTGGTACGAGCAATAGAGCACCTGACACAAAACCTAACACTAAATTCATCAAAAAAATTATAAAGCTACTATTTCACATTTTTGTTATTAGCAATATGAAACAATTTTATAACAAGGATGTAAAAGAGAGTTATTAAATATATTTTTGAGAAAATTTCATAATTGTGTTAAAGAGAAAATTGTGTGAGGGCAGAAATTAAGCATATTTTAATGATATTATTTCAAAATCAATAATTCCTTAAGTAGAAATGAGTGTGTATTTTCCTTATGGAGAAAACAACTGAAGTAGAATCTGAATCCTGTAATAAATGTATTTGGTGTGATGAAGGAAAAACAGTATTTCAACAACAGCAATATTGCAAAAAAAATGGCTAAGTATTACAACAAAAGTGATTCACAGTTACTGACTATTTTATATGAAGATACAATAAAAACAAAAAGAAATAGAAGCTTGACTTGCTAAAAATAAGTTGTATTTTACCTTATTTTATATCGAGGTTTATATTTTACACTTAATTATTCACAGATGATTATTTATAGCATTTGTTCAGAGAATAAATATTTTTTTCCTAATATTTCTTGCCTTACTATTTTTTACTGTTTTTGAACACACTGAAAATGAAAATGAGAACATTAAAGTTTATAAACTATATAATTTACATTAAGTGGATAATGTAAAATTCTATAGGTAAAATTTCTGTGCATTTTAAAATTGATGTGGGATGATATTAGAAAATACATAGTAGTTGCATTTCAATTAATTGAAATTAATTGAAATAAAAATAATTACAATAGGTTATTATTGAAAGCATTTTATGATTTAAAAACTTTATACATAGAAAGATAGATATATTAGATGCATAGAAACTATTCTTTAGACTTCCATGAGAAAATCACAGTGGAGTTTCTCTGGAGATTAACAAGTAGGAAGTTTACTATAAATGCTTCCTGGAAAGAAATGAGACAAAATGCACCAGGAGAGAATCTGAGGAGAGGTGCACATTGTTTTTGATGAAGAATTCCAATGTATGACTATCAAGGAGCTCTCTCCTACGTGAATATGAATTTTTTGCGGGGGGGGGGAACCGGGGGAAGAATTTACAGAGCAAAACCACAGAAGAGGTTTGACATGCAGCAATATGGTTTCATTTTTTCCCCCAAATAAATTATTTTCAAAAATAAAAGGTAGGCACTTATAAATTCACTGCACTATTGAAAAAAATGTAGGCACTTAGTTAATAATGGCCATCTAGCATGAGAATATTCACTGACAATATTGCAGGGATGGTAACCTCAAACCCAACTCTCAGTTAAAGACGTTATAAGATATTTCTGTGGAATCAGCTGAAATTGGGAGGCAACATTTGGGAAGAAGAAATTGTTCAGAAGGGCATCTTAGGGCCAAGATAGAGTCCATGCTTTTGATATCTAGTTACTTGAGATTATATAGGCAATAGGGTCTCACTTCCATTTCTAAAAAGTTAAAAGAAAGAAAAAATGAAAATCAAAAAAGGACATTTTTAGCCAAAAATGGAGGTATACTCTAAAAATTGAGGAAAATAAACAGGTGATAGATTTTTTATTTTGAACTAATTTATGTCAACCATAATGAACATAAAATAAAGTCTTTCAGATAAGAAACTATTCATGAGTTAACACCCCTCATAAGACTACACATAGAAGCATAATTGGAAGCTTTAATATATCCCAGATGGCAAAGAAGAAGCAGATACTTAAAATAATTAACTCTGATGCAGAGAAAAAATTTCAATAAACTGTCAATGATAAGAACAATAGTAAAATTATATTTATTTCTCCTTCAAAGAAGATATTAAAACAATGAAAATGTTAGAAAGTACAAGTGCTGAAGTACTTATTTTTTATAAAATTAAATATTAAAAAGGAGCTTAATGAACTCAAAGAGGACTACTGTGTTAAAATAAAATCAAAGAAACACAAAGATTAAGTAGAGTAAAAGGAAGAACTGAGGAAGGGGAAACTATAATCTGAATATATTGTATGAAAACATATTTTCAATAAGAAAAAAGAAAGAGAAAAGAAAAATGAGAGAAGGATGAGGAGGAAAACAGGAGGGTTGCAGAAGCAGCAGTAAGAAAGGAAGGAAAGAAACAAAGGAATGAAAGGGAATAAGAAAAGAAAATTTACTGAACGAGGATTCCACACCTGGTAAGAATATGCTTGAAAACTCACAGAAAATTGTTGCCGTTTTCAGATGAATGAAAACGAAGCAGCAACAAAACCACTTTTTATGAAGAAAATGTTTGATTATAGAGAACTGACTTAATAGGAAGTCGAAAGTGTAAACAAAATGGGAAATATAAAACTAAGTTTTTTTTTTCCTGGCTCAATCTAAGCATGTATTAATGTGGATATTGCCAAAGAGACGAAGGATATAGATGTTGAAGTTTATCATGAGTAAAACAGTAAAAACAATATATCCATGCTTCATCTCAGTTCACAATTCAAAATTTTTTATGGCAATTAAGAGATGAAATTAAATTAAATATACATCAGCAATACTGGATGAATGGTGGTACATATACATGATATATAAAATTTTAATATTTTATATTTTTTATATTATATCACCAGTTGGGTTGTAAAGAACTGCAGAACAGTTTTAGAAATGTCGAAATGTTGGAGAATGACTTTTTTAAAGATTCATGCTGGCTCTTAAACCAGACCTAGTTAAAGAAACTCAACCTGGCTTTGCAACCAGCGCCAGCAGAAGAAACACAGCCTAGCTCTGAGACCCAATCCAGAGAACAAAACACTTTAGCCCCAAATCCAGAACCAAAGACATACACTCTGACTCTGAAACCAGTGCAAAAGAAACACACTTTGGCCCTAGAAGCAGAGCCAGTGAAAGAAATATTCCTTGGCCCCAAAACTAGAGTCAAGGAAACAAACAAACAAACAGGACCAGTGAGAGAAACACAGTTTGGCTCTGAAATCAGCATTCTCTGCCCCTGACCTACTAAACTAACCAATCCCTCTTCTCCCTGGGAAAACTCTGCCCCTAAGAAGCCCTATATAAACACTGTACCTGTTCAGTTTTCTGCTGTTCTTCTTTCACCCTGGAAGAGGCAGCCACTCTCCTGGAATCTTCCACTCCAATAAATTTCTTGAATAAGAACAAAAAAGAATCATGCAGCACTCATTTCCTGAAACATTTTTCCAATGCTATATTTTAAATAACTCATGGAAGTGGAATTCAGAAGTCAACAGGAAATCACCACAACTATTCTTGATTGATCTTTGTGGCAGTATGATCCCAGCATATCTTCATTAAACTGGCTCTGTGTCCTTATCACCCATATTCTATATCACTAAGATATGAGTCCATGGCACATTCTCATAGTATTTTGTGTCTATATTAACAAGTACAAGATTAAATGAAATATTTATTTTAGACATATAAGAAATACTGTAAACCACTTCGCAGTTATGTGATGATGAGAAAAACAAATTCAATATGGGTATATGAACTTTATATTTCTAGTTTTCTGGTTTATATAAAGTAGGAGAGAACTCATAAGATTTGATTTAAAACATTGAGAAAGTAGAAGGACAAATGCTAATTTGGTCTCTATGCAGAATTAAGAACATGAAAAAATACAAAATTTTCTTCTGTTAGTTTGCTTCCTTCTCTTCTGTTTCTCTGTTTGTATTTCACACTATTTTATTTTATTCTATTATTATGTTATACGTGTCCTTTTGAATGTTAATCAGATAAATAAAATAAGGTCATGGGCACCGTGTCCCCCACCACTTGGTCATGGTCTTACTCCTGTCAACTTGGCACCATTGTGCTTCCATGGTAAATGGCTCAGCTTCGTATTGCTTACTCTAGTATTCTGATATTGACCAATGAGATGTAGTACTAGTAATTTTTTATTGTTATGTACAGAAGACACTTTTTCCTTGTAGTCATCTTCTACCTCTGATTTTTGAACCTTTCCATTTCCTTTTCTACAATTATCTCTAAGCTTGGTAAGTGAAGTATATAGGATTTAGGTCTGGGCAGTTACTTTTATATGTTTTGAATTAACTTTTAGTATGTATTCATTCATAAAATTGCCAACTGACTCTTAATGATTTGGCTCTAATTTAGCTAGGGTTTTACTGGCATAAAGAGACAACATGATCACGCCAATTCAAATAAAATAAACATTTAATTGGCGCTGACTTACAGTTCAGAGGTTTCCATCATGGTGGGAAGCATTGGGGCATGGAGGCAGACATGGTGCTGGATGTAGCTGAGAATTCTACATATGGATCCACAGACAGCAATAAGTGGTATTATACTAGACCTGAATTGAGCATTTTAGACATCAAAAGATGCCTTCTTGTGATGCACTTCCTCCTACAGCACTAAACCTACTACAACATGGCCACATCTAATAGTACCAGTCCCTATGAGTGTATGGGAGCCATTTTTATTCAAACCACCAGAGCTTTATATTACTTGCTTTTTTAGGCTAGGGAAAAATTATGTTTGCATCAACCTAGATTTTATTAGAAATATTTTTCAGAAGCATTATGCTTTCCAATAAGTTTGGTATGCAACTTTTATTTCAATCTTGCTTGCCTTATATATTTATTTCATTTTCAAAATGAAAGGCAGTTTCACAAACCTAATTGGATAGTACATTGGATGATTGAAAAAAGATTCATCACTTACATCAGCAATTATAATTTAAGATTTTTATTTATTAGGTAGCACATTTTGAGCTGTGCTTTTATATTTAACAGTAATAGTATTCATCCTTGAATGAGAGAAGTTTTAAAAACATGATTTCAGAGAACAGCATTCACCAAGAATTTTGACTGATCTAATTAAAGCTATAATAGTACAGTCACACTTCTCAAATAGGGCCTCTTATTAGCCTTTCAGGTGGTTCCCCTTGCAGTGCAGCATGCCATGGCCAGGTCTGTGTTACGGAAAATTGGATTCATTATGACAGTGATGACAAATTATCTTCTGCAAGAATTGTTCAGCATAATGGGTCAAAAGAGAGGATGCCAAACAAAAGAACAAAATGGCATGAAAAAGAATAGAGAATAAAATAGTGTATATAAAAAATGAAGAAATAGAACAAATTTTTAAAACCGAATAAGTAGGTAATGTGAAAGTGTATGCATAATTAGCTTTTCGTGTCATTAGAGGTTATTACATTCTCATTTATTTTATATTCCTATATGGCAAGCCCAGTATTTCAGTGCTCTTACCATGCTCAGCAAAAGCAATATATGCAAAATTACAGGAAACCCTTTTAAATAATGGCTTATCGTGAAATGTGAATCACTAACTTTCTTTGCCAAAAGTCAATAGCACTTAGTATAAGTTTAAAGTTGAGTTTTGATTTGTTCAAAGATGAACTTCATTACGTATGACATAACCACTTTCCTATCTTTCCATAATATATTTTTTTCAATATCAAAGATTGGAAAGGGATTTTAATAGTTTTTGACATTTCTATGCTATTCACGTGCTAATGATTTTGTTAAATACAGCTTGGAATAAGATCAGCCTGGGCATTCTTAATATGAAATGAATTTCATCTGGTGTTTGGATTCAGAACAAAGACTATAACCATGTTAGCAGTGTTACTGTGTTCATATAGTCGCTTTAATACATCCTGTAATACTATTAAGGTGACGTGGGGAAATGTTTCAACTCACATTATTTCTTTACTTACGAGTTGTCTGTGCATCTCATAAATTTGAAATTTTCATGAAAGTATTTTTATTTGACTTTTGTAGAACGTATCTTGATGATATAGATGGTATAGTTTTAATAATAATTAAGGTTCTAAAAATAAATATTTAAGGAGACAAAAATGAAATACACTACAATACAATTACTCCAGAAGTTAGTAAGAATTTAAGCTAAGCTTTAATGAGTAAGAGCCTTGTGCTGTCTTCCAATACTCTAGGACATATATAGTGTATAGATTATTAAGGATATTACATGATATAGAGTACTTAACATCCTTTGAAATAAGGTGATGCCTGCGCATTTCTACATTGAAAATTTCAAGCTATGAATATTACTACTTTCCATTATTTTAAGCAAACTTACAAAAATAAATATAGGGAGAGATTCAAAATCCTATAATTGGGACACTATATTAACATTTATTATTATTTTATTTTTATATATTTGTACAATTATATGTTATTTAATAATAATACCTTATTACTAAAATATAGCATTTATAATTATTCTTGTTATTGACTTGGTAAATTCTTTTTTTTTTTTTTTTGGTTTTTCGAGACAGGGTTTCTCTGCAGCTTTTTTAGAGCCTGTCCTGGAACTAGCTCTTGTAGACCAGGCTGGCCTCGAACTCACAGAGATCCGCCTGCCTCTGCCTCCCGAGTGCTGGGATTAAAGGCGTGCGCCACCACCGCCCGGCTTGACTTGGTAAATTCTTTTGTGTGTTTTACAAATCAAAAAGAGTGAATAGAATAAAAATTCTAATTAACAAACATGTCCTGTGCATAAGGATATCAAGCCCAGATTGTTCTTCAGCTGACTTCTCATGTCTAGACAACTGAGGGGGCGAGTTTTATTGTCCTGAAAACTGCAATCTCTGACAGGAAGTATTAGGTAGTCATCATAGTAAACTGGATCTCTATTTACTTCCTTCTGGACAGTGGAACCACCTATAAATTTTGACAGAATTTTTGGGACCCACCTCTACTTCTTGTTCCCCTATTGTTGGGGTAGGGAGACAGCCTTACCAACCATACCAAACTTCACCACTTCGTTGTGTCTTTAGGAGTCTTCTCCTTACCCCTCCTCACTCCTTTCTAGTTGTAGTGACCTATTTCTGACCCCTTGCTGCAAAATGACCTCTTGTTTTTGTTTCTGTTTTTGTTTTGTTTTGTTTTTTGAGATAGGGTTTCTCCATATAACAGCCCTAGCTGTCCTGGAACTAGCTCTTGTAGACTATTCTGGTTTAGAGCTCACAGAGATCTGCCTACCTCTGCCACCCGAGTGCTGAGATTAAAGTCATGTGTCGCAACCACCTGGCTGCAAAGTGACCTCTTAACCAAAGCAGGAGTCTCTGTTTCCTTTGCTCCCCATCAGTCTGTGTGACCCATGGTTGTCTGGCTGTTCCTGACCTTCTTCTCATTCAAAGCACACAATATGACACACCTTTTTCCTTTACTGGCTTCCAATATCAATTTCCAGACATGAGATAATTGAAATCTCTCTACAGATGAACATCATTCCCCTCTCGTCATTCAATTACAAAACGGAACGAAATATATCACCCTGTCTATCCTCAAAGTCTCAGGGTGTTTAAACTTCTTTACTCTGACTTCTTGAGAAAAATTATTCTGTGCCTCACTTTTTCCTCCTGTATCACCCCCATACTTGTAGTTAAAATTGTGAATGGAGTCTATCACTTGGTTTGGCATCTGACTTATTAATTCCACAATGGTTCCTCTCCACCAAGTAGTACCCCACCCCTATATTCTTCTTTTTACTCTCTGCTCATGGATCTCTTATTTTTTTCTGCCTTAGACCACAAGGATGCCTTCTTTTCTATTTCTCTTGACCCCAGTCAAAAATACCTTTGCCTTTACTGGAAGATACCATGAAACCCACATATCTAACCAACTCACCTAGACTGCATTAGCCCAAGATAACCCACATCTGTTTGACCCTGAGACCATGTGCTTTCTGTCCCTAAACTCCCTCCAGAAAATCTCATGACTTTTCTATGAACTACTGGGCTTTGTTCTTACCTCCTTGCTCCTAATTGGAGCTGATAATACTTCCCCAGTGGAGTTTGTTTTTGTGACTCTTCTTCTTAAACTCCACAGACTCAGTTTGATTCAAATCTCATTGTTACTACACACAGATTGACCTCAGTATAGTCAATGGCCAAAATTAGCTTGCTCGATTTTCAGTGGTGTCAGCTTCTATCACTGCACAAATAAATGTCGTAAAATTTTGCTCTCTCCTTCTCTATTATCCCTATCTACACCTGTCTGCAGGAACTCTTAAATATGAACTTGCAATGGCCAAGATAGTAGTAGCCCACAGCCTGTTCTAGTGGGGTCAGGAAATTTTTCTGTGGTAGGTTGTCAAAGGCTGACCCTGTTTCCTATACCTTTGCTATTCATCTCTTTCTGACCTGGGATTACCTCATATGTCTGTTTTCTCTATTTTGTATGATAATCCCTTTCCTGAAGCAGAAGCCATAAAAATTTGTGTTCGTGAAAGATAGGATTTAGCAAACAATGTTCTTTTAATAAAACATTAAAGCTTCACCTTCATGCATTTATATACAAGATTGTACCTCATACTGGTAGCTGAACTTTGTAATATATAAGTCAGCTAGGAGGTATTAGTTTTAAAGAGACATTCAGGGGTCATGGAGAGCAATCGAGGCTTAACAACATGTGGCAGGACAGAAGTTTCTAGAGAGTCCAGGAGAGGCTATTGTGAAAATGTAGTTCAGTAACAATGGCAGTGTAAGAAAGTCTTCTAAGGCAAGTAAAGGAAAGTTCTGAGGTATAAGAAAGTGTTTTAAGGCATGTACAGGAAATTTCTGAGGTATCAGAAAGCGTTTTAACGCATGGAAACAAAAAGTTCTGAGGTAAAAAAGCATTTTAAGGTATGTAAATGGAAGTTCTGGGGTATAACAAAGAGATTTAAGGAAAGTAAAGGAAAATTTGCAAGGTATAATAAAATACTTTAACACATGCAAAGTTCTTAGGGTATAAGTTATTTAAAGTAATGAAAAAAATGTTTCAGATATCTTTTGACCTCTATGTTTTTGTTATATTATGATTTGCAAAGCTCACGAAAGCTATACTCAGGATCATCCAGACCCCTCTTGTGGTGAGATCTGGAGACTGCTCACCAGCAAATTGCCAATAGGAAATGATTATCCCTATAACAGCCAAATTGATTTATAAAACACCTATCTTCTGTACTTGCTTTCTCTATGATCAAACTGTGTAGATATTGGCCAGAGACTTATAGAGGCTGCCCTAATTGGTTCTGTAGGAGACATGATGCATATTTAGAAAGGCATTCCTCCTCTTATGCACAATGGTGAATTTCTTATATGATAATTAAAGACCTGTGGCACTCTAGATGGTAGATGGGAATCTTGTAAAAGAAAACTTTGAAGTAGACACTAGGCAGAAAGAGTGGATCTGGAATGGGATGTTAAAACTTAAAGGCCCACCTCCAGTGAAACCCCTCCTCCAGCAGGGTCACACTCTCTCCAACAAGGTCACACATCCTAATTGCTCCCAGTCCACCAACCAGGAAACAAGCAGGAAAACATACAAAGCCAAGAAAGCCAATCACGTTCAATCCACTATAACAATACATCTCAAATAATCTAAAACTCTCAAAGTACCTACTTATCAAAGAATTCATAACTTCCAGTGGAGCTATATTACAACCAACCATGTTAGACACATATTTCATATCCTCTGGAACACAAATGAGCAATGTTGTCTTAAATTTACATACCTCACCAAAATAAAGGGCTTAATATGTTTGGCTCCTCATATTAGGGTTTAAATTAAACTTGGTTTGCTTTGGAAACATTACATTTATTTACATATCTATATATTCATTTATGGAATGTGGGTGATATAAAAATTCTATGATGTAGGACCTAAATTTACTTCTTGTTTAATATTAGTCAATGTACTGCCCTAACTGAAATCCTGATAGCTGTAGTATTTAATGATTTTAGAAAGAAAGTAATATGATTATAATTTTCAGTTAAACTGAGGAAATCTGACACACAAAATACATTTTCAAAGTTAAAATTTATTAGTGGCATATTTGCTCATATTTATTATGCTTTATTAAAAAGAAGCGGGGATTCAAACTAATATTTCATATGAAATGCCATCAATACACATGGTTCACCAGGACTCAACCCATATTGAATGCACGGCTAGTATTTACTACTATAAAAAATAGTTACCAACTTAAACAAAGAAAATCATGTGTGCTTCAGCTGCTGAGGACTTCCCCTTTAGGCCCCATTGAAGTTCTTTCTGTGAGGTCCATATGTCACATTAAACATCTCTTGCTAGGAATTGTGACCATATGAACCAAGTGTGGGCTATATGCAGAGTATTTGAAACTTTTTTGTTTTGCTGATCATGTCCCAGAACTCTAAATTCTCATTCAATACTTATTTTTGACGTAACGTTATACTCATCATTTATGGAAAATTATATGTCAGTGTGTTGAACTAATTACCAGCCAAACTCCAGACACGAGTCAAGAACTAAGCTTTTCAGCAAACCTTCTAAAAATAGTGTTAGAAGAATGCCATGTTAACTTTTCTACATTGAAATTATTTTTTCTTGGGAAAATTATCGCAAATACAGCAAATTGTTAACATAAGGAATTAGAAGCAATGAGCGAAATGGCCTTGCATACTAATCCTTAGCAATGTAGACTGAAGATGCTAAATGACATAATAATTACTGAACTACTAATAACATCTAATTAATAAAGCCATGGACACAGGTTTTAAAGCTCTATCACTAGGCTTGCCTCTCACCAGAATAAGATAAAACTATGATTTTACAAAAGTGCCTGCCCACACCAGAGTTATGAATTGTTAATGATTTTTTCAGATTACTCTTAAGTCCAATCAGCCACTTAGATGTGAGGAGCAAGCCTTAATTTTAATTTTCACTTTTCATTTATTAAATTTCATAATTAATTTTAATGTGCAGCCGACTTCTAGCTTGACTGTAAAGAGGTTAAGTGGATACCAGCAAGAGGGTTATAGAAAGCAAATTTGTTGAGACTGAATGAGAATTGATTGCTGTAAGGGTTCAAGGCTTGTTAAAGAAGATTTAATTGCTCATTAACACCTTATTAAAAGAGTTTATTCTTCAGCAGCACTTTCCGAGGAATCAATTGAGATGTATGATCAGAAATTAATTTTCTCCATGGGAGTCAAGTAGATTAAGGAAAGTAAAAAAGTTACAACGAATAAATAAGATTTGCTGAGTAGAATATGTGAATTTTCAAATCCTAAATCTAAATCCAAACAAATTTTATCATCTTTCCATTCTCATCCAGTGACACTGGTAAGCATTTGTAGACTGTCTCCATTCCTTAGGCAAGAGGTGAGCTATCTGTCATCTCTACATAACAAAACCATCAGCTGCTCAAAGGTGACAATGTTTCCTATTTGTCCACTAATGTCGCTTATTAGCACTCTCTCATGGTCTATTTGTTATTTAAAATTTGAATTTTCTCCATTTAAACTCACAGGTAGGTATACATAATGTCCTGTGTGAAAATTAAAATCGACCTACTATAAATCAATGTAAGTTTCTCTTATAATAAAAAACACATCTTAGTCTCCCCATTAACAATATTTCTTCTGTTTTCTATTTCTTTAGAATAGTCAAATTTTATAAATATTTTTAATAAGAATATCCTCTGTACCTTCTCACCACTCAAATTGATACATTTAAAAATGTATTTATAACTCTATTTTCAGTTCTTATAACCGAGTATCTGAGACTGCATAATTAAATATTACAATGGCTTCTTGAATTTTTGATTTCTAGGTTTGAAATCGTCCCAACATATCAACACTTGCTTTGTTTCCTTATGTTCGATGGCATCATAATAATTGAATGTGTGCGACGAAGTTATGACATATAAGGAAAGTAAATCAGAGTATGAGGACTTACATGTCTCCTAAGTACTTTGAATTAGGCATCTTAAAATTGCCATTGCATCACATGTTACCAGGCTGGGGACAAGTGTTTAACAGACGAAGCATTGGGGTTCACACACTTCCAAAGCATGCAGTCCCCTTTTCTTTTTACTCAATTCTTAAAATTTATGTCTTCTCATCAGTAACTAAAGTAACTTGCCAGGGAGGAAGAAGGAAGGGGGGACCTGGGGTTGATATGTGAAATGAATAAAAAAAACTTAAAAATTAAAATATATGAAAAAGCAGCCTTCTTGGAAGCTTTGACTGCAATTTTTTTAAAAAAAAATATTTATTATGTATACAATATTCTGTCTGTGTGTTTGACTGCAGGCCAGAAGAGGGCACCAGATCCCATTACAGATGATTGTGAGCCACTGTGTGGTTGCTGGGACTTGAACTCAGGACCTTTGGAAGAGCAGGCAATGCTCTTAACCTCTGAGCCATCTCTCCAGCCCCCTGCAATTTTTGTTTTTAAAATAGGTGTGTGCATTTCTCTAATAACAGTAGTAAGAGTCTCACTAACTTGTACTGTATGTTTTCTGTGAGACTGATCTAACAGGAGTACAACAAAACCTACTGCTTAAAACAGAAGAAATTCAGTATTTGTATTAGTTAATATTAAAAGCTAAGGAAACTTTGCAGCAAGTGTTTTAAGAATTCCTTGACAAGTCGGGAGGACATCATGATTAGACGCCAAAGAAACATGTAATGATACAGCAGCTGGAGTAAATACGAAACGTTTTGCTCCTTGTCTGCTGCTCTTTTTGCTGTGCATCCTCTCCCATATGGTAATGTATTTCACACAACCATCATCACTCTCTCTCGTCATCCAGCTCCTTCTTCTTGTTTTCCTAATTCATTTTAGCCAGCCAGCTACTCTACTGGTTTTGTACAAATCATTTTAGATCTACATAGGAAATATGCTCTATTTGTCCTTTTGAATTTCCTTATTAGACATAACATGACATTTTTGTATTTGACAGCAGAACTATTATCGAACACAGGTATTTTCTTCTGGTTGAAACTGAGAAAAAAATAGTTTCAACTCATTATTACTGTAAGCTAATTTAGGTTTGCATAAATGTTATCAGTCATTATTTGTATATGATAAAGTTGAACAAATATTATATTCTCATTTGTTATTCCATCCCAGACATCTTCTTGGCTGCCAACAACCACATCCAGCACACATCATTTGTTGAGTTAATGTCAGTGAGAAAAAATAAAATTATAGAGTGCTCTTCAAAATATATTTGCTGTAATAGTGGCTGTTTCTGCTTTTGTCATGTGGTAAGCATAGCAGGTCATTTTTCCTGCTTCTTAAAAACTGCAGCTCAGTTTCCCATCATATGATTAAAATTTAACTATTCTAAGATAAATATGTACATAGATCCCAGATTCTTTGACGTGATACTATGGAATAAATGTAAGATGTAATTACGTTTCCTAAAATTGTAAGCCATAATAAAATTCAGTGATAAAAAGAAATACCAATGCCATGACTTAAAATGATTTGTGTGATAATTAAGTGAATCTGATCATTAAATAACGCAGTGAATATATCGTTCCCACCTTATTAACATAAACCCATTAGTATAATTGATACCCAATGATGCACATGAGAAATAATGAGAATTAATCTTATATATTCCTCCATACAAATTTCAGATACATCCTACTTTACCTCAAACCTCAATGTATTGCTGTTTAGTCTTGTAACCAAATTATTCTTAGTAGGCCTGGTAAATTTAATGACATAAGTTTAGTTCATATATAATACTATGTTTATTGTGGAGCGATTTTATGGGTTACATACAAAGAAATAGTATAAATGCAATGCCAACTGGTGGAATTTTGGCCTGGAAAAAAATAAGACTATTTTAAATTAATGAATTTATAGAGTGAAAACTTTCAGAATATTGTTTGATATTACATATTACACTGTTTGGACACTGATCTATGTTAACATTATTATCAATTATTGTTTTCTTATTTTGTCGCTTATAGTTTATAAAATATATTTTATAAAAATTTATAAAATATATTTTATAAAATTGAGGATACTTTTTCCTTAAAGTTAAAAAACCAACATGTTAATAATAGGGTATAGTCATAAAACACTATTACTAAGTGAATAATGCATCCTCATACTACACTGATTCCTTGTGTTCCAACACAGAAAAAGACAAACGCAATAAGACATGTATTTGGTGGTCATTGTCCTTGCAGATGGTCTTCAGTAAGTCTGCTTTAATGTCTAGAAAATTATGTTTTAAGAATGCCAAAGCAGCCTATTCCCCCAAGCTCTTCCCATCCTTCACTTCACACTTTTCTCTCCCCATCCCCCCATGGAAGGGTGGATATGGGAACAAGGAATTATATATCTTAGTTAAGGGAGCCATTCTAGGGTTGGCAGAGACTTGACTCTAGAGGGGTTCCCAGGTGTCCAGGAAGACGCCCCCAGCTAGGTCCTTGGGCAGCTGAGGAGAGGGTGCCAGAAATGTCCAGATCCTATTGCCATACTCATGAATATCTTGCATATCACCATAGAACCTTCACCTGGCATTGAATGGAGAAAATGACAGAGCCCAACATAGGAGCACCGGACTGAGCTCCCAAGGTCCTGATGAGGAGCAAAAGGAGGGAGATCATGAGCAAGGAAGTCAGGACCGTGAGGAGTGCGTTTACCCATTGAGACGGTGGGACAGATCTAACGGGAGACCACCAAGTCCAGTTGTAATGGGACTGATGGAACAGGGGACCAAACCAGACTCTCTGAATGTGGCTGACAGTGGAGGCTGACAGAGAAGCCAAGGACAAAGGCGCTGATCTTTGTCTCTTCTGCATGGACAGGCTCTGTGGGAGCCTTCTCAGCTTGGTTGCTCACCTTCCTGGACCTCGGGGGAGCTGGGAGGACCTTGGACTTAACATAGTGAAGGGAACCCTGATGGCTCTTTGTCTTGGAGAGGGGTGGAGTGGGGGTATGGGTGGAAGGGAGGGGAGGGAAGGAGGAGGAGGAGGGGAGGAGATGGAAATTATTAATAAAAAAAATGAGAAAAAAATAATTATCTGTTGTAACAATAAAAAAAAAAAGAATGCCAAAGCAGCTATTTCAAAATGAAGTCAGTAGGACATATGATTTCAGCTTTTTACCCCAACATTTACTATTGTTGTTCATGGAAGGCGAAAGCAGTAGAAAGCGGTTCAGTGTCATGCTCACCTACATGTCCCATGGAGCCAGCCTGTGATGCGATATACTTTCCTAAGCATTTAAAACGGACTCTTTTACTTTTTTAGCTGGTATTGCACTATATACATGTATATGCGTATTTATAAATATTCCTAAATATATCACGTTGAGTCCATATACTTTCTCAAAGTCCTGCTCAGGGCCAGTTTGCCAAAGCAGGCTTTCCTGAAATCAAGACCAATTATCATTTCACGGTCTCTTAAAATGTGCTAGTTGACACTAACAAACCTTTCCATTATTTAAAATTAATTTGTGTGCTTTTATTAAGCAAGCTATGATTTCTATATATATATATGTATATATATAAATTCTGTGATGACATTCATGCCCAGCATTGCTTATAATCCTAAATGCTTCAGAAATAGCTGACATTTGCTAGAACAAATTTATCAAATGTTAAATCCTGCAAAACTACAAACTGCATTCTCTCAGCTAAAATTTAGAAGTAATCGCCTTCCATCATGTCACAACTAGATAAAACACCTTTTGATAATTTCCCTTAGTCTAAGGATGCTTCTTTTATTAGTTTTTATTGTGTCAATGTGCCATAAATAGTTATTTAATTGCTTTGTCCCTTAAAATGTATAGACAAATATTTTCACTTCCTTTCTTTTAGATGTATTCAAGAGAATAGGTGTATAATAAATACATGTATTTTAATAAAATAAAGCTCTAAAGATGCTGTTTGGACTTACAGTCTACCAACAGCATATGCTCTTCATATTTCATTCATTCCTGCATCGAGATTTTACTTTGGGATTAGAAAGTACCCACAAGAATATAATGCTATAATTAAAACTGTCTTACTTTCAGTCCAAAAAAATGGTAGCTATTACTACAAATAATTAGAACTCTTTGTGCACCTTTTTAAAAACTTGTATTCAGAGTAGTTACAAGAAAATTCTGCTGTTTAAGTAACGTTTTCATATTGAGATTTAGTAATGCAAAACAATTTGAAAATGACTGAATAACATATTATCATGCTCTGATTCGGTATTCATGTTTCTCATCATGCCAATATTTGACTAAAATTGCTACTCTCTATTTCTTATTATGACAATGTTGGAAATTGGAAGCTTATGGTGTTTTTTATTGCACTGTCCTTGTAATTATTGATGCTGAATATTTCACCCTGTTTCAAGTGGATAAGTATATATGATTTTGAAGATATATATTCATATAAAATATTGGATAGAAATTGAGTTATATGTGATTTTATTATTGATTTTAGAAAATTATATATTAATAATAGATACAATTATTTACTAAACATATGAATTATAAATATGTTCCCATCTCTTTCACACTGTCTTTTCATTTCTTTATCTTTTTGTTTTTGTTGAAAATAGAGACTTTTCTTCATATAAAAGTTCCTCTCTCTCTTCTCCTTGCTCCTTCTCACCTCACCTCCCACACAAATCCACCCACGTTCTGTCTCATTGGAAAATAATCTGGCTTTTTAAGGAATTGTGATAAACTATAACAGGATAAAATATAATACAATAAAGTCAAACTATAACATCGGTGTTGGACAAAGAAGAGAAACAGAGGAAAGAAGCCCAAGAGAATGAACAACAATTAAAGAGCCATTTGTTCTTCCACTAAAAACAGTGAAGTGGAAGTTATAATATGTGCACAGAGGACCTGGTGCAGATTCCTGAAGGCCCTGTGCACGTGGTCTATTTCTGTGAATTCCTGTGAGCTTTGCTCCTGTTGATTAAGACGCCTTGTTTTCTTGTTATCCTCCACCCCTTGTAACTGTTAAATTCTTTCTTCCATCCTTTCCAGGGGATTCCCTGAGTCCTGAGGAGAGGGTTTTAGTGTGTAATAACAATTATTAGTAAAGAGGAAGTAAATTTGAAAGAAAGATGAAGAGATCACACATGGGATTAGAGAATATAATGAAGGGGAGAATGATGTCATTATACTCTAATCTCAAAACGTCAAATAATATTTTAAAAGTTAAATAGAGAAAATTGAGTTGAAATTTTCATTTAGCACTCTCAAATGTCAGAAAAAAAGAGAGAAAAAATGACCAAGTACAAGGAGCAGACATTTGGTCATTTGACAATGCTGTTAAAAGGTGAGTTTAATTAGATAATTCAAGGATGTAATGAAATTGCACTGTTAGATTTGAGCTTCAAGTACTGTGGGTAATGTCTTAAATGTTTGATTTCTTGCTTGTTAGGTGATGTATTTTCTACTCATGTGTATGGATGTCTTTCAGCTCTTCCACAAAATGCTCTTCATTTTATCCTATTGAAAATTAGCCGGGCGGTGGTGTCGCACGCCTTTAATCCCAGCACTCGGGAGGCAGAGGCAGGCGGATCTCTGTGAGTTCGAGGCCAGCCTGGTCTACAAGAGCTAGTTCCAGGACAGGCTCCAAAAAAGCTGCAGAGAAACCCTGTCTCGAAAAACCAAAAAAAAAAAAAAAAAAAAAAAAAAAAAAAAAAAAAAAGAAAATTAACAGAAAACGTGTATGTGCGTGTGTACACAAACATGCACACACATACATATTTCAATATTATAAACATTTAAATGTTTATTCACCTTTCATTATACCAACCTAATTCAATGTATGAAAATAGTCTAGATAGTTTTATACATATATCTTGTGCTGACATCACGTTGCAAGACTAAGGTTGCTCTTCATTAAATTAATATGTAATTTTAAGTATAACATCTGATTCATGTTCAGATCTTGCTTTCATAGCTATATTGGTGAGACTTCTTGAGTATATTTCTGATTTTCTACATGAAGTAAACTCACAGAAAACACCACTTTTCTTTATTCTTATTTATACATTTATTTTTAATGTAAGCAACCTTAAATTTTAGAAATTTGTTGTTTTTTCCTAGTTTGCATATAGTTATAATGTATCAAGTATTTATATACATTTAAATAAAAGGTTTATATTCTATTAAGAGTGAAACTTAAATCTAATAAAAATACATACTATTAATTGATATAGTAATACAATTGCTAAGTAAAAATAATACTGTGTGATAAAATATTAAACACTGAATTAATGGTAACATTTTAATTGATAACTTTTTATGCTCATATCTATAAATATTATACCGTTTATTTTATTACAACAAACTAACGATTACTATGAAGTATTATAACATTAATTTATTGACTACAGAGAGTATGCTATATCTCAGATATTGATGCATCTGAGAGCTGATGTGGGCGTTGGTCTAAGTACTGCATTGTCATCTGAATTTATAGTAATACATTATATATCTGCCTGACAAAGATAAAGTGATCTATTTAATTCATCTTTGTTTTCTTCAAAGACTTTCTTTGATTCTTAAATATACTAGGTGATGTAAAGAGAAGTTTTAGAGAGAAATAAAAATTTTAGTTTTTTTTTTTTTCTGAAACAGGGTTTCTCATTGTAGCCCTGATTGTCCTAGAACTCACTCTTTAGACCAGGATCACCTCAAACTCAGAGATCTGTCTTCCTCTGCCTCTTTAGTGCTGAGAGAATTAAAGTTTTATAATACATCATATCTTTAAACTATTAAGTCATAATAATTATTTATTAAGTTAAATCACATTAACTTACAAAATTTATTTATTATATTAATAATAAAAATTCTGACAAATGCCAAACATGCTAAGCAAAGTGATATAAATATTATAAATATCCCCAAATGCTAAATCACAATTAATTCTTGTCATTGATAAGAACAATTAGTATTATAGACAAATTTATTTTAATGTACGGGTCTGAATAGTTAATAAGTATATCCTGATCCTGATTCTATGAAGAATTTCTGTCACATTTATCACAATGTATTGTCTGAAATTTCAAATATACAATATTTTTAAATAAAACAATTCAGATATGTACTAAATATCAAATAAATATTTATTATGAATTTTTAAACAAAATTTTGTGATGTTAAGCTTTAATATAGCTACAAAATTTTTCTCATTTATTTTATTTAGTAAACTAAATGAGGAAAATATTAATAAAATATTTTAACTGCATTTAAATATATAACTAATTGTAAAACTAGAGTGTGTAAATAATGTTATAAAATTATTTAACTACGAAAAGGGATTTTTAAAGATATTTCATATACATTAGAATGGCTTTTACAATTTAGAAACAATAGCAATTACTAATATGGATATCAAGAAACTGCTATTTTGTGCATTTATAGTGTGAATAGAAAGTAATGTGACTTCATTGTAGGTTTGTATAACTTCATCTTAAAAATAACAATATTGGAATAAAATCTATCATTGCCACTTTTAGCAGATAATCCCAAATGTAACTGGAAAACTGCACAGTTATATGTGCATCAATATTAATGACATCACTCATAATGTTCATAAGTAGGAAGTCCTATTTTGAAACAATAATTACATTTATAACAAAGTTTAACATGGGTTTTAATTTGAATAATACACATTTTAAAACCAATAAAATCCTTATCTATCTTACATTATACAAGTACCTTGAATTATGATTGAGTTTAATATGTCAACTATAAAAGGGAGAATGTCATGATACCATTTATACAAGATAGATAGAAAATCATTCATAGACAGGGAATCAGAGAACAGAGAATGGGGCAATATTTATCACAAGTGACAGTTACAATTAGCAATGATGAAAAGGAAATGGAGAAGATTTTATAGTAGTCTATTTACCATTTGTGTATTAATTGGGCATTTGCTGAGTTTAAGTATAAAACAATTTATTATGATATTAATATTAAAAACATAATTAGATTATTTCTAGAATGTATTGAATTGACAGAAAACAAATTAAACTATGTATGCTGGAGAAGAGTCTGATAGATCATGTCTGCCCCACTACACTGTTTGTGTGGGAGAATGGTGTGTATTCTGTCAATTATATTTTAAAGATATGCTGATTGGCCAGTAGCGAGGCAGGAAGTATTTGTGGGACAACAAGACAGGAAGTAGTGTTGGGTCAGTGAGAACAGGAGAATTCTGGGAAGGAGGAAGCCCATTCCTCTTCAGTCATGACCTGTACACAAAAGCAAGATGTGACTGCTTTGCTGAAAAAGGTACCAAGCCATGTGGCTAACAGCTACTAGAATAATTGGCTAATATAAGTTATAAGAGTTAATAAGAAGCCTGAACAAATGGGCCAACAGTTTATAGTTAATGTAGACCTCTGTGTGATTTCTTTGGGACTTTATGATTGCGGGAACAAGGTAAGACAGAAAGCCCAACAACATACTGCTAGCCATGGGGAGTTTATCATGTTGGTGAGTTTAATCTGAATGTTCGTGAAGGTGATGAGATATATGACTGTGGCCCTGGGGTGAGCCTCTGACTGTGGAAGGATGAGTCCAGTAACATTATTCGCAGAACCACATAAAAATTAATAATCAGAGGATAAAAGACAAGACAAATCTGTACATAAAATTCCAGTTTAGGTAAGGTGTCAAATTTGAATGGTCAATAAAGAAGAAATAACTGTATAAGAGAATTTTGGGAGAAAAGAAAATATTGTAAAAATTAATATAATCTTTGTATATAACTGTAAAATATGATGGAGAAAACAGCTGAAAACAAGCAGGTAATAAAGGGTATGTTTGGTGAGAGTGTTTGCAACTCAAGATAGTATCATGATTTTTGTTTAAAACAATACTATTCAAATTTTTGAAATCATGATATAAGATATTTAGAAACTATTTTCAGGACAGAATTTTCTACAGAATATTATAGATAGATTTGTAACTTCGGTTCCTTAATTCAAATTGAAATTTTAAACAAATTGAATAATGTCTATTACATATAACATCTAAATGATAAAATCTTATAAATATATAAATTATGAAATTACAAGAGTGAAGAAATCAAGTAGATTTGCCTTCTTCACTGGGCACAATTCTCATGCAAAACCTCTAGGTGAAAGGATGTGCCCCAGGTGAGCCACCATGAGAATATGAATGAGAACACATTAATACTCTTATTTACATTGATTTTACTATCTTTGTAATTCAAGAATTTGAGTTAATTGATAATATAATTTAAACTTACATATTTGTGAATAATCAAATATGTGATGAGATTATATAATAAAGTTGTTAAATATGTGAATAAAAATTTTGTAGATAAGGAATTTCCAAAATCTTCCAAATGCATGAATTTTCACAGCTTTACTCTGTAGCCTAGGCAGAGAATACATTAATACATAGAGAGTGTATGCACAGTGGTATTTCCCCTGCAGTTTCCTTTATATATATGTGTAAAAATGAATCATATGATCATATGCCAGAAATGTGATAAAACTTCAAAAATGTTAGAAATTTTTAAAAACACAGACTATATACTATTCTCTAATTTATTAAAGTGTAATGCATACCAGAGATACCCTTTACAAACGTATAGTTCCTTTAAAAGTACTAATGTATTTGTGAAATATTAAAATATTATAAGATGGAGAATTATTAAGTACATCAGCAGTTTTCTTTACAAAATTAAACTTGCTATTTCTCCAAGCATTATTTGAAAGAATGTTTACCCATATTGAATATATATTCACATAATTTTTTTCATTTAACGCAAATTTCCTTCAACTTTTAAGAAAATGTATTATATGAAATTTCCAAGTAATGTGATAATGATCACAAACTATGATAATATATCATATTTTAAGTGAAGAACATATTAAAGATCATATTCCCTCAGAAGGAAATTTTTAGATTGCTTGAACACAGTTCAACTTTTTTTTATATGTTCAAATTACGTGATATTGTTTTTTGTACCCAAAGATAGTTGCTTTCTGCTAGGCTGTAGCCGTGATCATTATCACCTGTGTGTAGTGTGAAGGCTGCTTGTCTGTTTCCTGGCTGCCCAGACTCCCAAATAACCACACAAAAGTGGTATTAATTAAATCACTATTTGGCCTATTAGCTCTAGCTTCTTATCAGCAAGCTCTTACATGTTAATACACGTGTACTGCCACGAGGCTGTGGATTACCAGGTAAAATTCTGGCATCTGTCCTGGTGGGGATACATGGCTTCTCTCTGACCCCATCTTCTCTCTCCCAGTAAAAAAATAAAATCTCAGAATAATATATTTACATAGAAGTAGGAACACACAATTTTAAATGAATCATTTGTCTTTGTAAATAATTAACATCTGAATAACTTCTATTGCTATTAAATATGAAAATGTATGTTGCCCATAAACGAAAATGAATATTTAAATATTGGTCTCCATCGTGGTTTGAAATAGAAAGACCCAAGTAGGCTCAATATTTAGTAGCTAGCTTATGAATTTGTTTGAAAATTATTAGACAGTGTGGACTTTTTGGAAGAGGTTTAACACTGGCCGATTTCAAAATCTCATGCCATTTTCAATTGACCCCTCTATTTCATGCTTGTGGATTAAATGTAATACCTCACTCAGCCCAACATCCAACTCCTGCCTGCCTGACAGCCTGTGGTCATACAACTCTCCAGGATGGCATTGTCTCTAACAACTCAAAAACCATAACCCTCTAATAATATGCTTTCACTTTTAAGTTGCCTTGGTCATGGCATGGCATTTTATCATGACAAAAGAAAAGTATTTATGACAGTGTCTTACATTTACTTTATTGCTTACTAATTTTTCTATTACAAAATAAATCTGTCATAAATGTTTACATATAAACATGTAAAACTTAGCAATACTGGGTTGCACAATACTTTCCACAAGTTTTCTAATATGAGCATGAACTGATAATTACATATATAAACATTAGTATGTAGAAAATTTACTACAACTTTTACTTATTTAATTTTTAAAATTATTCTACAATCTATAAAATTATATAACCAAGAGATTAAATATTAAGCCTTTTATAGTGAAACATTATTTAAGTAGTAAGTTGCAAATTGAAAAATTATATTCCTGCAATGTGTAGCTATTAGTATTTTAATATATACTAGTAATAAAATTAACCAAACAATGGAACATTATTAGATAAATGAAATAAGGGTATGCTTTTTTATTTATCTTTAGAATGTTTCTAGTTAACATTTTACCTCTACAAAATACAGTCATTTAAGTAGTCATATTACTTCCAGTTATTTACTTGCAATCTAATTATGCTGTATTCTAGTGGAAATCAAATTAAACTAATGTTTACCCACTGACTAAATAACCACCCAAAAAGTTTGCAAGTCCATTAGGGAACTACAAATAGCAAATTTACTGAAGGCTATGTTCTACATTGCATATACATTGTGTTTTAAACAAATACAAAATCATGTATAGTATTTAATTCAACTACTCCTAATTAAAAATGAGCAAGCAAAGACTACAGAGACTAATGATGTTCTTGCTTTGTTCATGTTAGGAGAAATATTACGGAACAAATCATATGGCTTCGTTGAGCTTTATTATGCCATCTGTGACAGAGTGTATTTTCCCAATGTGGAATGCCATCAGCGTTTCTCTCTTTCATTGTAATGCAGAATGGAACTCTTCATGGTTGAATTTGGACTGGTTTTCTCAGTATTTGTAATCAATATAAAAAGCAACTATCTGTAATGGGGTTTGGTGCCCTCTTCTGGCCTACAGGCATACACACAGACAAAATATTGTATACATAATAAATAAATATTTTTTTAAAAAGCTGGTATAGTTGTAAGGAAACATACATGAATATATAGACACAAACTCTCTCTTTCCGTCTCTCTGTCTCTCTGTCTCTCTCTGTCTCTGCCTCTCTCTCTCTCTAACATACACACACGCACACGAGCTAGAGAGAGAAAGAGAAGAGGTAGGACACCTTCTTGGATTATCATCAGCATTAAACCCAGTTTTCTGTGAAAACCATCCATTTGCTACAGAGTCTCACACTGGAGAATATATGTTTTGCATTATTCTTAGGCCTTGAAAGATTTTTTCTCCATTTAATTGTAATATAAGAATCTATAGACACAGTACAGATATCAGCAGATTGTAGGGGCCCTGCCCAAGTGGATATATCTACACCACTACTCCTGTGTCTATTGCTCAGAAAACATGTAAGAGTCAGAATGATAGAAAGTCTACTGTGATACAGCATCCTAGAAAAGAGTGTGCAAACCACACTGAAACAGTGGCAATAGACACAGTAATATAGAAGGAGGAAAACTGCATGAGTTTGCACCACTAGACAAAGAACTGTAAGCAGCTAATGATGACTAGGGGAAGGTAAAGTATCGTCTTCCAGGGATGACCCCCTTTATTTATTATCCAGTAGAAATAGGTCCTTCCTGGAACCATATACATACAAACACCAATAACAAATTCAGAAGATTGTATTTGTGGACATCACACACACACACACACACACACACACACACACACACACACACACTCAATAAGTAACTAACATTAACAATACTGATAAAACAAAAAGAGGCCATTGATTTTAAGGGAGTGGTTTCAGGAAAGGGACTAGAGAGAGGGACACTAAAGAGGCCTGGATGAAGGAAAGGAAAGTGGGAAAGTTACATAATTCTTTTTGAATTTAACCATAAGAGAAATAAAATAAAAATAAAACCAGAAGAACCCTATTCTCCTACTTTGCATAAGTAGCTTTACATCTCTTAAATGCCATTGTCAGTTCCTCATCACATGGTTATTATTTTTCAAATCTAAGAAGGAGGTTCTCTCTCACTCTTATATTCTCATGTAAGTTATGATACAATACAGCGTAACCAGGACACTATTGGTTTATTCTTTTCCATTTTAATTAATGTTGTATAAAGAGGGACAACCTGCTTCATTCTCTGTATACTACTGGTATACAGAGTAATAAGTTCTGTGTTCACTCAACCCAGAAAGAAATAACATATGACTATGACTTTGACTTAGACCCCATAGAGTGTATCCAACACAAATGTTTTTTGGATTGTATGTTCAGTCAAATAAAAAATAAAGGGTTAAAAAAAACAAAGTTTGATTAAAGACACAGCATGAAAGCAATGTCTGCTTTAAAGTGAATGAATTCTTAAGGATATATGAAGTATAAGCTTAATAAATTATTTTTCTTTAAATCCTTAATAGAAAATTGTATATATCAATTATTAATAATATATATTTCCTGAAATATTTTTTATAATTTTTCATCCTATATGCTTTATGGTTTAAGTTTTACAACATGATATAATGAAATTTTTATATTATACTTCATGTATAAGATGGAAGCTAGATTTAACCAACTTTTTAAAGACATTTTGGCTATTGTTGAGATTATAATATAATTACATTTTTTCCTCTTTTATCCTTTCTCAAAATTCTTCCATATACCCCTCCTAGCCCTTTGGCAAATTCATGGCCTCCAATTTATCTAAGGTAAAATAGCTAACAGAAGTAGATAACAGAAGTTTGAAAGAAGACATTCACAAAACTGCTATTGTACTAGCTAAAATGAATCCTCATTAATGTTAAATGCTTTATATAGTCTTTAAAACACCACAGAATGGCAATTTTAAAGTCAGTGGTTAAAGCAATTGCTACTTTTCCAGATCACCTGGATTTGATAAACATCACCAACATGCATTGATAACTGCCTGTAAATCAAGTTCCAGAGGCATGATAACTCGTTCTCGCTTTTTTAGACATTTTATTTACATCGTGTTCACAGACATACATGTAAACAAAGCACCCGTTCACAAAAAATTAAGAATTTAATCAAAACATCAAATAAAATTAAACATTACATGTTTTATAGATATTTAGTATTTCACATTCATGATATTGATCTTTGTTGTCTATGTATATGTATTGATCAACCAAAATAGAAAGTACCATTTCAGTGGAAATGTTTTTGGTATAATCCTGTGTCAATTTTTCATCAGGCACTATCTCATAGTGAAATTTGAGGAAAATAGAATGCTATATTAAAGCCCATTTGCACAATTTGCCACATCTTGACCTTTATCCTGCTGCTTATAGAGTCAGTATCGTAGAATATCTGTTCCCACAATGTGTTTGAAAATGAATTACAACATAATCTTTGACATTTTTTATAGTCCTGTCTTTTTATATACCTTTCCATCCTGCTCTACCGAATGTTACTTCTCAAGCGTTGAATTTATCGGTTTTTCTATCTGTAATTTCTACCCTAGATTAACATGATCCATCTAGTAACCTGAGTCACCGAGTTTTGTTGCTACTAATATAATGAGCAAAGAACTCAAAGTCTTTCCTTTCCCTTCAGTCTGCTCCATCTCCTTTTTTTTTACCCGTTGCCTTCACTTTCTCTTCTCTGGGCATTCCCTCTGTTCCTTTCCTCAGTTCTCCCTCTAGATATTCTCTTTCACTCTCTTCTGACCCAGAATGTTCTCATTTTCTGTGGTAAAAGGAAGGGGTTCCTTACCACTGCCTGGCTTCTGGCTGCCCAGCTAGTTTATCACCTGAACTATCCACAGAAATTGTATTAATTAAATTACTGCCTGGACCATTATATCTGGCCTCTTCTTGGCCAACTCTCACATCTTGATGTAACACATTTTTACCCATCTGTGTTCACTACGAGGCCGTGGCTTACCGGGAAAGTCCTAACCAGCGTCAGGCTCAGACAGGAGTTTCATGGCATCTGCCTGACTCTGGTCTTCTTCCCAGCATCCCGTTCTGTCTACTCCGCCCACCTAATGGCTGCTTTATCAAAAGGCCAAGGCAGTTTCTTTAATAACTAATGAAAGCAACACAAATACAGAAGGGCCTCCTACACCAGCTTTCTGAGTGAGAAAATATATTTTACAAAGCAAGTGATTTGTAATAGGAGTTTTATTTAGTTGATAAAATTAAAATTGTATGCTGTAATTATTTTACTAAAATAGTGATTCTTTAAAAAAACTTAAAAATCATAGTATTAATGTGAAATTATTTTTTAAAAAAACATAAAAGATCTATTTCTGAGTTTTACTTACTAAGATACAGCAGTAGTAAGAAAAGTACCTCATACATCTCAATATAAGCACTAAGTTGCAGGAATGCTCTCTTGAAGGACAGAAATATAGACCATAACATCTTATATTGATAGTGTGAGACAAGAGCTTATCAATAGGAAATAAAGTAATGACTTTGCATTGCTGATGGACCATCAAAAATAATTTATAAAGTCTGAAATTAAGTTCAGTAGTAGAGCACATGCCTTGAATGTACAAAAGTTAGGCTTTAAATGTACTTGAAAAATTAGTACACATTATACCATATAAATGTGTTTGTATGTATATGGTTCCAGAAAGGATCTCTTTCTCCTGGATAATAAATAAAGCAATAAAGCAGGTCTTCCCTGGAAGATGATACTTCACTTTCCCCCAGCCATCATTAGCTGCTTACAGTTTTTTGTCTTGTGGTGCAAACTCATGCAGTTTTCCTCCTTCTATATTATCCCCAAAAGGTTATATAACTATGCTACCAATAAGACTCAGATATGTGGAAAATCCTAGGTACCAGACTGTTGAAATACAGGTCCACAGCTTTATTCTCAGAAACTAAACATACTAACTCATCAAAACTTAATCCTATCCTTTCCCCGTCACTACTTGTCCTCCTGATAGATCAAGAAAATACATAATGAAAATAGAAAAATCTCAAAGGACTTACTTTTATTTTTGCTCAATTAATTATTTTTCTTTTTGCATAAGTGATTTCGCTAATTCTAAGAATTTCATACAATGTATTTTATTATAGTTAATATAATATTATAGTTTCTATATATACAATAGTTAATATTATAAAATAAAAACACATTAATCAATCCCAGATTTACCCAATCTCACTATTTTCAAGCTTAATGTTCTACTTTGATTTTATTAAAAAGAAAAAAAAGTCATACACTTCAATTTGCTCTGTTCCTAAAGTTTTTTGTCGGGGTCATCCATTGAAATGTGGTCAACTTAAGCAGAAGTCACACCCTAGAAGAATTCTGACTCTCCCTGCCCAGAAGCCATAAAATGTCTACAGCTCTTCAGTTAGGGCTGGATGTATAATGACACCTTCTCAATTCATTTAAAAGGCCTACTGGTTTAAGATTCATGTAGGAAACAATGATTCTCTCTCTCTCTCTTTATCTCTCTTTATCTCTCTCCTCTCTCTCTCTCTCTCTCTCTCTCTCTCTCTCTCTCTCTCTCTCTCTCTCTCTCTCTCCTCTCTTTCTCCCCCCTTAGGAGTGTGCATGTTCATTTGCAAGTGCAATCCTAATTCTCTGAAGTAAAACTGGAAATTATTGGGAGTCACTTATTTACACTTTGTGGTTTATAACATCAGCTTTGGGCATTCATACTTGTGTAAAATATCCTCCTTAAACTAAGTTCTCTCATCCATCCATAAACATAGTTTATGAATTCAATATAACTTCAACTTCTGAAGAAATCATAAATCTTCTAAATAATTCATCTTTCTCAAGATTAGAATGAGGGCAGTTTTAAAAATTGAAGAGAATGTTTTAGATTCTAATATTTTCATAGTTGTATGCTTTATTGTTTAACATACATTGAAACAGCTATTTGACTTTACATTCTATATCAATGAACATTTTTTATTTTCTCTTGAAAATCCCAAGATGTTTTTAATGAATATTTAGAACTGTTAACCTGATGACTTCCACAACCATTTGAGAGACAGCCTCTGGATGTGACTATGGATGATCATCTTCACCAGCTTAATTTTGGGGTGAAGAGTTGTCTAGTAAATGTGGCACCATTTGCTGGGCCATGATTGAGTACTATAAAGAAAACAAGAAAGAATGGGTAGAATAGCCATTTCTGCCTTGTTCCTGTGGATGCAGAGATGAAAAGTGGTCAGCAGCTTAAAGCTTCTGTTGCCTTGAATTCTACCCCACAGTAGAAGACAACCCCCATTGCGAGCCAGAGTAGAGCCTTCCTTCTTTCAGTTACTATGCTTTGGTAGGGTATTAAAACAATGGAAATAACTAAGATAGTGCCTTAAAAATTCTGTCAACTTAAACATTATTTTCTCCTAAGAAATTCCACTGGAACTATTCACATAGAGAATATCACATTCTAGTTGGCCTATTTAATGTTTCTATTTTGTCAATATTGTAAAATCCTGGATCACATATACCCATGGCATTCTGTTTTTACTTTTTTTTTTAAATTTGAAATTTAAAGTACTTTGAAATTTAATATTTAAATATATAGCTATATTAGAAATACAATTTTTTTCTATTGGTTAAAGTTATCATTTCCTTTCATTCCTCTTAGAATAATCTGCATGAGTAGGAAGAATATATATATATATATATATATATATATATATATATATATATATATAGGTTTAATAACAGCTTTCTTAAGCATTACCGTGAATGATTATTGATTATTCTGTTCAGGTTACTGTTCTTTTTATATTTGTGGTAGAAATGATTATTGTAAAATTTACAGTTTTTTCTAGTTTTTAAATACCTCCCCACTGTGTCCTTTCCTATTGAATTACTGTGTACTGGACAATAGTACTACCATTTCTTAGGTGAATGGCTTTCAACCTGAATTTCTTATTCTCAGGCTCGGTGTATTCGAAAATACTTTGGAATATAAGGACACATTTGCGTCTGTAAAAGCTTGAATGATATTATTGACATCGACTGGGTGAGGACCCAAGATAGTACTAAAAAGACTTGAATAAGGCAGTGATTGTATCTCTAACAAAGAGTGATTAGGGATTTAAAAACTCTAACAGAAGACATGTTGACATTTCCTTGAGTCAGCAATGCTGAGGCACATACAAAGTAAGTTAAGGGTTATTTGAGTGTAGCAGTGGCAAGCAGGAGTTGCAAAACACAGTTGTCCTACAGAAAAGTTTTTATATTGGAGCTTAGAACATATTTTGCCCTCCTTTGACCATTATTTAATGTTAACCTTTAACTAGTAGGTCAAGGAGCTGGGGAAATGGGCCATTGTTTTTGTTGTTGTAGTGTTGTGTTTTGGTTTCTGGCTGTGTGAGTTACAGTTCTAGCTTCAGTTTCCTGTGTATGCTACAGATGCTGCTTTCCAGTGTGTGCTGTTGACAGCTTTGTCAGAATGGTCTGTGGTTGTGTGGGCTTCTTGCTGGGTCTTCTGTTCTAGTCTTTGGAGCTACATATCTGTCTCTGCCTTTACCATGTTGATTTTGTTATTATGGATTAATAATTTGAGATTAGGTATCTTCAGCATTGGTTTTTCTCTTGAAGATTGCCCTAGCTATTTGGGACCTTTTATACTTCCATATGAATATTAGAATCTTTAAAAAATAATTATGTGAAACATGTCAAGAATTTTGATAATGAGCTTGCATTGAGGTTGCAAATTGTTTTTGGTAACAGTCACATGTTAGCCACCACGAATTCTTCCTGTCCATTTATTTCTTCAGTATCTTAAAGGTTTCATGTTTATTTGTTTCTGTTTTTTGAGTAATGATCTTAAAGAGGGCCAGAATCCAAAAGAACTCACACTCATAAAAACAATGCAAATATAAAATAAATCTTATGAAAAATAAATTTTAGGACAATGTGCTTATGGTATTGTGATTGTGAAATACTTAGTTGAAGTAAAACATTTCTGCCCTTTCAGATGAAGGATATTATCTAATTTATAACAAAAGAAAATCCTTAGCTGTTTTAATTTTATAAAAATAGGAATAAGAAAGATTCTGATTTCAATCTTCTTTTTATCTTGACTGATATCATTTGATCTTAAACCTTTTCATATTTGTAAGGGAATGTAATTTTGCTAAACTGCATCTGTTATCTAAATGAAAGTATGTGCCCTCTCCACCCACATTGATCCTCTAGTGGTATTTTTTTTTAATCTTTTGTATTGCTGCTTGCTGGGAAAAGTTTCTTCTGAATTTTTAAAAATATAAAGATCTACTTTTTGATAGTCATTAATCTTGTGTAATTATGTGCTTCCCTTCTACCATTCAATTTATCTGCGAGAATCTGGACATATTCGTTTACTTGCAAACATGGGGCTTTTTCCAAAACAACTTCCAGCTATTTGCATTTCAATGTTAATTTGAATTGAAAGAGGCAACAGAAAAAGATAGCACTACCGGTGTAATTATTTGTTCTTATTAAAGCAAACTTCTATTGGCATTACTGTGCTCTGGATGACAACTCTATCCAATATTTTCCTAATAGATGAAAAGTTTCAATTTAAGAACAATAGTCTGTAATTAGTAAAGTGTTAAATATTTGAACCTACATATAATATGAATTTTTATTGAGAAAAAAATTCAGGCCAGTTATTTTATCATAGATAATACCTAATAATTTATGCAATTAATTACCTTAAGTGAACTATTGCAATATTGTATGAAATGCTTTCATAAAATTTTAGAAAATACAGCCAGGCGGTGGTGGCGCACGCCTTTAATCCCAGCACTCGGGAGGCAGAGGCAGACGGATCTCTGTGAGTTCGAGGCCAGCCTGGTCTACAAGAGCTAGTTCCAGGACAGGCTCCAAAGCCACAGAGAAACTCTGTCTCGAAAAAAAAAATTTTAGAAAATATATTAAAGTGTATTAAAATGACAATACCAATTATAAATGACATAAAATACTATAGCATGATTTATTTTTATTTAGTAATACTATCATTTGCTAAAAGGATTCGTTAACTAAGATGTTAGGAGGCAAGATCGTAAGAATATAAAATAGATCCTCTGTCCCAGTCCCTTTCTGGAAAAGGCTGCCTCTCGGTGTAGAAGAGCGAGTTATAATGTTATTAAAGTAGAATACAGAATTTCTCTATCTTAGAAGAGAAAAATAGTCCCACTACATCAGATGGCAAAGTAAAATCAAATGGTTGCAGTTACTTCATTGTTTCATGGTTGGTATTTTGAGTATTAATTATTATTTCTGCGGTTGACTTGCCAATTCATTGCTAGTCAGCTGGCTTCTCTATTTTCGTGTCTTAGTCAACTTCTATCGCAACAACTAAGCATAACATGGACAGTAATGCCTGGAAGAGAATCTGAATAATGGGAGGATGCTTACTGAAGCATGGATATTTGTCTTATTCTGCAACAACAGTCCACTAAGAAAAACTTTAGCTTCTGCATGTCCAGTTTATACAGCATACCATCAAGCAATCCAGGCAAGAGCAGTTTCTTGCCCAAATGGCTAACAAACTCCATAAGGAGCCACTTTGATGCCCATCATCCTCTTGAAGTAGATTGGTGCTGCCAGGAGTAGATGTGTCTCATTGCCATGAAAAGTCCTTAGTTCTTAAAACATTTTAAATGTCATATTCTGTAGCCTTTGAAAGGTTTGAAGAAAAACTATTCATCTGAAATAGATCTCTGTACATCTCAAAATTCTAACTAACATGACTACAAGCTTGACTATTATAGATGACTATTAACCTGTATTTCTTAATTATACCTTACATTTTTAAATAAACTGCACAAACATAATACCTTAATCAAGAGTAGAAATATACATATAACAAAATTGACCTTAAATTTATCTCATTAAACCAAGGTTCATACCAATGCAAATTATTCATCTCTATATCATATCCCTCTTTAAGTGTAAACAAACATTTATAAACAATCATTTAGGGAATTTGGGTATTGTTCTGTAGACTACTTCTTGCTTATTGAGGTTGCTGTTCAGCCCACAGAAAAATGACTGCTGAAGTTGCTTAAAGAGGGTGAGATGGCCCTTCAGGGATTCTGCTTCATGAAAGTCTTCCAGACATTCTGCAGGACACAAAAGAAAGTGACTAACAAACTGCCAATAGAAGCAAAACAGTCTTTCAAATTTCCTGTTTCATGGAAAAGTCCACCAGATACTAAAAGGCCTGTAGGCTGAACATGGATACCCCAATGCCCAATGTTACAGAAGAACTTTGGGTGACTGTCCAGGCAACGAGATGTCTCTGTCAATTCTAAAGTTTCAAAAGTTGCTTACAATGCACTTCCTGTTTACTTAGGTATTATTATAATCTTCTGGGGCCTTTGATGAAGTTGAAGAATAGATAGTTATAATTATAGTTTTCCTTAGGTATTATTAAAGATAAAGTAAATATAAATATTGTAACTTCAATTATTGCTTGATACCTGCTTTATTATATGCAATTTTACCATGTTAAAGTTAAAACCTTTATATTTATATTTAGACAGAAAAGGGGAGATGATATGGAATTTCCCTCTGTATGTTATGAATATGTTTTATTACCATTGGTTATTAAAGAAGCTGTTTTGGCCGATGGCTTAGTAGAGTAAGGGCAGATGGGAAGTATGAACGGAGATTATAGAGAGAAAGTAGGCAGAGTTGAAAAGACACCATGTAGCTGCAAGAATGAGACAGAGACAAGAAAACCTTACCAGTAAACCATGAGCCTCATGGCCATAAATAGATTAATAGAAATAGGTTAATTCAAGATGTAAGAGTTAGCTAGAAATATGTATGCGCTAATTGGACAAGCAACGTTGTAATTAATATAGTTTTTTGCAATTATTTTTGGTCTGGGCAGCAGGGAAAATAATGAACTGTCTCCATCAGGTTATGGGGTAGTTGTAACTACCGGAGAGGGAAATGCTGCCTTCCCCCACGCTTACCAACAGAACCGGAGTCAATATTGGCTGCCAAAGCATTTTATATGCAATTTTCAAGTGTGTATATGTATCATTAAATTCTGATTTTAAAAGTTAAAAAAAAAACTTTGGCTTCTGATCAGACATGTATCAGAAAAGGCCTTTTATTCCCCATGCTTTCCGTAACACTCTATACTAAATGATGAATGAGCCTTTGGCGTTCTTGATGTTCCAAACATTTTTCCAGTATAGTCATTCAAGTTTATTTTGCTTCCAAATGAAGGCTTTAAATACAAAACTGAAACATTTACTCTTTATTAATCAAATTGATTAATACTTAGTATGAAATTTTTCTACCTTGCATTTGTTTGCTTATTATAGCGCACATTGAATCAGAATTAATGTTATTGAATACAGAGAAAGCAGGTTCCCTGCTTTCAAAGACTTCATAATATGGACAAGGATATTCCAATATTCTTATAACTAATAAATTAGTAGATTAACAAGGTAAGTTACCAGTGAATTAAATTATTTGACACAAATATGCACTGATGCAGTGTAGTTTTCTTATATTGTACATGATTTAAAATTAAAATTACCAGTAGCAATGTCAACTGGAGATTCATCCCCCAAATTCCTTTTGTTTCTTCCTGTTGTGACCAATTGAGTCCTGGCCTTCAGTTGCTCTTCCCTGTCTAGAGCCTTCTAGTTGAAGCTACTAAAAGCTGTGCCTTACCTAGAGGATCAGAGGATGGGATTTTCACCTGTTGGCCATTGACAGCTGTGTATTTAAGCCTCCATGGTGCTATTAAAGAAGGGCTTTGTACCAGTGATTGGAGGTCCGTGTGTCGGTCTGTCTCTGTGTGTGTTTCCTCAACCTCCAGCCCCTTGCCTGAAGCTGGATTCTAGCGCATAGAGCGCAGATGGGGGGCGTGTTGCGCAGCATCTTCCAATACTTTTTCATAAGAAGTTGGGAAACAAGATCTCGGTGAGTTTTCTGAATCTAAGCGATAACCCACTGTGTCCAAGTTTAGTATTTCAAACTATCTTTCCTGCTCTGCTTTGAAACCCATATTCATTCTACCTTACGAATACCTCAGTACAAAGCAAAATAGCTTTTAAAGAATAAACAGAAAGATAAGAAGAAAGATATTGTTAGCCAGATTAAATTTAGAGGAGTCCTGAAAAGTCTATAGACAGTTATTACAATAGGAAATCATTCCACATTCATGAGTAGTGATGGAGGTATAAACCTTAGCTGAAATTTCAGTTTTTAATATCAATAGAAAATCTGTTTATAAGTGTAGTAAAGAGAAACTAGAAAGTACTATGTTTCACAAAATACTATGGCATAAAGAAGCACCAGGTAGGAGACAAACAAAAAAGATTTCAGCACAGTCTTCTTGTGTAAAGAAGTAAGGGAAATTTAGAAAAAGATGTTTTTACAGGGACATCAAAAGGATCTTTCAGCCCAAACGATTCGTAAAGACTGAGTGATTTAGTGTGTGGGTTGAAGGAGATGGAATTGATTCTAAGCCAGAAAAAGCAGGTATTGGGGGAAAAAAAGTCCATTTAAGTGAACACACAAAGAACACACAGTGAATAGAACAAGGGTTCACAAGAGAGAAGGCAATAATAGTGGTATGATCATACATGTCTTAGAGTGCCCTAGATACTTCATTTCATCTTTAAGAAAATATGGTGATTTGAAAGAGAATATATCAATGGCTTATATATTTGAATACCTGGTTTATAGTTAGTGGTGCTGTTTGGGAAGGATTAGGAAGTGTGGCCTTGTTGGATTAGGTGTGGCAAGGGGGCAACTTTGAGAAATTCAGAAATTCTAAGGCTCTCTCTCTCTGTCTCTCTCTCTCTCTGTGTCTCTCTCTCTGTCTCTGTCTCTGTCTCTGTCTCTCTCACGTGCTCTCTCTCTTTCTTAGGTGGTTGCTGATTAAGATGCAAGTGCTAAGCTGTTACATCATTCTGAAACTGTGAATTCTAACTCTCTGAAACATTAAGCCCAGATTAAATGTTTTATCACATTGTTCATATGCTACATGACTGTAATCTTGGCTTTAGTTCCTAGCTGTCATTCTCTACTCTTATACTGCCTACTCCATCACCTGTCTTGGCAAAAATATAAAAAGTCTAAGAGTAGAGTGAAAAGAACATCTCTTCTAAAGTCAGAACTCCACAATTTCTGATTGACTAAGTTCTATCTTCACAAGGCTTAAGGTCAAGAAGTCGAGAAAATCAATACTGAGGCTGCTGGTTTTACAACCCTGAGCCCTAGATATGACCCTGTCGATAATCACTGTAGCCTGCTACCTGGTCATTCTTGCTTCCTTTCTCACTCTGGTTGTCTCTCTTCCTCTTTCATTTTCTTCTCTTTCCATGGTTCTGACTTCAAGCTTCAAAATAAGTAATGTAAATAATCTCTACAATGAGAAATGTTGCTGCAAATTAATGTCTTATATGTGTAGCTACATACACATGATGTAAGGCATCGGCACACTACCATATAGAAGACATTTTGCAATGATAAGGTCTATTGCATAAGTGGATTTCTACATCTTATGCCTGATTTTTAAACATATTTTGCAACTTCTTCACTAATTTCTGCTACTTTATTGTTTGAAAAAATATTCTAGACAGGAAGATTCTAACATCCTTAAAAAGCATTTCCTTCTGAAAGCAATACATGTCCATACTCAGTACAGTTTACTCACCATGGACTCCCCACACAGTGGTGTTCTGCTTGGATATTTAATGGTTTTGACTCAGGTCTATTAATTTGAATCTACTTTGAAGTTTTTAGCTATAGTGTAACATCTAGTATAATGAAATCTCTTTAGGTAAGATATGGACTCCAACATAGTTTGTAAGACACTCCTATTTTCTACTAATTTTCTGCAGGGAGTGTTCCCATTTAAGTTGTAGTTGTTGTTTGAAGTTGAGTCAGTCTGGGGGAACACTGAACCATCTATTTGGATTTGGAGAATCACTACATAATTAGGCATGTTAAGTCTAGTGGCATCAAACTTTAATTACCAGGACCCAAGAAACAGAGGTAGGAGATCTTTGTGAGTTTCAGGTTAGCCAGGGCTACACATAGAAATCATATTGAGATGGTAGGGTATATGAAAGAAGAGAGTAGAGAAAAGAAAGAGATATAGGGTACTCCTAGTTTTAAAAATAGAGCATATTCTTTTATGAATATGAATTATAAAGATTGCATTTTATTTCAGACTGCAGGGGATCTGCCCAGGAATATGTGCTGAATAAGATTCTCTAAAAGTGCTGATTGCCATGTTCAATAAAATGGTTTTCAACTTAACTTAAAACTTGCCTCCTTTTCTATTCCCTTCCCCTCTGACATTTATTTATCTTACTAATGCTCCCTTGGTTATCTGAAGGTAGAGATAACATTTACTTAAATTTGAGTATCATTAGATATATGCAAGTGATTAATAGATTTTATTTTGTGGACCAAGTGAAATGTCCTAATGATAAATGTTTAAAGTTTGAACAATTTTTGAGGTAGCTCAGGCTGTACTAAAATATCATGTATAGCCAAGAATGACTTTGAGATCTTGATACTTTGCCCTCACCTCCTCATGCTAATATTACAAGGCTGAAATATGCCTAACATAAGCATCCTTTAAATCTACTTAATACTACAATTCTCATGTGCAAGTTAATATTTGTAGTATAAAGGCCACTAGTTTGTTCCTGGCTGCTTAGCCCCGAAATAATCACACAGAAACTGTATTAATTAAATCACTGCTTGGCCCATTAGCTTTAGCTTCTTATTGGCTATCTCTTACATAATAATTTAACTCATTTTTATTAGTCTGTGTATTGCCACATGGCTGTGGCTTACCGGCCAATGTTCCAGTGTCTGTCTCTAGCTCTCCAGCGGGGCTACATGGCATCTCTCTGACTCTGCCCTTCTTTCTCCCACTCTTCACTTTAGTCCACCCCCCAGCTCTTTCTGCCCTGCTCTGCTATGGGCTCAAAGCAGTCCTTTATTAACCATTGCTATTCACAGCATACAGAGGGGAATCCCACATCAAATATTTGAAGTCAGAATAATATCATCTGCTCTTACACACAAACTGGCATTTGTTAAAGAAAATGAAAGGACTTCATTAAATTGAATTTAAAGAAATAAAGCTATTTCCATATTTTATGAATTTCATAAAAATGTAGAGTAGACACTTACAACATGTTATACTTTTTTGTAGAGAAAGTGAACACTACAGATTTTTCCAAGTCTGTTTACTCTTCTATGCATATACCTGTTTATTCATCTTGATCTTTGAAAAGCATTATTTTGCAAGTATATTAGCTAGATCCTGTGTTATTTTCTACAGAGAGTCAACCTAAATTGGTTGACATCTCCTTTCAAAGATAGTATACATTGTCTTCATTATTTATACTTACTGATTTATGTTAAATTTTTTCACTTGAGAAAGGAAAATTTCCTATTTTCTTAAAAACCACGAGGGAGTATTCTGTAGTTGCTGTTGACTCTCAAGCCAGTGGTTAAGTTTAGGAACTGAGAAAGTTTCTGAAGAATCAGTTCATTTTGCCATTAAATAGCATTTATTTCTTTTTATCACTTAAGAAAACATGGAAATGTAAAGGCAGAAAAGGTCGTTAGCAATCTCCAATTAATATCATTTTACATGTTTCTATAAACAGATATTGTTCTTGAGATAAATATACAAAGCAGTTCAAAAGTTGGGAAGAAAAGTTTATGTAGCTAAGTTATTTTTGTTCTACTTTCAGTGATATTTGGTCACCTTAATAATTTGATTTACAAAGTTTAAAATTTAACAGAAGAAATGTTTTGACTATGAAATTAAGCAATAAATTAATTTATCTGATCTGGGTATGCAAACAGAATTACATCTGATGCATATTAAAAACAATATTTTTTCATTAGAAAAATTTGCAGTTGCTACTAAATAATTGTACTGGGAAGTGATGGAGACAATTATACATAACAAGATCAAAAGCAAATTATATTTTTAGCTGATGTTATTTGAAAAACCAAATAAAAATGTAGAATAATGACCTCAATTAATTTGAAATATATAAAATTAATTTAATCATATCTTATTTGAATTGTAATTTCTCCCTATTTGAGTAGATACAATATAGAAATTTAATCCACAGTCTACTCCTCTAGGGTTTATGGATGTCTGCCCACAGAATGCTTTTGAATTCATTTCCCGCATGATGCCTCTTCTTATATACTGCACGAACCTGGCCACAGAAAGCAGTATGAATAATTTTAACACTTTCACAAGATAAATGTTAATGATTTTTCAAATCACCATAACTATTTTTTCTTCACACTTAAAATATTGAAGATCTTATGAATAGTATCAAGATTTCCTCATGGATACACTCTAAATTAAGTTTCTGAATGACTGTTCAAACTTTAAAACTTAAAGTGGGGAGAATTGAAATGACCCAACAGGTAACGGCATTTGATCCTCGCCTAATTATTTTAGTTTATTCCCCAAGAACCATATGCTGAGAGTAGGGAGGAGATTTTATTGTGGCATGCCTGGTCCTTCACACAAACATGGAAATAAATAAGTATAGCTTAAAATGTAATAATAGGTATAATGCTTTGTTTAAAATCATGTTGAAACTTGGAATTAATATTTTAAATAATTATAATTATATATAATAGATTCATACATAAATATGTATGCTAATTCCCTGTAATACATATCTTTAGTCAATAAAGAAAATTGTATGAATATTTATGAAAAGAAGTTATATACATAAAATAATTTAAAGTTAGTGTTTCAGCAAACTGAAAAACATCATTTTCTCTGAAATATCTTAAGTGAAACCAATTACATCCTGCACACACTATAAATTCTTGAAAACATAAGTCCTGTGTTGTTAATCACAGGATCCTCTTTTGTGGATCCTTGGTTCCCTTGAGGCTTGAGCTCCTGAAGTTTGTAAGCATTTAGAGATCCAGCCAAGGCAGAGTAATTAGATAAAAAAAAAAAAAAAAAAAAAAAAAAAAAAAAAAAAAAAAGTTTGTTCCTGAAAATTATTAGTGCCCATGAAACAGGAAGTGATACGTTCTTCTGTGATTGAGTGGTAATTATGTGAGCTCACTATACACACTGGGCCCCTGTGCTTATGTCGGAGACCAGCTTTGACAAGGCTAACTCTTACCAGGTTAGGGGCTTGAGAATTAGAAGAATAAGTAAAGAGAACGAAACACAAGTGAAAATAATAAACAGAAGCATACGATAGCATTAGGAGGGAGTTCCATTGTATACTGAAAGTTTGCTAATGTTTAATTTCTCCATTTCCTCCAATACCCTGACACCAAAAGATAGGGGTAAGATTAAAAAAAAAAAAGAAAAACTACATTTGCATGATACAAGGAATGAAAGAGCAGTTGAAGGATTACTGGCTACATTCTTAGTTAAACATTCTGTTTGGGGGTGGAGAGATGGCTCAGTGGTTAAGAGTATTGCCCAGTCTTCCAAAGATCCTGAGTTTAGTTCCCAGCAACCACATGGTGGCTCACAACCATCTGTAATGAGGTCTGGTACCCTTTTCTGGCCTGTAGGCATACATGCAGACAGAATATTGTATACATAATAAATAAATGAATATTTTAAAAAAAAATTCTGTTTCCAAAATAAGACAAGCAACCTCACACCCTAGAGCAAAACATTCTGAAGGCAAATCACTCCCTGGGTGAAATACATAGTTATCTCTCCAATGGAGTAGGCAGCTAGATGGATCCTTAGACTTTCATTTGAAAGCAAAAGAGGTTTATGGTAGTCTTATCCAGCCTGGCGGTGGTGGTACTTTCCTTTTTTCCTTTTTTCTCTTCACTCCTGTTCCCATCTTTGTTCTATTCTTCACATATCTCTTTTCTCCTATTTTTGACTTCGGATACAGTGTCTAACTTTTGTGCACAAGCTGCCCTCAGACTTCCTGTTTCACATGTCTCTGCTTCCAAGGTATTTTTAGTGAAGATGCATTCCATCTGGTTAGGCTTAATATCACTTGGAGAAAACTGGTCATTGATAACACCAGGAAGACAAAAGGTCTTCACTACAGTGAAAACGTCTCGGTGCACTATTACTGGTACCTAAAATCCCAAGTTAACTTATTTTACTGAATAGAATATTAATTTACATATTTCACTATTTTGCTATTGATTTCCAAATAGAAATCAATTAAATTTGATCATATATTAAAAACTATTAAAATTACATTTTAAAACTCTTATATCAATACTTTAACAAACATTTGTAATATTTTTATGACAATGTAAAATATATGTTTTAAGTTCAGCATTATTATATTCAATAATTTTCAAATACCTTGATTCATATACAGGAACTAATTTAACAATTTTGCAATTATCTTAGCAAAGTAATAACAAAAGGCAATAGCAAGAAACATAGACAGCTGTATAATTATTCCGTGGACTCCAACTGTATTGTGCAAAAGATGAATAGGCTTATATTAAACAAAAAGAAGCCTACATAATTCTGCTTCAGAGTTAGGCAACATATTTTGGCAGGCTAAAAATGGACTTACATGGTGGACTGACTAAACATAAATGCTTTCTAAGATGATATAACTTTTATTTTTGCTTGAAGTTTTTCTTTATAAAGGCCAGTTTCTACGTTTTGAAGTATGCAAAAGGAATTATAAAACTGAAATTAATGAACAGGCACAACATAATACTGCCATCCAGTGGCCATTGTGGCTAAATGCAGAGAGAGGTGCTTTCCAGATTATTCCAATCAATGGAAAGAGGTGTTGGGTAATTGTTATTCAATTCGATTTATGCATGCAAGAAGCAATTTATTAATTGATCATATGTCAGCAAGCAAGTTGTGTGATGTTTGCATTTTATAAAAATTGCGGATTGCTAAAATATACAGGAGTACTAATCAAAATTGAGTTGATGTATAATGTTCTAATCTCTCCACTAATTATTTCATCTATATAATTACTAACATTCACTGTGTTTCAATCTTACCTTGTTAATTTTCATTTTTTTTTACAGTTGGGTTCTCGAATGGTCTTCAAATACCTGCTTACATCTGCAACTCATCTCCAGCTTGTTGCAGCCTGGGAAGGCTGGTAGAAGTATTAATCCATATTTCAGTTTCCTGAAGACTGCATGCCCATTGCTGAAAAGAAAGCTGGTGCTCATTGGAGTTACTGAGTTGCCTCAGAAGTTAGAGCAGCTGGGGTCCTGGGTGGCTCTTTTCCTTAGGGAAGGAAACACAGAGAACTTTATTTAAGGAAACTTTATTTAAGGAAGCACAGAGAACTTTATTTAACTCATACCTATCACTTAAGTTCCACCATTCACAAATAGCCACACTACTGACTGCATTGGTAAGAACCATCCTGACAAGCCTACATGAAACACAGGGCCCAGAAGGTGGTCCCTCCCGCGTGTCCAGAGGTGAGAAGCTGTTGTGCTGTATTATTTATTCAGAACACGCCTCTATCTTTGCCTTCTTCAGCTAACATCATTTCAGCACTCTTCCACCTCTGCTTATGTAAGGTTCTAACATTTCAATTGCAACTTCAAATATTTTTCTATTTTAAGCTATACGTTTTCAACATACTACATCCAAGGGGGGTTAACAAATTGGCCAGTATAAGCATTTAATTCTACTTAGCTTCTCAAGCAAAATTTTCTATAAATAAAAATTGTGCATGCTTGAAAATCCATTTATTTTTAAAAGCTATGATTTATTCATTTTTATTTACCACAAACTTCGTGATCATTCCTATAGTTCCTGTATGATCATTGACCTGGAAGGCATATTTTGTTTTGTGCTGTACTTTTTTCCACTCTCATGATATTTCTTTGTCTACAGTGGCCAGTTAAGGATGTTTGTGAAATTCTATAATCAAGTCAAACAATTCAATACATGCTAGATAAAACTTTACAGTATTAAAAGCACCATCTCCTGGTTTCATCCAACCTCAAAGACCTGGGGTAAATATATTGAGTACATTGACTTACAGTGAAGGTATTTAGGTGGAGATGGTCAAGTCAACAGAGGAAATGGATTCAAATACTGTCTTCTTTTTAGCCTGGAACTATGAATTTGGTGAATAAATCTCTTTTAAAGCTGTGTCCCAAGTCTCAACCCTCTGCATACTGTCTGACTGTGGGTCTACTGCTGCATTTATTTATTTATTTATTTATTCGTTTGTTTGTTTGTTTGGTTGGTTGGTTGGTTGGTTGGTTGGTTGGTTGGTTGGTTGGTTAGTTGGTTGGTTGGTTGGTTGGTTGGTTGGTTGGTTGGTTGGTTTTTCGAAACAGGTTTTTTTTTCTCCTTCCTTCCTTCCTTCCTTCCTTCCTTCCTTCCTTCCTTCCTTCCTTCCTTCTTTCTTTCTGCAGGACAGAGTCTTTCTGTAGCTTTGGGAACCCTCCCTGGAACTAGCTCTCATAGACCAGGCTGCGAACTCACAGAGTTCACAGACATCCACCTGCCTCTGCCTCCTGAGTGCTGGGATTAAAGGCTTGTACCACCACCGCCCAGCTCATTCATCCTACATTTTTTTTAGCCAAACATCAGTATCTACTGTTTTTATTTTATATAAATATAAAAAATATTTTACCTTAGGTTCTTTGCAATAATGTATCTTGTGAGTAGGCTACTTGTAGATTGAAGTATTTCGTGGCTGGGTTGGTGTTTAACTTTCTCCTTTGGAACCATATCCAGCACAATACTTTTAATTTTGTTTTTGTGGCTTCCAAATATAAGAATCAGATTTATGATAAAATGACTTTTATTCATATGTTTATTTATACTTGGAATGTTTTTAAAATTAGTTTTCTGCATGGGATTGTTTCAGTTATTCCAACCAAATGTGTCACGCATGTGTGGCTGTAGAGAATCTCTGGCAGCAGCTGCCACAGTTGACATCCGTTCTCATCTCTCATCACCTATGTTAGTCAGCTTTACACACACACACTTCAGATTTCTCAGTTGAAGGCCAAAGCTGTTTTACACAGTCGATTTTGTGAATATTTTCCCAACCCCAGTTATTTCGTGTTTGCCGTACAGTTGTTTAAGGAAGAGACAGTTGAACTGGTAAGAGTGTTTTAAAAGGACACACAGGAAAATGTTTAATAAATATCTATACATGTTTGTTTCACAATGTTGATCATTATACAAGTTTGCAGGGATATCCTGTCTCTACCTGAAATAACTTTGTCTTTTTACGGAAAGCAAAAAGCCCATAGCTAGTACAAGTAGATCGGTTTTATCTACATTATTTTAAAGGTAATTGTGACCACAAGTTACTTGTAGCCTTAAAACATATTTGTTATTGAAATTCTGTTTTTCAGATCATAACTACGAATTAAATTCTCTGAGATCAACAACTTCCTTTGAATAAATATTCTCACAGATATTTCCATGTTCTGAAGTTCCAAGAATCCAATTTGCTCCTCATAGTTAATTATCTATCACATTATTTTTGAAATACTGGATTAAATTAAGCAAAATTTTCTTTTTCTGTTTGCCTCTCTTTCACAGTAACCTATATACCACATGAGATTCCACTCAACTGTTACTGACAACGTTAAAGAAACCTAAAACTAAAGACAACAGCTCCAATTCCATCCTTTATTTACCTTACAATTATGCAAAAATAGAAAAAAGAAGGATTCTAGAATGACTAAAGTGATAGATAATATTTGTGTCTTTTGATAGAGTTAGCTATCAAAGAACCTTCATAATCAAAGAAAAACTCTCAACAGATACATTCTGGGGAAACTTCACCTAAGAATATTGGAGCAGAACCATTTTCACAAGGTGTTTAGCAAGACAAAATTTGTCTAATGAGCTAGCGTATATGAACTACTGGCCCAAGATGATCTAAGCACTTATTCAAGATCCCAGTTATAAAATTGATTACCTGCAGGAGTTAAGCTGGTGACTTTGTATCAATTAGTAATTGTAATTGAAGCTGAATGTAATTAATTATTTAATTTAGGGATGTTAGTCTTAAGTCTCATTCTCATTACATGAAGAAAATGAATCATAATGCCAAATTCATTTACGTAAGAATAGAGTCTCAAAGATGGTGGACAGTTTTTATTAACAACATCAATAAAATTACTTTCACCTGTAGGATAAATGTTAGCCTGAAGGCAATTACTAACTATAATTAGCTAAATCTCTCATGTCTCATATTCTTCATAGTACTATATTACAAAATTTTCCTAAATGTTATTATCTGACTGAGAGAAACCAATTTTGTTCTTTTCCAACCTTTCTGTAGTTGAAACCTAATGATTATGAAATTTTGCTCCATTTAGACAGATTTTTTTAAAACTAAGTACATAGACTAGTGACACTGGATTTAACAAATACCACCCGTGATGAATACTTAATAATGCATGCCCTGGAAATTATACAAGTCAAAAGCAACTTTGCGTATTGAGTTCAATTTTAAGTAATGTTTCAAATGGAACTTTAAGGAACCAATGTTAGCAGCTTATATTAGCCACATGAAAAGAAAAATGTTTGGAAATTCATTATTAGTTCATGAACTATGGGTACAAAACATCTCCCACTTGTTTTGTTCTTTGGGTATGCAATATATTGGACTGCACATTAATTAACTCAGAAAACCATGGAGTTAAGCTCTACCTCCGTATAATATTTATTCTACTTTTTCATGCCTATGATCATCAAGAAATAAACAAAAGCTCTGAGTCTATGCAGCTGCATTAAATTTATATGGATGCTATTGTTATTGTTTTATAACCTTCATATTCTCATTAATCATACTGGATCATTATTTAAGAGTACAATTTACTGATGGATGCAGAGATAGTCCAGGGGTTGTGAGAACTTCAAATTCTCATTATTGCAACAGAGAACCTGGTGTTAGTTCCCAGCCCCATCAGGTGGTCCATAATTAACTGAAACTTCAGTTCAGTGACACTTAACTCCCTATTCTAGCTTCAACAGCCACTATGTGCATGCAGTGCCCATATAGATAATCAGGCAAATTAACATATTTAAATAAATGTAAATAAAATTTGAAACCCAACTTTATTTTTATTTTTGATATAATTGTTGTTATCTGAAATTTTATATATGTGAGTTAAAGAATAGACATGCCTGTTTCATGATGTTTTCTAGATATGACAGCAAATGCTATATCAATTTAACTTCAAAAATAGGACCTATATGTTTGAACCTAAACAGCCCTGTATAATGAGAATACCAGTTGTGATGTCAACACGGATGGAAGAAATTTCAAAAGACCCCCACCCCTAGAGATGAAGAACTAAAGCCAGACAATAACTACTGAGAGAAGGGGATATCTCCAGTGATAAGCCTCCTGATAGTTATTCTTTCCCAAAAGTTCAGTCCTAAACACATACACATACAAGTACACTCAATATAATCATTGGGTTATATTCACTAATTATGAAACGATAATAAATACAGAAGAAAAGGTCATGAAGCTGAAAGGGTATGCGGAAAGGACATAAATGTTTGCAGAGGTTGGAGGAAGAAATAGAAGTGATGTAAATACAGTATGAATGTGTGAAATTCTAAGAAAGAATTAAATATTCACAAAATTAAAACCTCAAATAATATAAAGCTGTTTTGCACCTGAATTTGTCATTTCTGTTTTGTGTTATGGAGTATGAAAATAAATAAGCACTATAAAGAGCTACAGCCTCATATTACTAAGAGACAGTGATACACACACACACACACACACACACACACACACTTATACGTGAACAATGGTCTAAGTGCATCTTCCCATATTAACCAAAACTGACTTCCTCAAAAAACTCAAGTGAAGATCACAAAATCCAAGTTATGTTGGCACTTTTGTATTTCTGAACCTATACAAAAGCAACAAATTAGTTAGTACTATAGAATTCTGTCCAAAAATTGATTGCATTTCTAAAGATACCTTTTATCAAACAAAACAAAAGAAATCCATGCTCTTATCCTGGGAAATCAAGTATTCTATGTTGCATAGCAAGAAGTTTATTAAATTTATAGCTCATATAAAATGCATAATAACATTCTCTTAAGATGCAGAAATTGCATTGGAATATCAGGATGAGTTTAATAAAATCACAATTGACATTGCAAATCATAAAGAAGCAAGATGTCTCAGAAAGTATAACATGAAGAGAAAAATTTTCATCAGCTATTGTCCAGTTAAAGACAAAACAGGTACCATGAGCTAAAAATGGATGAAGCCCCTGGATGTGGAAACTAAGTCTCCTGTTCAGACTCCAGCATCAAAACTAAGACTTCCTTTTACTTTGCCTCCTTACCTGAAGAATGAATACTGGAAATGTGGTCCATTTACACAACCATTTATAACTCAGCTGTTAAAAACAAAGACACCATGAAAGTTGCTCACAAATGAAAGAAAATAGAAAATATCACTCTGAGTGAGATAAGTGATACTCAGAAAGATAGACATCATTGGTACCTAGACCATCTGTCATTAGAGAGGCTTCATCCAGTACCTGGTGGAAACAGATGCAGAGACCTACAGCCAAACATTAGGCAGAGTTTTGGAAACTTAGTGGAAGACAGGGAGGAAGGATTGTAGGAGGTAGACAGGTCAAGGACACCACAAAAAAAAAAAAAAAAAAAAAAAAAAAAACCCAAATTATCAACTAACCTGTGCTCATAGGAGATCACAGAGACTGGACCAACAACCATGGAGCCTGCATGGGACTAATTTAGGTCTTCTATATATTTTACAGTTGTTCAGATAGAACATTTTATAGATTTTCCAACTGTGGGAGCAGAGTCTGTCTCTGAACCGGTTTCCTGCGTCTGGGTCCATCTTTTCCTATCAAAGTGCCTTGACCAGCTTTAATAGATGACATGTCTAGTCTCACTGTAACTTAGCTGGTTATATCCATTGAAGGCATGCCTTTTTCTGAAGAGAAACAGAGAAAAAGGAGTGGATGGGGGACAGGAAAAGGGGAGGTGGGGAAGAAGGACTGGGAGGAGAGGAGAAGGGAGAGGAAACTATGATGAAACTAATTTATTATTTAAAAACTTAAAAAAGAAAAATAGTTAACAATCACACACACACACACACACACACACACACAATTTTAAAAACCTCTCCTAAATTGGAAGATTTGATATTGGAGCTACATCAATAAGGACAATGTGACAATGTGAATGTAAATAGATGTAAATAGACACTTTGTAGATAAAGATAGCCTCTGATGTCTTGATTCTGGAATAGCAAAGAACTGTTACCAATTCTGAGTCTCCAGAGTGAACTAGCCTTTTCCATATGATTTTATCTCACCAGGCTGAATTTTTACTTTCTGTTTTTGTAACACGTGGTTTTCAGGTGTGTTTGTAGCAATGATCCCAGGACATTGCTCTAATTGTAATTAACTATGAATATAATTAGGAAACTACTGATAAACAGGGTCTAATTTAGACTATAGAGAAAATATACATGAAGTTATAATTAAAATTAGCTTTCATTTACAGCTATCATTTGATTATTTTTCTATATTATCTTGGTAAATATAATTTACAAATCTTTATACTTATATTGTAGACTTCAGAATGTTTTAAATATCAACATTTGTATATCATATATTTCTAAAGGTATTCATAATTTTATTTAAGTTATTGCATAATTAAAATACCTTAAGTAGCATGAAATTTCTCAATAGTTTAACTTGATATAACCTTTTGAAATAGGATGATCATATTGTATTTGAGACTTTCATATGATTCTATTTTTAATAACCATTTTCCAAATAAAAAGATAATTATATTTTGATAATTTTGCTACTCAAGCTGAGATGAAATTCAGCCAGATAATTTTGTTTACTTTTATATTTGTGTAACTGACATAATTGCATATAATTGTGTTGTTCTAAAGCACAAAACTAAATAAATCACAATGTAAGTAATACTATTAGAAACTGCTTCATGTTTTATAATGTAAAGAATTGATTTACTACATCCACAAACTAGATAAATGAATAATCTATAGAATCAGTTAAGACACATAATTGATTTCATACAAAATGCAGATTTTTGAGTATAGATAATTTTATATGACAGATATTTTAAATAGTATTTTGTAATATTTAAAATATTTAAATGATCTCAAATATATATTATTTATATCATTTTTCAATTATGATGGCATTTCCTTGTTCTTTCCTCTAAAACTACATTGTGCCACTGAAAATGTACAAAAGTTGTTTGCAAATTAATATAATAAACTACTATAAACAACTTTACTTAACTGTACTTAACAATAAACAATCCGTCTTAACTTTACATTAAGAAAATATTTACAAAGCCAACTTATGCATGAACCATTTTAAATATCAATATTTAAAACATCATCTATAGGAGTGAAGTGGATCAGGAGATAAAAGTACGTGTGTTATAAATATGATAATTTAAGTTTAAACTCTGGAACCCACGTTAGAAAGAAAATAGACTCCCAAAAGAAGTCCTCTGCCATCTAGACATATTCTGTGGCCTACATATTCCTGCACACCTACCTACAATAGTAATCAATGAAATTTGAAAATCTGTCTAAATTTAAATAACATCAATAGGTTCTTTTCTAATCAGTAATAAAAGTAAAGCACATTTTCAGCCCTGTAACTCCAAGATATGGAGCCTCAAAAATGCAAAGCAATGTAGATTCATGTAGTATGTACTACATTACTTCAAAATCATTTCATAGGCTTAGTTTGGCAAGCTATATTGATGGTTGCAGTGGTAACACATTTATTGATAAAATTACTTGAATGTATTATGAGATAATTATTTAATCAAGTTGTGATTGACAGTTTTAGAGCTGTTGCAGTTTCTTCAGCCCAAATGTCTCTAGGAAACACTGTTGGCTAGATGGTTAAGTCATTTAATGAGAGTAGAAAAGCTTATTTATGAGGACGTTCTGCTTCTGAACTGCTTTGGTTGATAGCGAGAGTTTTCTAAAGTAGTGATTCCAACTTAGGTTTTAGCTGAATTATATGATACTAGGAGTTCTTTTTTTTTTCTTTTTCTGCTTAGTACTAATCTTGATTTTGACACTACTCTTTATATTTAGCTCTTCCATTTAAAAGGTATTATTCAATAATTTTAGAAACCATTTCATGTGCGTTTGTTGAGGTATTACACAATCAGGTAAAAATGGTCTAAATGTTTCAGAGGTGTGTCATCTGCAATGTTTTGAAAAAAATCTATGTAAGTAATCGCAGAAGCAGACAGAATCCTTCTGATAAAATTTATTTACTTTCCCAGAAACGTAATGACACTGTCTTCTTCAGAGATAAGTAGAGATACATATATTAAAAGGAAGTAGTAGTGTAGAGACACACACATAATTACAGCCAATATATTGATAGAATACTGTGTAATTTTTGATTATGGGATGAGATGATTCACGCATTCTCCAGCTCCCATTCTTCAGTCTCCCACACTGTTCCTACAGGGAGAGGTATTCAGTATATCTGAACACATTGCTAAGTGACACCTGAACATCTGCAGAGGCCTCTGTGGTCACTGAATTAACAGACATTACACCAGACCCTAACCTGCACAGGGTCACAAACCCAGGTATGACCCTAGCCAGAGGCTTATTCGTGGAAATCTCCATGGTTTCAGGTGGCAGCACTGAGCATCCAGATATGCATGGCCCTGTGAGAGATTGCCCAGGGTCACAATAGAGTCTTCCTTAAGAATTACCTAGCTAATGAATAAATTATCATCTTCTATAGGCTTTCTGGAGAGGATTTCTAGTTTTGTACAAATTTTAATTTTTATATTTCTTTCCAGCTTTTACATGCCTTTCTTTCCAGTAGGTCTTCACGCTTGTGTTTGACTATGTCCATATTCCCCTCTCCTTACAGCGATGTGAGTCATGATCTATATAGAATATAAATGACCTCATCTTAACTTAATTGTAACTCAAAAGAACCTATTTCTAAATGAGGTCATCTTCTGAGGCTGGAGGAAATAAGAATTTGATACACTTGTTTTGAAGAAGGGGAAGCATAACACAGCCCACCGGGAACATTCATTAACCCCGAGTCAGTACAATGAAATAGCATCAGACAGGCCTCTTCATCTTTCGAATCTGGAGAAAGCTTTCTGTCTAAACACACCGAAGAATGGATGCTGAGAGATAAACGCATAGACAATGCTGGATTTCCTTTTGTTTTCCAAATCTTCTCTGCATGGCACTTTGTCTTTGATGTTTCATGGCTGCACAGGAACTTCAAAACACATAGTCTTGGCCTTGTAGTTAGTTCAAGTATTCACAGGTGTTAGCAAGAGTTATAATGATGAAAAGAGAAGTGAAATTATTTCTGATTTCTTAACTTAATTTTTATATGCTAGAGCGTTAGGATTTTTTTTTTCCAAATTTGACAAAAATAGCCTGCTGGTTGTCTTCCATGGGTATTATTTCTGCATAATTCCAACATCTTGCCCTGTATCTGTACCCAGTTCCAAACAAAGAAATGGTTTTCCATTGCCTATTGACCCAGGGTTTTCTTTGTAGGTGTTTTTCACCTTATCCATATGTGTAAATTGTCTCCTTTTATACTCATCTATCATGTGTTTTAAGTACAAAGGTTTTACATGGTCATGATTCTAACAATACAGTAAAAGTATAAAAAGGTTTTCAAAGCTCATCAGTAAATTATGTCATTTATTTCTGTACCAGTTTGAAAATAAGCTTAGACCTCTCTCATGGAAATAATATAGAAGATAAAGATGTGTTGGAATACAGGGCAGGAGAGATGGCTCAGTGGTTAATATGCACACTGCTCTTCAATTATCAGTAACCATGTTGTGGGATACAAAGTTATGTACAACTACAACACCAGTAGATTTGACAGCTTTTCTGAACTCCAAATGTCCCTTCCTGGACTCTTGTGTACCTACCATTCCTGTACACACACACACACACACACACACACACACACACAAACACAAAACTCTTCTTGTAATGGTTATTACCAAAAAGACAAAAGAGATTTATTCTGGCTATGGCAAGGCAGAACCTTTTCCACACTACAGGTAAATGTTAATTAGTATAACCATATTGGAAAAAAGTATGAACATTGATAAAAATTTACATTAAAAACAGAATTACAACAAAGCACACTAAGAGGACTCAGCTGGTTGTATTTGCATATTTATGTATTTCTAAGTGAATGAACTCAGAAAGTCCAGTCATCATGTGCAGCACTATTAACGGAGTGTTATTCACAAAAGTGATGTCATGGTTGGCTGTATCAACTGATGAAGAGGGAGAAAGTACAAAGGCTATAATACATTGAGCTAAATATTTTGGTTATAATTTGCAAAGTCTCCAGTGACTGTAAATTATGGAAGAATCAGAAGCCATCGCTGTGAGCATAATGTGGGTAATGAGCCTTGTCCCCCAATAGAAGCCAGTGGGATATCAATAAAAACTCTTTTTTTTTCCTGAGAGAGATTAATGTATCACATAGTTATAGATGTCAACTACCCTTACTGTTCTGGGTACAATCTGGTTTGCCATGCTGTATTTAATAACATTGTTTATTGTGTGTGTGTGTGTGTGTGTGTGTGTATGTGTGTGTGTGTGTGTGTGTGTATAATATAAATATATTATATAAATGCACATGCCTATGTATGTGTGTATTACATAACACACCTATATATTTCATAATGTATACATTAAATGTATTTCCTACATTTTCTTTTTTTGAACGTGTGCAGAGTATCGTGCTAATCTCACACTCCCTCCCTCCACTTCTCTCTTGCCTTCCTACAAACTTTCCACCCATCACCATTCCTTATTTTAAAATATTTATAGCTCACAGAGATAATTTAGTAATTCTTTTATGTACTGGTGTGGGATAATTTACTAGGACATGTAAAATTGCATTGTACTAAAAAATTTAATTTTTAACTTTAATTTTCTGTCATATCATATAATGCCGATTGAGGAAAGGGAGAGATACTATTTTAAAAATAAATATTTACAAAGGATGACATATTAACTTGGGGCAGGACTAAGCTCCTCCCTCTGGATTAAGGCTGAAGAAATCAACCCACTCTAAGGAATTTGTTGCAAAGAGCCTGCCAAAGTGTTAGAGACAGCACCTGGACCTCTTCTAGAAATCCCACAAGTAGAATGAAATATATGACAGTCACTAATATATAGGTTGATCCCAAACAGGTACCCTGGTTGTGGGTCCAGACTTTGTGAACTCCTCTTATGAGGGCCTATGAGCACAGGTTAGTTCCTTCTGTGGGTTCCCTTGTGATTTTCCTGACCTCCCTGGCTTTTATAATCCTTCTTCCCTTTCTTCATCAGGATTCCCTGAACTTGGTCCAGTGCTTGGCTGTGGGTCTCTGCATCTGTTTCCATCAGTTACTGGATGAAGGCTCTATGATAACATCTGGGATATAGTCACCAGTCTATGAGTAAAACAGAATATAATTAGACATCATTACATTGAATTTTTATCCAATCATGTTTGTTTCTATCCTAGGACTTTGGGTCATCCAGCCTCTACACCTTTCTTAACAGAAACAGAGTTAGTCAGGAATATGCCTAAACTATTGGCCAAGCAGTGTTGTAAATAATAAAGTTAATGTGTGATTATTCGAGTCTGGGTGACCAGGAAATGAATGAGATGTCTCTTTTTACAAAATGGCATCTAACAGTTGGGCAGCATACGTCTACATAAAACCTAAGAAAGGTTAAAAGGGCTTCTAGACCCACAAAACCAGAAATCAATTGGAACTTCTTGGTAGTCGCATATTTTCAGATTGGCTCTGTTTGCTGGAAGCAAGCAGATATGCAGCTATTTTAAGAGAGGTCTTTCTGACTCAGCATTAGCAGGAAAAACCGTGTGACTTCTTTAAGAGCTGGCTTCCTGATTTTTGCTGGCAATACAAATGGCTCTGAATCTTTTGGGAGGTCCTATTATGGAACACTTAAATGGGGCTTGTGAGAAGAGTGCTACAATTCGCTTAATTGCAACATAGACCCACTGTGTCCCTATAGCTGGGGTGGTGTGCATAGCTTACAGAGGTGGTGAACATACCTCTGCCATGTTGTATGGAGTTGAGCCAACAGATAAGGCCCTGGAGTTGCTCCTAGCCACACTCGCTTAACAGTTAAAAAGGAAGGCACTCCTTGTTAGGAAATTACTTTAGCTGCACAATAGAAGAGGTTCAGACATAAAAATCATCAAAATGAGACACAGTGTGTTAAAAAATTTATGTTGTCTTGAGAGAGAGAAAATGAGTATAGACAGAGAACAGTAAAAGGAATATAAAAGAGTACAAACAGGGGCTGGAAAGATGGCTCAGAGGTTAAGAGCACTGGCTGTTCTTCCGAAGGTCCTGAGTTCAATTCCCAGCAACCACATGGTGGCTCACAACCATCTGTACTGAGATCTGGTGCCCTCCTCTGGCGTGCAGGCATACATCGAGGCAGAATGTTGTATACATAATAAATAAATAAATCTTTAAAAAAAAAAAGAGTACAAACAGTCATAAATTAAAGGATTAAAGTTTAAAAGTAATAGAGTAAAAATAAACCATGTAAGCATGGAAAATGTACAATGTACAAATGTATATCATTGTGTTTTCTGCTAAGTTAAACAAACAAATTTATCTTGACTTCAAAATTTGGGTCTAAGGATATGTTGCCTTAGAAAAGAGGTTGTTCTTTTGTTTCCACAGAAGATGAGGTTTGCCAGAGAGAAATATAACAGAGTAGTAAGGAAACTACCGGATGTTATGATTCAAATGGGCTTACTAAATATGTGGGGTGTGTGTGTGTGTGTGTGTGTGTGTGTATAACATAACATTTCATATCAACACAAAAGTATGTCTTCTTTTCAGCACCTCATGAAACCTACTGCAAAAATGACTACATACTCAGTCACAAACCTAATCTTAATGGACACAAAAAATTGCAATAATCCTCTTATCAGATCACCATGGCTTAAAGTTTGAATACAGCAATAACACAAATTGCAGAACACCTACAAACTCATGGAAACTGGATAACATTCAACTGAATCACCACGGGGTCAAAGAGGAAATAAAGAAATAAAAAACTTCCTAGAATTCAATGAAAATGAATTACAACAAGCTTAAAATTATGGGACATTATAGAAAAAACAGTACAAAGAGGAATGTTCATGGCAATAAGTGCCTACATAAAGAATTTGAAGAAATGTCACACTAAACAGTATACATGAAGGCTCTAGAACAAAAAGAAGTAAACTCTCTTAGGAGGAGTAGATAACAGGAAATAAGTAAACTCATGACTAAAATCAATAAAATAGAAACAAAGAGAATAAAAAGAATCAATGAAACGAGTTTGTTTTCCAAGAAAATAACCAAGATAGATAAACCCTTATGCAAAGTAACCAAAAGGTAGAGAGATAATATCAATATTAACAAAATCAGAAACAAACAGGGGGATATAACAACAGATGCTGAGGATATTCAGAGAAACAATAGTCTATATTTCAAAAAAATATACTCCTCAGGATTGGAACACATGAAAGAAATGAACAATTTTCTGGATAGTTACCACATATCAAAATTAAAACAAGACCAGAAAAACAACTTAAATGACCGATAACCTGTAATGAAATAGAAGCAGGCAATAAAATCTCCTAATCACATAAAAGCAAAGGGTCAGATAGTTTCATGGAGAATTCTACCAGAATTTCTGAGAAGATCTAATACCAATACTCCTCAAATTGTTCCACACAATAGAAGCAGAAGAAATATTGCCAAACTTTTTTTGAGGCTACAGATAACTTGATATCCAAACCACACAAAGATGCAAACAAAAAAAGAGAGCTACAGACCAATCTCGCTCATGAACATTGATGCACAAATACTCAATAAAATATTGAGAAACTGAATCCAAGAACACCTCAAAAGAATTATCCACCATGGTCAAGTAGGTATCCATAGATACAAGGAGAGTTCAACATATGAAAATATGTCAATGTAATCTACTATATAAATCAATGCAAAAAAGAAAGCATCTTCAACAAATGGTACGTTTGTAACTGGATTTTGACATATAGAAGAATGAAAATAGATCTAAATCTATCATCCTGCATAAAACTCAAGTCCTGGTAAATCAAAGACCTCAACATAAATCATGTTACACTGAACCTAATAGAAGAGAAAGTGAAAAGTATCCTTCAATGCATTGGCACAGGAGACTACTTTCTAAATATAATTCCAGTATCACAGACACTGAAAGCAGCAATCATTAGGACTTCCTGAAACTAAGAAGCTTCTGCAAGTAAAGGACATAAAACAGCAGCCTATATAATTGGAAAATATCTTTACCAACCTCACATTGTTATGCCCAAATCTGTGGGATACCGAGACCCATATGTAAAAGCATAGAGCCTTTATTGTAATCATTTGCAAACTCAGTCTCTCTGCATGTCCAACATATTGGAATAACCGGAGAGATCAGGAGCTCAGTTAGAATTGGGTTTTTATAGTAGTAAAGGTGGGGGTTAGGGGTCTCTGAGGGTCAGGACTCCTGATTGGCTGATATTTGTCTAGGGGTGTCCTGGTGAGGTGCACTGGCAGGTGATCCTATCTATAGTGGTTGGAATGTCAGGCATTTCCTTTGAATGGTCTGCTCTTGGGTAGGGTAATCTCAGCTTGTGGTGTTTTCCTGCTACCAGGTATTGCTTCAGGGTAAACTACTGGGAGTAAGGCCTCTTATTCAAATTCATCTATGGCCAGAGTCCCAGGTGATAATGGTTGGAAGTAAAGAACTTTCTTTGGGTGACCTGCCTAGACTTAGATTACCATGGCTGGCTCCCACACACATCTGTTGGAGGGCTGATCTCCAAAATATATTAAAAGCTCAGGAAACTATACATTAAAAAAAAATAAACCAACTTAAAAATGTGGTTCAGATCTAAAGAGAGAAGTCTCAAGAAAAATATCTCAAATTGCAAAAAGACATTTAAAGAATTGTTCAGCATCCTTAGTAATCAGGGAAATACAAATTAAAATGACTCTGAGATATCATATTATATCTGTCAGAATGGGTAAGATCAAGAATACTGATGACAGTTTATACTGGAAAGAATGTGGAATAAGAGGAACATTCCTCCACCGCAGGGAGAAGTGTAAACTTGTACAGCCACTTTGTAAATCTCAGAAAAATTGGGAATTAATCTACCTCCAGATCTAGCAATAATACTCGGGCATTTACTCCAAGGATGCTCAATCACAACACAAAGCTACTGGCTCAACTATCTTCATAGCAGCATGTTTTTTTATAATAGGCAGAACCTGGAAACAACCTAGAAGCCCTCAACCAAAGACTGGATCGGTAAAATGTGTTGTATTATAAGAAGTTATGGAGCACACCTTTATTCCCAGCACTCAGGAGGTAGAGCAGGCAGAGCTCTGTGAGTTCAAGGCCAGCCTGGTCTCCTAGAGATAGTTCGAGGACAGGCACCAAAGCTACACAGAGAAACCCTATCACAAAAAAACAAATATCAATTAGTAAATAAATATTCTATTTTAAAGAGAGAATTTATTTATATAAATCACAACTTCGTGAGTTTTTCACTAATTTATTAGTATAATATGTTTGGTCCAAACTTCAGAAGGAACATGAAAAAAAAAATTCTGAAGCAAAATGTTAATTGTAGATATCTTAGAGACAAGCAGGTATCAAGATATACCTTATATAGTATATGAGAATTGATTGTATTTATTATGTACACAATAAGACGCTGTTGCTGAAGATACTGCACATGAGTAATAGTGTAAGGAAATATCAGTTGGTACTTCTCAGGGAGCTTCACCACAACCAGCTAGTTAGCATCATGTTAGAAGCTGCCATTCACATTACCAGAGCAGCCAAACAATCGTCAGTCTTACCCAGCTGTGAAACCCACAAGCTACAGCAAGACCATCCTAGAAATGCACGCTCACTGGTGCAATAGTCACACCAGCATCATTTGAGTAACCAACATCTTTCTAATTGGATTTAAAGCCCATGTCTATGAAGGTAGAACTTAGGTAAGAATACATTGCATTACAGTCTTAAACTCACTTCTAATGATGTCATTATATTAATAGAATAATTCATCTATCAACCTTCCTCAGTGAAATTTCTATTTTTGCAAAAGATAATTAACAAGGAGATAGGCAACTCACTGAGATGCCAAAAAATGAGAGACCAAGGAAAGCTCAGTCCCAAAAGAGGATGGCTATACCGTCCTACCTTTGCTCAAAGATAGTTATCACTGAGAAACTGGAGGCAGAATGACTGCAAGAATCAAACATAGATGATCACATAACATAAAATACTTTGAAATCATATGTATATATATGATAATATATATAATGTGTATCTGGATTTTTGATAATACATATCTAAGAATAGATTATATGATTTTTAGTTTGCATCTGTTCATTAAAGATAATTTTCACTGTGACATTGATGTAGGCTGATAGTTATGGTTGACTCTATAATTCATGAATTCTTTGTCATGTCTTTTACCAGTATGTTGACAAAAAATATTCAGTGAAAGTTTTACTTACTTCTGTCAAAGAAGACATAACATACATTTTTATGTTTATATCCCTCACCATATATCAAATATTTATTAATTTTTTCATGGATAATATACCCACAAAACCTTTTTATACAATTTCTTCTTTATAACTCTCTTTGCAAAGAATATTAAGTCTTTTCAGTTTTATTGCATAATTTAATTCATTTTCATCTATTAGTATGAAATATGACTGAATAAAGTTTATAATTTGTTCAATTTTTAATACTTAATATTCCTTTTAAGAAACTGTTTAGAAAATGATACTGATAATGGCTAATACTTATATATAGCTAAATTGTGACCCCAGAACCTAGAATTGCTTCTTTGTCTTGACAAGCAGCCAACATTCTCATTGCTGCACTTGTATAATTCTCTAAGGTTTGGATTATAAATCCGATTCCACAGGAATCTCACATCACACAGAATGGATACTAAAACCAGGTCACGGACAAATGCAACAGAATGTGAACCTTAACTAGCATATTAATTGTGAATGTCATGCAAGACACATTACTATTACCATGAGATGATGAGTTTATATCTCCAATATTCTCATTCAACCTTCAGGTCTGTACTCAAGTTAATAAAGCACATTGTAATGCTATGCAAAACAAGTCATAGAACCAAGACTGGGGTGACTAATTTTACTCCTGATAAGTAGACAGGCAATATCATATTTCATTTTTAATGAATCATTTCTCATATAATATGAAAATTATCTGACAGAAAATATTCTTTATCTAAAGCTGCAAAAATTGAAAAAGAAAGCTACCCATTGTTGGATATATAAATCATATTTATATTTTAGAGGGCTATTTTTCTGTATGTAAATTGAACTTAAATAGAATTACATCTGAAATTTCATTTTCTGAGACAGAATAATTTTTCTTTTAATGCTGTTTTGTATATAGTTGTTAATATATTTTTGTACAAGTCTACACACACACATGCACACATATATATTTATATATGTATTTTCATTAGGGCAACATAGTCCTCATTACTTGAAGGCTAAGACAAGCTCAATGAAAATATATTTTACCCCAGTAAGTATTCTAAACAAAGATAAAAGAATACAAAAAATTAACCATGTTTTTTTGTTTCAGAGACTTGACTCTACAGGGGTTCCCAGGTGTCCAGGAAGACGCCCCCAGCTAGTTCCTTGGGCAGCTGAGGAGAGGGAACCAGAAATGTCCAGATCCTATTGCCATACTCATGAATATCTTGCATATCACCATAGAACCTTCACCTGGCGTTGGATGGAGAAAATGACAGAGCCCCACATAGGAGCACCGGACTGAGCTCCCAAGGTCCTGATGAGGAGCAAAAGGAGGGAGATCATGAGCAAGGAAGTCAGGACCGTGAGGGGTGCGTTCACCCATTGAGACGGTGGGACAGATCTAACGGGAGACCACCAAGTCCAGTTGGAATGGGACTGATGGAACAGGGAACCAAACCGGACTCTCTGAATGTGTCTGACGGTGGAGGCTGACTGAGAAAACAAGGACAACGGTGATGGGCTTGAACTCTACAGCATGGATGGGCTCACTGTGAGCCTTGTCAGTTTGGTTGCTCACCTTCCTGGACTTAGGGGGAGTTGGGAGGATCTTGGACTTAACATAGTGAAGGGAACCCTGATGGCTCTTTGGCCTGGAGAGGGAGGGAGTGGGGGTATGGGTGGAAGAGAGGGGAGGGAAGGGGGAGGAGGAGGGGAGGAGATGGAAATTTTTAATAAAAAAATGAGAAAAAAATTTTGTTTCAGGTTTGAATAATTTCAGATTACAAAGAATTTTTAAACATCTTTTAAAATAGATCACTGAAATATAAGTATTTTGTCATTAAATAACAAATTCTAGCAACTTAAGATGCATATGCAACTAAAAACCTCCCCATAAGCATTCTGCAAATGAAACCACAGTCAAACTGAATACTTCATTGACATTACATATGCATTCTTTGTCAACTACAAATTCAATTTAGAGGTCAAAAGGAATCAGAATATGTACTTTTGTGTCTATCATCTGTACTACAGGGAGTGTTTTACACAGTCATATATATAATTTCAGTAATTCATTATTATTTATAACTGAGTAATATTTAAATTGTATAAAACGTAATATGTGTGCACATTAATACTCTGATAAAAGCAGATTCAGTCTGTTTTTATCTATGTAAAATATCCATGTAAAAGATTGTGGATTCATCATAGTTCCTTCTTATGTCTAAATAAATTTAATTTAATTTTTGTTTTATTTGTGTGTATGCATCTTCATGCTAGTATGCACCTGCGTATTTGGGTACCCAAGAAGACCAGAAGAGAAGTTTTAACTCCTTTAAGTTGGAGTTAAAGACATGTGTCTTTAGACATGAATTCTGAAGGCAAACCCATTTCCCATGGAAGAGCAATAAGTATACTTTACTTCTAACCTAGTTTTACAGTACCAGAATTATGTCATTTTATGGGAACATTTTATTAACAGGATGGGTTCCTTCAATTGTTCGCATTATCATTTGTATTTCAGAATTATATTTGCTCTCTAATCTTATTAACACTTACACTTTTCTAAAGAATTTTTGTCATACATTATTGAGATTCTTATGTCCAATTCTCAATGATTGATAACAAAGCAACTTGTTTTTCCTTTACTAGTCTTTAAATCTCCTTCTCCATTATGTCTAATGATATTTTGTCCAATTCCTTTGATGTTTTCTGCCATATGATATATTAAACATATTAAGCATGTTTTGTTTGATAATTATAACATTTTATTAACCAATAAATGTACACAATTTTGATAATTTGAGCTAAATACACACACATATATATATAATTTTATAATTAAGTACTGAAAATAACATTAAAAGGCCAAAACATAATGTCAATGATATAAATTTTCTTCTAAGATTAAGAGGATTTAAAGATATATAGAGATATATAGAGAGCCTCTGGTTGCTAGTCCAGGCAGTATCAGCCATGGACTCCCACTTAGCAAGCTCTTGATGTCGGTCCATCATTGATTAACCAGTCCAACAGGCTTTGTACCACCTTTACCCCAGCACATTAGAAGGCAGGACAAATTGTAGGTTGAAGGCTTTGTGTCTGGGTTATTGTCCCAGTGCCACCCCTGGAAGCCTGACCTGGTTACAGAAGATAGGTTGTTCAGGCTCTGTATTCTCTACTACTAGAAGGCTTTGCTAGGGTCACCTAAAGATTCCAGGGGAGTTCTGTTGCACTAGGTTTCCACATTGTGCCTCCTCAAAGCAGCTCAATTCCAGTCTCTCCCAGTATTATTTCTCCCAGTATTATTCTTCTATTTCCGTCTCCACCAGCCCCAGTCCAACCACACAATCTGCTCTTTTCTTCATCTCAAGGAGCTTCAGGTGTCCCTCTTTCCACCATCCTTGTTACTTTGCCTCTCTGATACTGGGGAATTCAGTGTGGTCATCCTCTAGTTTACAGATAATATTCACTCATAAGGGAGTATGCACCATGTCTATCTTTCTAGATTTGGGTTACCTGGCTCAGAATGACTTTTTCCAGCTTCATCCATTTGTCTGAAAATTTCCCACATATTCTTTATCCATTCTTCAGTTGAGAGACATGTAAGTTGTTTCTAGCACCAAACAGAACTGGCAAAAATATTTCAATGAAATTATTCTTAATGATATTATGATATACTCATAGCCTGGTCCAGTTGTCATCAGAGAGGCTTCATCGAGCAACTGATGGGAACAGATACAGAGACCCACAGCAAAATGTTACGTGGTGCTCAGGGAACCCCACGAGAAAAGAAGCATTGTAGGAGCCAGAGAAGGTGAAAACACTTGGAGAACATAACCCACATAATCAACTAAGCATGTTTCATGGGGCTTACAGAGATGGAAGCAACAATCAGGGAGCCTGTATGGATCTGAGCTAAGTTATCTCCATATGTGTTATGGTTGTATAGCATGGTGTTCTTCTGTGACTCCTAACAGTGGGAGTGGGCATGTCTGACTCTTTTGTGTGCTCTTGGGTCCCTTTCTCTCTTTCTGGGTTGCATCATCCAGCCTTGGTATGATGCTTGTTCCTAGTCTTGTTCTAACTTTTTGCTGTGTTCAGTTGATATCCATGGGATGTTTGTTCTTTTCTGAAGGGAAACAGAGAAGCATGGATCCAGGAGGACGGGAGATAAAGAGAAAGTACAGGGAGGAGTGGAGGGAGGCATAGATGAGGTCAGGAAAAGAAAAAGATAGATAGATAGATAGATAGATAGATAGATAGATAGATAGATGATAGATATGGATGGATAGATAGATAGATAGATAGATAGATAGATAGATAGATAGATAGATGATAGATAGATAGATGATAGATAGATAGATAGATAGATGATAGATAGATAGATAGATGATAGATAGATAGATAGATAGATGATAGATAGATAGATGATGATAGATAGATAGATAGATAGATGATAGATAGATAGATGATAGATAGATAGATAGATAGATAGATAGATAGATAGATAGATAGATAAAATGTGTATGGATAGTGCACTAAGACCTTTTCATTTTATTTATTTTTTATTTTTTGGTGTATTTTTCTTCTTATAAGAAGACATACTATATATAGTGGATTTTTTAAGACTTATGGCACTAGCATACACAGAATTGCAAAAATTCCAAAATAGACACATCATTTCTGTCCCTGAGGCATTTTCAACATTTGCTTCCTGATACGGACATGTCAAAAATGACCTAAGGCAACTAGGTAACTTAGCTTTCTTCACTGAAATAAAAAGGAAAAGGAAAATATGCCAATCTTAGGTTTTCTAAAATTAAAGAAATAATTACTAACTATAACTAATAAGACAAGATGCTAGAGAAGTGAAAATAATTGAAAATGAAAACAATTATGAAAGCATCAATAAAATACTGTATTTATTTATAATAAATAATATACAATCCAATCAAACATTCAGTAGCAATACTATTTCCATTCTATTTTTTTGTTCATGAAATAATAACTTTATAGCTTCAAAATACATGACTTAATTCTATTCCCATGATAACCCAACAGAATTAATTTTTGTAAGACAGGATTACTTTTATTCAGATTCTGTGGGAATTTATATTACAGGTACATTATCGAGTATCCATGTTAAAACAATGCAGAGAAACAAGAATCAAATATCATATTTTATTCAGAAGGTGCAAAGGCATCATTATATCCACAGAATGGAGATGTAACGCAAGTCATGTCAAATTTCTAGTGAAGCTGCATGTTTCTCGGGCATGTGTAGCAAAGGTGTTTACATCTCTGCATGGATTGGACAGCAGTGAGGAAGTCCACAAGTTTTCAGAAGTAAGACTGACAGCAAGAAAAACATCTCTGCATTAGCTGTGTTCTCTTTTCCTCCCACAGTTCCTAACGAGATACTTAAAGGATAAACAGGGATGGGCTAAAGCTGGAGGACCTCTGAGCATGCCATGCTGTTTCAAGAGATTTCTGCAGGATAATAGTTTCCCCAAACTATATAATTTAGAATATCCTGTGTGGAAAAAAAGCTTTTATTTGAATGAATGGTACTACCTAGGTAAAAATCTGTTCCACATGGCTGATCCATGAATGTGATGATGAACAAAGTTTTAGAATACGAGTCATTGAATGTAATAGTACCAGTGGAGCACTATGGAATGCTGTCTATCTCCAGTTCACCAACACAAAATAGAGTATCTTTTGCTGCACTAGGAAGACACATATTTATGGAATTGTTAAATGTTACTTACAAATAAGAATAATTACGGAAATCAAATAGTTTGAAAATATCAGGAGATGCTTCTAACATATAAAGGTCTTAAAAAGTTAGAGCTATTTAATTGTCTTCAGTATCTTTAAACACAAATATAAAGAGAAGACTGGAAGTGGAAAATCAATTATTCTAATGGATAGCCTCCTCAATATGAAAAAGATAATATAGAAATCAGAAGAACCATCACTATGGTTGTGAAAAACAGTAAAACTTGGTCAGAAATTAATCGAATCAGACTACTTCAAAGAGCTGAGTATGACATCAGGAATTTATTAATTGATGAAATCTTATCAAGTCAAGTAGCGTGATCTTACTGTACTTCTGCAAGAAAAGGCTTATTAAAAATTGTGAATACTAATCATCTGTGTAGTGATATTGCATTTGTATTTTAATAAATAAAGCTTGTCTGAAGTTCAGAAAATAAAACAACTATACTGATCAGCCGTACAGACCAGGTAGTTGTGACACACACCTTTAATTTCAGTAGCCACATTTGTTTGCCTTAAAAACTGGGTGGTGGTGCTGCATGCCTTTAATTCCAGCACTAGAGTAGAATATAAGGTGGAAGGAATCAGCACTCACTCACAGTCTCATTCTGAGATTCCTGGAGGTTGGATTGCCTAATGGGACTGAGGTAGCGGTATGAGCCAGTGGTTGGCTGTTTTGGTTTTCTGACAATCAGATTGAATCACAATTTCTGTCTCTTGGTTTTTATTAGTTGTGCTACACATCTGAAATTTCTAAGTTATAATTAAATTACACAACACCACATCATAATCAAGTTAACAAAAATGGTTATAAAGTATTGTTCTTAAAGAATCAGATAAAAATGGTCTAAAGAATACACAAAAGTAATATGTACCACCAATAAATACCAGTGCAAAGAACTAAGAGAAAATCAAGAACTGTCAAGTAAGGATTTAAATATGAAGTTAATAGAGACTTCAAAGAGAAAGAAGAAACAGAGTCATCAATAGACTAGCCAAAGCTGACAAGATGTTGCTAGCAGGCCTATGCTAAAAAGAAGACTGAAGACAAGAATCTTCCCATTCTGCCTAACATGTCAAACATGAGAAAACTTACAGTTTAGCTTGACAACCAAAAACCAGTTTGATGGTCTACAGAACGATTTTGATGAAATTATCAGAGTCTGCACTTATGAGGTGATCATCTACACATGGTGTGCAGGAAAGTCCCTGCAGGAAAGGAACTTTGTAACCTGAGGCTGAGCAAAAAGAAAAAAGACTTTCCACATGGCAGAACTAAATCAGTTAATAAACGTCAACTGAGGTGATGATCCCACAGGCCTTTTAGCATGAGAAGAATGAATCCCAGGAAGAAATTGACTATTCCGATTGTTGTTCACCACATCTTGGGTGCTGTCATGAAAACCACTCCTAGAAAATTCCAAACAAAATCTCCTTTCCTGGTGTAGAAATCAAAGTTGAGAAGGGATGGATCATTGCTGTAAGAGAGATATACAAACCGTTTCTACCCGGAGCACTAAAGTAAATTTAAAACAGGTATAACAAAACACAAAATACAAGCCGAAGCCTCCTTCCTTCCCTGTAGGTAGGCATACACTGTACAGATAGAGCTTTCTAATTTCTCTGCAAATGTGCCTTCCAGATGATTTCCTATCATATGGAGAAAACTGGAATCAGGATGGTCAGACTTGTGCCACAAAATGTTGTCTTGGAGTTTCTGAGGGGTGAAAATAAAAAAAACTCAGAGGTCTCAGAGTGTCTCTGTTGCTGGAAAGTTTTTTTTTTTTTTTGCTTTTTTTTTTTTTTTTTTTTTTTTTTTTTTTTTTTTTTTTTTTTTTTTTTTTTTTTTGAGACAGGGTTTCTCTGTAGCTTTGGTGCCTGTCCTGGAACTAGCTCTTGTAGACCAGGCTGGCCTCGAACTCACAAAGATCCACCTGCCTCTGCCTCCCGAGTGCTGGGATTAAAGGCATGCGCCACCACCGCCCGGCAAAAGTTTTTTTTTTTTTTTAACACTATACCTGCCTTGCCTTTGTGATTGGAAGTCTATGCAGATGACGTGGACTTCTTCTACCATTCTCCATAAATAAACTGATTTTACAAATATGAAGGTGACTAGGAAAAAGCAATGTCTCTTACAAAACAAGTTAAATTTATTTCTTTTATGAGTCTTTTCTCCCAATCATTATAATTTAGCAAGTTCATACATCATGTGATTGCTGAAACTGACTCATTTATATTTTCTCACTGTTCACCAAGTCATAATATGAAACAATATTCCAGTACCTTCAAAAAGCTAAATATATGCTAGAGTATCACTTCTCAAACATGTTAACCTATGGCCACATCTCTTGACGTTATTGGTTACCCTTTGTCTGTCTTCTTTGCTTTTATGGCTAACATAGAAAAAAAGCGCTCACTGAATATGGTTAAACAGGAAAAGAAATCTCCTGAGTAGAGAATGAATAAAAGTATTATCTTTCAGAGTTATAAATGAATCTTTAGTCTACAGATTTCCCTTTTCCCCCAATAATATTAAGCATTTTAGTCTTCTGTTTAGCACAGAATTAATTTCCTATTTGTTGAAAGTTCTGAATAAAAAAAAAAATCCAAAGAACTCCATCTGACTTAATGTACACAGCTTTAGGAATTGTTTTGAATCTTTTCAAATATTGTTCATTATTCATGTGACTTCTCATTTTCTTACTAAATATAATTAACACAATAAAGATATGCCAAATCCTCATTTATTGAGACAGTGGAAGTTCCAACAGAAGAAGAATTAAGATAATTTAAAATTTATTACAAGGAAATTACTGTATTATTTCTGGGAAGGACAGTCACTGAGTGGCTTGAAGAAAGAATGACACATCAAGTTGAGGGAGGACTAGCTCATCTCCCGGCATCAATCCTGGGTGAAATAGTCCAACATGGGGAACAGGTTCCCAAGGAGGAGGAGTGGAAGGAGAGGAGGGTTGATGGCTGTCAGTTGGGAGGGAAAGGGAGGAGAGTAAGGGGAATGTAAAGGGAGATTGCTCATTCATTTCCTGGTTACCCAGACCTGCATAATCTCACGAAAACTATATCAATCACAGCACTGCTTGGCCAATGTCTCAGGTGTATTTCTAACTAGTTCTTACATCATGAATTAACCTCTTTCCATTAAACTGTGTATCGCCAAGAGGCTGTCCCGGGTAAGGTTCTGACATTTTCCTCCTTCAACTCCTGCTTGGTGTCTCTCTGATTCCCACTACTCTTTCTATACATCTCTGTTTGAATTTCTAGACTGGCTTTATTCTGCTAAACCATTGGCTGAAACAGCTTTATTCATTAGCCAATAAAAGCAACACCTATGCAGAAGGACATCCCATATCAGGAGGGGAAACTGTGGTTATTATGTAAAAGGAATGAAATAATAGTTAATATAATAAAATTAAATTTTACTAAAGGTATGGCTAAATACCCAGTGCTAGTGAAGTCTTGGTTATTTGAATATAATCTACAGTCAGTAACTTATTCAAAGCAGCATAAACCCTAACAATAATAAATAAATATTTTTCCTTAAATCCACAAATAATTACAGTTTTCATGCCTCATCAGGAAGCTTCCCTTTGCAACGTACAGGTTGTGGTTCTTAACAATTAACAAAAGAGGAGGTCATGTGCTTAAAAAAAGTTTTGAGGGATATATGAGAGAGTTGGTAGAGAGGAAAGGAAAGGGAGAAATGTAATTGAATTACAATCTTGAGAAAAGTTGTAAATATTATAAAAAAGCTAGTTACAGTTTAGAAAATGTTTTGAAATAACATGGTCATTATCAAAAATATGTAAGCCATGACTTCTGCAAAACATTGAAAAATCAAGTTGGTACTGACTGTAAGTTTCATCTCTCCTGGATAAATGGAAGGTTCTATGTATAACACCAGAGTAGAAAGTGATCATCAGTCATGCCCAGCTGTGGACCCCATAAGAGAGCCAAAACAATCCTGAACGATAAAGGAACTTCAGGAGGCATCATCATCCCTGATATCAAGCTCTATTATAAAGCTACAGTAATGAAAACAGCCTAGTATTGGCAAAAGAGGTTGACCAATGGAATCAAATCAAAGACCCAGATATTAATCCACACACCTATGACCACCTGATTTTTTTTTACAAAGAAGCAAAAATTATACAACAGAAAAAAGAAAACATCTTCAACAAATGGTGCTGGCATAACTGAAAGTGAACACGTAGAAGAATGCAAACAGATCCATATCTATCCCCATGCACAAAACTCAAGACCAAATGGATTAAAGACCTTAGTATAAATCCAACCACACTGAACCCGATAGAAGAGAAAATGGGAAGTAGTCTTCAATGCTTGAGCACAGAAAACCACTTCCTGAATATAACACCAGTACATAGCACAAACACTTAAAAGCAGCAATAAATAAATGGGACCTCTTGAAAGTGAGAAGCTTCTGGATAGCAAAGGACAGAGTCAACAAGACAAAAAGACAGCCTTCTGAGTGGGAAAAAATCTTCACCTACCCCACATCAGACAGATGTCTGATTTCCAAAATATTTAGAGAACACACGAAATTATACACCCAAATACCAAATAATCCTATTTAAAAATGGGGTATAGCTCTAAACAGAGAATTTTCAACAGAAGAATCCCAAGTGGATGAAAGTCACTTTAGGGAATGTTCAACATCCTTAACCACCATGGAAATGCAAATCAAGATGTTTATTGTCTAACAAATTATTCATACTTTATGTATTTGATTATTCTAAAGTACAGAATGATGTTAGGTTTCTTCATGGTTTATATTCTCACTTAGCTCTACCTTCTCTTCCTTGACCACATGCTCCATGCATTTTAATAGCACTGTGACTGATGAGAGTCCTTTCTTGTTAAAACTGCATATGTCCATCCCTATCAGAGTTATCCTCGACATCTGAAGACTACTGAACTTTCTGTCTGGAACAGAGCTGGGAAAAATGTCTGAACTATTATCATATAATCGAATGAATGTATTTCCCTGAAATTGCTCATATCATAAAACTATGAAAAGCTGCAAAGAATTTAGTTTAAGAATTCCTTAAAAATTGAAATATGTGTTTAATGGCAGTTTGAAAACATTCAGAAAACAGATGATTAGTTAATTCTAGCAGTGACAGCTAAAATTCATTTGACCTCTGGTGATTTCAGTTTTGTTGTTGAAAATGTACTCAAATTAGAATTAGGTTATTAGGGTCATCCTGAAATTTAAAAGGTGAAGCTCATTGTTATATTTATCTTATTGTTGTTGTGTTTGCATGGGATGCCCATGGACGCCAGAGGAGCTGTACTTAGAGGCTGTGGTGAACTGACCTGGTCCTGAGGAGCAAACCGTGGTGCTCTACAGAGGAGTATATGGCTTTATCTGCTAAAAATCTCCCCAGAAATGAAAAATAGTGAGCTTTATTAACTATCTTAAAGGGATGGTGAGCTACATCCCAGCTATAGATTACCTTATGCCCTCTGTAGATGAAGAACGACTGCATGCGACTTTTTTCTTAGAGGCAAGATGAGGAGTGATGGCATGAGTCAAGAGACCCAGAGAGATCACCTTCAGAAACAGAGTGACAACACCCACTTGAAATTTGATTAATTTTTCTTACATGAGTGACTTGAAGATTTGAGAGGGGAGGGAGGTAGAGAGAGAGGGCCATGACTATGATGAGGGAACTTATACAGGGTGAGTGGGAATAGAGGTACAACGGAGATTAGAGGTTGGTATGTAATAATTAGAAAGCATATTACACATGTGTGAGGAAGTTGCCAGAGAACACAATGTAAGTTAAATCCCCCCAAAAAGAAAGAAAAATATTAGTAAGTAAAGGAAAGATAAAAAAAAATTGCACGAAATAGCTTGGATCCCTATAAATCTATATTATGACAAAGTTTTGTGAGTCTTAGGAAAGTATGAGAGAATCTTGTCTTCACACTAGTACTTACGTTGTCTAGTTTATAACCAAATGAGCAAGAGGCACAGAGTCACAAAGAGTGTGACAAAGTTGGCTTCATATGGGACATAATATAATTTTCCAGGCAAATATTTCAAATAGTCTTTTAAAAAATTGTGAAATATGCAATATGTGTAGAGTTAAGCTGCAAACACAAAAATGCTCCAGTGGGGAAAAAAAAAATGTCTCATGATCTCTGCAAAGGAAAAAAAAAAAAAACAGATAAAAAATGAAATTTCTGCATCTGAAAGATAAGATTGCCAAAAACATAAACCCATTGCCAAAATGAAAATATCTGAAAAAATATCCAATAAATATACTGAATTAATGTTAGAAATAAACCAATTGAAAGGAAAAAATAAAATATGAATAAACTCAAGAAAGTGAAATATGCTAGATTTTGTGGCTCTGACTTGCACTCTAACATGTGCCTTTTTCCACGGGAAGATAAAGTGAAAAGTGCAAACTTTATGTAAAAATGCAATGTGGCTGCATAGCAGAACTTAAAATTCATGGCTGGTCTCAGCTCTATAGAGAAATTCAAAAAAACTTGTTTAACTGGAAATATCCTGTTTCCAAATACACACACACACACACACACACACACACACACACACACACACACAGAGAGACCGAAATTTTTATAGAGTTCCTGAAAAAGCATTAATTTATAAGTACAAGAATGTAATAATTTCATGCAATACAGAAACAATTATATATTCAAGTGAATATAAAATTATGGAAGATAAAAATCTTAAAATCAAGATAAGAAAAGCAACATATTATGTAATGGGACAAGAAAGAGATGCAGTTGGAAGGAGAAGAATTTTGCATAAGATCGTTTATGTTGTCACATTTTTAAGATATGAAATAGGAATTCAACATGCAATCAAATTATCCTACATAATCAAATACCAAAAAAACATAATTCAACCAGAACTGTAAAAAAAGTTAGTTTATAAACATCTATAAGAAAATCTAAAGAAAGTTAGTCAAAAGTAAAATATAAATCAATCAATCAATCAATCAATCAATATATTAAGTATATAATGAGAGAATGACACAGATTGAAAGTAAAAGATAAGTGTGTTAATAAAAAACGAGACTGATTTTAGTTCTTCATTTAACAAATTAACATGGAAACTTAGTAAAACCATATTTAAACTTTGTATTTTAATGGCAATTCATAAGAATATAAATAATAAGAAAAATAGAGATGTTGACATAAATTATTTGCAAGTCATAGATATACCAAGGTTTTAGTATCCACAATATCCAAAAATGTATTATTCGTAATAAAAAGACAAATTAGTATAATAAAACAGAACAAAAGATTTAAAAATGAAGTTATTCAGAGGTTATATACAAATAACTATAAGGCAACATAAAAGATATTCGATGTCATTAAGCTATTTGTGAAAAGAATGCAAGACCCGTATCTGTTTCAACCCAGAACAATTCCTATAAACAAAATAGTAAAATGGTTTTAATGAGAAATGTCCCCTATATTCTTGGTCATTTGAGTACTTTGTTCTCACATGGTGATGCTCTTTCAATAGGTTTAGGAGTTGCAGCTGTGTTGAATAAGTAAGTCCTCAGAATCTGACTTTGATGTTAAAACTTTTGACCACTGCCAGTTTGCTTATTTTGTTTTGTGCTTGCATTAGGAGCTGAAAGCTCTCCGGTCTCTTTGGCTGTCTTGCCTGCTGCCTTCTGCCATGCTTCCCTACCATGATGGTCTCTTCTGCCTCTGGCACAGCAAGCACAAATAAATGTTCTTCTTTAAGTTCCTTTGGCCAAAGTGTTTTATCACAGCTACAAAAAAGTAACTAATACAAGCAATAAAAATTCCAATGCATATTAACAAATTGTCACCTCGTTTAGAAATGTCACACTTGTTAGTGGAAAGGGAAGACATTACAGCTATTGTGAGCATTGCCTCAAAAGTTTAACAGCTTCAGATTGGCCGCAGCAATTCCTCTCCTAAGTAGATCTCAAGAGAATGAGTCAGTAGCTGACGCTGAAACATAAACTCAAAGACTCAGACAAGGCTATGGAAACAACCACAAATAGAATCCGCCCAAGTATTCATCGATGGTTACTTGAGTAAACAAATGAGAGCATTCTATTACCACAAACTTAGCAAAATATTGGTGTGAGATGCATTACAGGTAAGCCTTGCAAACAACTTCAGGGAAAGAATCCAAATATAAAATCACACGCATTATATGATATGGTCCCCATTGTAAGAACTGTTCAGAGAGTGGGAAAAAAAGAAAAAAAATGACAAATAGATTAGGAGCTGCCAGGTTTTGAAGATAATATCCGATTGGTAACAACAGACTGTGAACGGGTATATAACAGTGTTCTGAAGTTTATTAGCTAGCTCAGGTTATCACACAACATTCTAGAAACAGGAGCGTTTAAACAACATAAATTTCTTGTCTTAGTTTTGTTTTTAAAAATTTTTATTTTTAATCATGTGGATGTGCCTGGAGTTTGGGGCATGTATGTGCACATGAATACAGGTGCGCATGGAAGCCAGAAGTAGGCTTCATATCCTCTGGAGATGGATTCTCAATAACTTGTGAGACAGGTCCTCTAAAAGAAAAGCACACATGGTAAACTACTGAGCTGTCTCTCCAACCTCTGCTTAGCATCTAAGGACAGTCAGGGTCAGGCATATTTGGCATGGTGTGGCCATGTACATCTCAGTCTTGCATGATGAATTTCTAAGGTCAGGATTATTTCAGGTTTGATCCTAGTAACATCTCTCTTTCAGGTAGCGTTGATGCTGCCTTCTCCCTGAACTGTTATTTATTTTTTTCTTTCCACATGTGCCTTAAGAGATTTCTAGGCTTTATCTTCCAATAGAAGCAATAAACAATTCATATTAGGTCTTCATATTCATAACTTAATTTCCCATGTAAAATTTCTATCTACAAACAGTGAGAATTAGAGTTGCTATATATGACATTTTAGGGGAAGAAACACAATTCAGTTTGTAAAGGAAGTTATGACAATGATCTGTCATTATATAATAAAAGTGTTTTCACTCTGTGGGAATGCACTAATATAATCAAAGTTTTGAATGCAAAATATGAATGCTATGCATGTGCCCTACCACTGAGTTATTCATTCAATTTTTAAAATGATAAACTTTATTGTATGTGATATATAAGGCAGTAAATATTTTATGTATGTATGTATATAATCAAATATGAGCATTTCTAATCTCTGAGAGCCTCAAACACAGCAAATATCTCCACTTTTCACAAACTTACAGCCATGGGAACCTGTGGATGCTCACAGAAACTATGAGGAGGGCACAGTTCCATTTATATCCATTTCCATAAAAATCCAAGCATAAAAATACTATATACATTCTGGAAGATTTAGTCTGTCTATCTTACTGACTCTTTTATTGCTATAAAGAGATACCACGACCAAGGCAACTTACAAGAAAGAATTTGGTTGAGGATTTGCTTACATTTCCTGAGTAAGTAAAGGGATGACTATCAAGGGGGGGGTGGGGGAACCACTTGCCATAGATAGCCAGGCATGGCGCTGAAACAATAGATTATAGTTTAGAGTTTAGATCTGATCTACTATCATGAGTCAGAAGTAGAGAAAGGCAGAGAGAGAGAGAGAGAGAGAGAGAGAGAGAGAGAGAGAGAGAGAGAGAGAGAAACAGGGAGACAAATAGAGAGACAAATAGAAAGGAACAAGGACAGGGACAGGAAAAGGGACAAAGCCGGCAATAGAGATGGAGGCAAAGAGAGAGCCCTAACTGGACATGGCATAAGCTTTTGAAATCTTTAAGCCAATTCCAGTGATGCTGTCTCCCAATAGGCCATGCCTCCTAATCCTTCCCAGAAGCAACTAAGTTCCACCAAGTAAACATTCACATCCATGAGCCTATGTGGACCATTTTCATTCATCATACTCCCATACTATAACAATTGACTTCCACTACTACAGAGAAAATTCTTAGGAAAAAATGAATGTTGGAGACTTCTGGGGGAAAGAATAGAGTTTTTTTTGGGGGGGGGGTGAAACAGTGTCAGTAGACAACGATGGGTCCTACACCTATGGACATACTGGCAGCACCAGTTGGATTGAGTGTTGAAAATAAAATACTGCATGATACTGTGAATAAGATGCACTGAAAGTTTATTGGAGGATTGGAAAGAAAGGTACCAGCGGGTGGATTTTATCAAAACACATTGCATACTTGTTTGAAATTCTCAAACAATAAACTACAAATATATTCTACAATTATAATAAAATGCTGTTACAAACCATCTTGTTCCTTTTCCCAGACAATCAGATATCAATTCTGATAGAAATGAAGAAGCAAATGTTAGTTTTCTGCCTTTGTGGGAATCTACCATTGTTCAAATGATAGTGTTCCCTGCCAATTCCATGCTGGAACTCAATGCAACAGCATTAAGAGTTATGACCTTTGGGAAGCAATTAAATCATGAAAACTCTACCCTCCTGGAATCCAACTAGGCATTAGCTCATTCTCTAGAACAGAACACGCCTGCCCAAAATGTCTCTGAAAACACCGTCACAGACTCCCACTAAATACGCATTACCTCTCCTGGGCTTTTCTCAAGTAAATTACATTTGGAAATGAAAATTAGTCATCAACCTGAACATTCATGCAATGACACTAAATTATAGGCAACACCTATAATTTAAGGAAAGTGTGTTAATTCACAGCTAGGTTTAGCCTAATAGATAAGCATAGATCACAATGCTTTCCTAATAATAACACAGTAATCCCAACCAGTTTTTCAAGAAATGAGCAAGTTGTGAAAATTAGTGAAAAAAATGAATGTGATTTTATCTATGCCGTATCATTATTAACTTTAATTCATTACCCACCAATGATATTTTTCAAATTAAAACAGGGTCAGTAAAAAATATTAAAATTAAAACTCTAAAGTAGGCTGGTTTTAAATATTCTAATGGTGTCTAATACATTTAAATAACTAGTAAGCTCATATAATAGACATTATTTTTCTCTATAGACAGCAGAAAGTCTTACGTTCTCTTATATATTGTAGTAAAATATTTTATTTAGTCTGATAGAAAATTTTGAGACCCTTTTAAGAAAACTAGTTTTTGAACAGCACTAGGGAGAATTTCCCATCGTTAGTAAAATGAATGAAATGTTTAAATGTTATACAAGATACTCAAAAGTCTGCATTGTCTTTGAATTTGGGAAAGAGAGAGAGAGAGAGAGAGAGAGAGAGAGAGAGAGAGAGAGAGAGAGAGAGAGAGAGAGAGAGAGAGAGACTGTTGCTCAGTATTGCAATTATGAAGTGTGAAATGCAGACATATAGGCTTTATACAAAAGTTGAATTTATTTCCATTCATTTGCCAGGGAAGTAGTGCAGTCGAATCAGCATGCCCCAGACCCCCTCACACTACCAGTGGTGAGTGATTTCTTTGTTCATGTACTCTTTCTCTGTAACAGCATGAAGTGCTATTTTTAATCAGAACTCTACGAAGGTTTGAGAAGCAAAGACTGTGAAGCAGCCCAAGAAATAAACACAAGGGCAGGCAGGGGACTTGTCTGCTCTAGCTAAGGTAATTTTGGTTAATATTTCCCATTTAAAAAGTCAATTAACTGACCTCATATCTGTAAGTAGATCTGAGTAGTAAAAGTGAGGACAGATTGGTCACAATGGGTGTGTATGTATTGCGTTATAGCCCATGGCTTAAAAACTGTCAGACATCTTGAAAAGAGGAGGAATGCTTATCTCCTTGTTGTTACAAACATGAAGGCAGATTACAGAAATGCAGCTTTGCCCCCAATACAAGGAAATTTATCAAGGCCAGTGTTATCATTTGGCTAGAGAATGCACTAACATTTATCCCCTTTGGGGTGGATACTGTGTGTTTGAACTCGCAATAGTAAATCAGTTTGAGTAGATCTAGTTAGAATATAATCTTCAACAGTAAGCGCTAGTCATCTTCCTTTCTGAAAACATCATTTTCAGTTATTTGCAGCATATATGTTTGCAAATTTAGTTCATTCAAATGAAACTGAAAATAAATTATTAAAGTTCCTTGTGTCTATTCTATCACCTTAGATGTCAGGTTTTATACATAGAGGTCCATGGACTTTGTGAACAAGACCAGCTGAGCATTTTTCTTCCAATGGTGATGCCCTTTTCTTCCCCCTGACAAATATACTTAACACCATATTTAAAATTAAATATCCTGGCCTTATACAATTTTGTTACAGTACACCTACATAATTTATATATTTTTAGTTTTTCTACTACAAATGAAATTTATAATTTTCAAAAGTAATAGCTTTTACAAATGCAAATTTTATAGAATTTTTTATAAAAATCCAGCATTTTAACCCTGTACAAATTTAAAAAAATGACATAGCATATTCAATAAGTTTGCAAAATCAGTATGGGTATTTTATCATATAGAATTTAATATTTTTGTTTACATTTTCAATGTTTTTTCAGTTTTTTAAATTTTTCATATATTTTATTAATAGAAAAAAATTACATTTTGCCATTCATGAAACTTTAAAAATAAAAAGCCTATTAATACAATTAAGTGAATAAATTCTCCACTTAAAATTATGTTTTTATTAAAGCCAATATGCATTTGAATACTTCCCACTGTGGGATATATGCAAATCAGTATTTCAGAGGGATGTTTTCAAGACAACTCCTATCTGAGAACAATACATAAGCAGAAAAGTGAGACATATTTAATTACCATTATAGAAATAATTAACATTAAGCTACCACAATTAATTCAAATGACAAGTAAAATTGTCTACGTTATAATGCATTCTAAAATATTTCTTAATTTAGAAGCAATTAAATGTGCTTAATAGTTAATCTTTTTTTCTGTTTAACAACAGAAAAGGCTTACATTCATCCATACAGTTGTACATTTCTATATCTATATCCTTTTATGAAAAATATAATTTAAAAATCATTTTTATATGCCCTAGCTTTTGCAATATTTAAATACTTATATTATGTAATACATTTAGGCTTCTAGTTTTACAATGCAATGAATCTGATTCAATTAGGTAAAATTAGCTCATTAAATTAAAATAGAAGAATTGGAAGAGATAAAAAGGTAATGTATATAGTATAGGAAATTCAAACTGAACATAGACTGCTGTTTAGATCAAAGTTATGCTGCTTATTGCTGTTGGATAATACCTGCATAAATTTATATAATCACTAGTGCCTAGGTTAACAAGATGAATTAATATATTGATAACTTTTACAGCTTCACTGTTAACATTTTTGCACTTAAATATTTTATTAATATTAATATTATAATTAGCTAGGAAAAGCAAAAACAAACACTCTATTTATATGTACTTAGTTCATTACAATTTCTCAATAATTTTAGTATTTCATGTATAGAAAAAATACATATATACATAATATTAAGTAATATAAATAACAATGCACAGTGATATATATGTATTTGGAAAAATGTTAATTTCTTGCTGTTGTGACAAAATAGCTAATAAAAAGCAAACTTCTTAAGCATTATATTATTTAGGTCATGATTTAAAGCTCAACTCCTTGATGACAGTGAAGTGCCATGACTTCAGATGTTTGAGTGAATGTTTTGTTCTGCTTTTGTTTCTAGTTTCCTCACTCCAAGACTAGACCTGTGGAATGTTGCCATTTACAGTTAAAGTATGTCCTCCCACCTCCATCACATGGTGTATAAAATCTCTCATAAGCATTCTCCTGGGCCTAAGTCTTAGGTAATCTCTCAATATGACTAGTATCATTCACAACCTCCATGTGGATAGTAATAGATAATAAATAGTTTATATGAGTTTTAAATCTTTTATCAAATAATTTTTATATTCTATTTTTCTTACTTTATTTTTTTGCGTTTCTCTTTTTTATTAAAAATTTCCATCTCCTCCCCTCTTCCCCCTTCCCTCCCCTCCCCTCTACCCATACCCCCACTCCCTCCCTCTCCAGGCCAAAGAGCCATCAGGGTTGCCTACACTATGTTAAGTCCAAGGTCCTCCCAACTCCCCCCAGGTCCAGGAAGGTGAGCAACCAAACTGACAAGGCTCACACAGAGCCGTCCATGCCGTAGAATCAAAGCCTATCAAATATTGTCACATTAAATTGGTATCATTATTTTCTTTGTCTTTAGCTGAATTTTCATTCTTTTGATAATATTTTGAGATGAATGTGTTGGATCACATTGCATGACTGACGTCTACTGATTGCTATAAGCCTGGGGTCATACATGGCTTCTATAAACTCTATCTCAATGTATGAGGTATAGGAAACATTGTCTTCCAGACACCAAAGTACTGAGGCACATGTGAACTCAGAAAGACTGGAAGCATACACAGTCCCAAACTAGACCTGAGCCCCGAGATGCAAGTTGATAGTGGGCAATGAAAATGCTTCAAAATATTTCAAAATATTTCAACTGATATCTACTTGCAAGGACTCTCACTGGGTGTATCAATTGCTCTTAAGTGTAGACCACTTGAAGAACAGTAGACGGACAAAACAAAGAGTTCAATGCTACACTGATAGATATTTGCATCACACTGGTTTAGAAAATTTTTTTAACTTCGTGGTCATTTGCCTATATATTATGGTTTTCTAATCTGTATATTTTAATAGGTTTTGTGTATGTGTAAGTGTGTATTTCTCGTGCTTTCTGTGTTACTTTTAAAATTCTATTTTGTTTATTTTGTTTACCTGTTTCTTTTCTAAAGATAGGAAGAAAAAATGCAATGAAGTTGTCTGAATGGAGAAATGAGGAAATTCTTGGAGGAATCGAGGGAGAGAAAACCATGAGAATAACAAAAATAGTGTATGAAAAAATTTAAATAATTAAATATGTCATGATAGTCTATTAAGTACATATAGATCCACAATTCTATGCACTGTTAAAGTGTCTCAGATATTTATAATATCCATTTAATCAATTTAGTAAAATTGTAAGATTAAGAATGTTTAATGGCTTACAAATTAAGTAACATATCTGTCCACAGAATCTATTGTATTCTATATTAGTTTTTCAGACTACTGAAACTTACTACTGTATATTTAATGGATGCAAAAATGATAAGTGTTTTCTCATATTTATGAACATAAAAAGTTCAGTATAGGTAACTCCATAAACAATATGTAAATTGAGATTCTTTACTTAATGAGTCTAAGTGAATCAAAATTTTAAAATTTCCATTTTTTGATGTATAATAGAGTTCTCTTTTTATTGATGTTATAAAAATAGATTCTTCTCTCAAACAGTATCTCCGTGAATACTTTTGCTTTGTCTTGTTGTACCTTATATTGGTTTTAAAGGAAGCTGATTGTCTGGGAGCCAGACAGGAAGTTTAGCCAGAGCAACCAAACTAAGGACACTGGAAGTAGAGATGAATGAGAGGAGTTTCCAGCCAGATGCAGAAGGAACAGGAGATGAACATGACTTGCTTATGAAGGTACTGCCATGGGACAGAGTTTAAATAAGGAAAATAGGTTAATTTAAATTGTAAGATCTCGTTAGCATTAAGTCTGAACTCTTGGCTGAGCATAAGTAAAAGTAAGCCTACATGTCTGTTATTTGAGAGGTTCAATAAGAGAGGTAACACAACATGACAGAATGTAGATTCACATAAATTGGTTAATTTAAAGTATATGAAGTAGTTGAGACAAAGGCCAAGCTTTCATAATTAATAACAGGTTTCAGTACATTACTTGTGATCAGGTGGCCAACAAAACGCTTGCTACAAGTGTTTCTCAACTTTCCTAATGTTGTAACCCTTTAATATAGTTTGCAATGTTGTGGTAATTACAACCATAAAATTATGTTCATTGTTGTTTTATAATTGTACTTTACTATCGTTATGAATCATAATATCAATATCTAAAATGAAGGTGGCTGTAGGTGGTCCCTATGAAAAGATCATTCCACCATAAAGGGATCAGAATCCAGGTTAATTACTACTGCACTAGATTTATTTAATTTGGGTATTGTGATTTAGCCAAAGCATTAATATATCAGATGTAACATTATTTCAGATATATTTATAAATTATAGTACATATAAAATTCATTCTCTTTCATCAAGTGGCATAAAATAGGTCTTAGTTTCATTTCTTATTGCTGTGACAAATAGCTGACAAATTCAAAGAAGAAAGGGTTTACTTTGGCTCACGGTTCTCGGCTGCCGTCCCTCATGATAGGGAATTCATAGTGGCAGAGGCCTGTCAGTTTGAGTCCGAAGTAAAGTAGCACAGCACAGTAAATGAATGCATACTGGTGTTCAGCTCACTTTCTCTATCTTAAGTAGTCTAGCACTACCCTGCCTATGGAATTATCCCACTCATAATACTCAGCTCAGCCTACATTAACTGAATTTTAGTCAAGATAATCCTCTACAGGTATAATCAGTGTCTCGTCATGAAGGCGATTCTTGATTTTTTCCAAGTAGAAAATTAAGATTCATCGCAACTCCACTGCTTGTCACATTGACATTCAAATACTTTATTATGAAGCTATAAATTTCCACTTCTTTTCTCCGTAGGCTTGTGAAGATGTTATTAATGTAACACATATTCAATTCGGCTATGAAAGTCTCCATAATATTTAACAACTCCAACACTTTAAAAGGTCAAGGTTTCTTAACGATGAGCATCTATAAAATAGAAAACAAGTTATAAACTATGTGGAACAGAGGATACATGTCTATTTTCTAAAGTGGAAGAACCAGGTCATAGCAACAAAGTGTCATACCGAGAGAAAACCGAGGTGCAACAGGGAAATGCTCTGGCAAAACGACTTAAGGAACAGAGGGTTCATTTTAACTCAGAGGTCCTGGTTATGGTTTATTTTAATGGTATGCTCACAGTAGCTGTGTACTTTGGGATGTGAATCCCCAGGAAAGTAGGTCTCTGGCATACCTGAGGCAGGCGATCAATTCCTCCCACAGAAAAGAAGCAGAGATCAAGGAACAGATGCAGCTAGTATTTATACAGTTCAGGATCTTCTGCCTACAGAATAGCTTCACCAAGGTAGACAGGTCATTCCACCTCAATGGAATTTCAGTCAACGGTCGACCCAGATTCTCATCTCTCTTTTGACTTTAGATTTTTGTCAGTTGATGATTAACACTAATCAAAATAATATTTAATAACATGTGTTGATATTTACTCTGTTTTATAAATGTATTGACTGGTGAGTAAAGATAACTGGTTTTGATCCCATATTACATAAAATATCAAAAATTATTAACATACATTTAGAAAAAATACTAAAAGCCAATTTTTACAATTTTCTTTATTTTTATGAAGTTCATCCCTGGAACTTCAGTATCATTTTCTTTATAACCATAGAAATATGAATAAAAGTACTAAAAATGGTCTACATAAATTTGCAGTAATATTATATAATTAATTTTCTGTGAGTTAACTTATGTTATTGCAAATATAAAGCTGGCTAGTTTCAGTGTTATTTAGGTCAAGTTACAAATCTTTGAATGGTTTACTGCCATCCTTAAGTATAGAAAACTTGAACAACTTAAAAAAATCAATGACGTTTTAAAAACTCATCAGAGACCACTCAGGTTGTAAGTTAAAGAGTCATCTGGGAAACCAGAGAGTCAAATCAATTCTGAGTCACAACCAACATATACTTCCCTGGAACACAAAGCTCTTTGATCTTAAACGGGGTGGCATGGTTATATAGCATTACATTAATTTCTGGCAACCAGAATGAAATAAAGTCAGAGAATACTTTTCCAAGGTCTTGAGGGAGATGTCTGTACTTTGAAGTTTGTTCACATTTGACTCTAAGACATAAACGATAAGCAAGACATCGACATCCACATGGCAGGTCGAAGTTAGCCCCCAAGTAAAACAAAAATAATATTATTCATATGAAAGATAATAAAGGTTGTCTTCAAAATAAAAAAAAATGACCCTTGAGGGACTTTATCAAAGTTAACAATGGCTTTTCTCTTATAACAAAACATAACCTTGATTTACCCGAGGAAAAGAAGTTGCAATTTCTACCAATGTATAAACACACGGTATATCAAAGACCTCCTGAACAACTCATATGGTAATGTAGGTTATCAAATCTAGCTCCTTTTATCAACTATCTCTGAAACTAATGTATGAAAACAATGTGAAAAACAGAAGAGTCAATGTGATGAAACTTAAAGATACTAAGACAAGATACTTAGGTGAGAGAACCTGCAGAATTGAAAGCCTAATTCTTTGCTTCCTATGTAAATACTGAACAAAACCTACTTCTGTCATGAAAAATTGCTACAATCTGCTTTTGTCACCTGTAGCTACAACCCACTGTGCCACAGATCATTAGATGTTTCCCAAATCTTATTACATCCCTGTACCCATGAACAATCATCTACCCATCCATTTCCTTCACATGTTTACAATTCTCAGCCTCTTGAAACCACTCTCCACTTTCTATGTCAGTAGCATTTTTTAGCTTTCGCCGATAAAAAGAAATATTTGTTTTCCTGTATCTGAGTCTTTTTAACTTTGCATTATTCCCTACAACTCCATCCACTTTGCTACAAAATTCTCATCTCAGACTAATTTACGAGTGGACAGTGTGCAATCACATTTATTTACTCCTTTTTTATTCAGTTCTTTTGTCAGTTGGATAGCATCCTTTGATGGCTATGGGAGGGAGCATTGCAATGAACATCAGGTGCAGAGTGGTTTAAAGAAGCATTGAATTCAAGCAAGGTCATTTTAATTATAAAGAAAAGTTACCAAAAAGAGAATTCACAGAATCACAGCATTAAATGTACAGTGAATTGCTGAAGTGAACCTTTCCATCAGAATCCTAAAGAGGATATCTTTACAAAATAAAACAAACTTCCAATAAATTTGAATAATGATCTCATCATCAAAGACAACTCATCACCGCTGGTCCAGACACCTCTAATTGGAAACATAATCGTCTATCTTTCACAGTTCTTACAACTAACTTGGAAATTTATGTGAGGATTACAAATAATGGAAACAAACAAAACAAAACAAAGCAAAGCAAACAATAAACAAAAGTTTTCCTTTATTCCAAACATGTATTTTATTCCCAATATCCAAGGCCTGTCTTTTTAAAGCAAGATTATTATTTATAAAAGCTTGTCTTTTTTCTGTATGCTTATAATTCTTGTCTAAAGAGCAAGAAACATGTGGATTATTGTAGATAATGAACCAAAAATTCAAATATAGCAAGTATATTTTCTTGTAGAAGAATGTCAAGATAATGCCCTCATTAAAATTCAATATGGATTTGTTTTAATGATGCTGTGAAAGTCATTAGCAGAAAGCGGGTTTTGTTGAGTAATGGTTTCACTGATGTGGGAATAAGAATCAGACATGATTTTTGTATTCATGTATTTAAAGAACTTGTACACTGTAAACGGGTTATTGAAGATCTGAGACAGCCTGCAGGCAAACTATGCTTTATTTTTAATAGAAATGGAGACAAGTTGTTAGCATTCATTTTGATTTGAAAAGTTGATATTTATTGATTAACTCTTACTTTCTTCCCTGCCCTTTCCTTTTACAAATCAGATTTATTATAAGAATTGGTAAATAACTTATTTCTTAAGAAGAAAAGCACATTAGGAGATGGTTGATGCATGTAGGTATTCTACAGAGATGAGATTATATACATCTGAAAGAGATATTTTTTAAAATCAAAAATAGAGATAAAAGGTTCTTCTATGCTAAAATAAATCGGTATAAAATAAAACTGTTTTATAATTTATCATGCTACTGAGAAAGTTCAGGGTACATGTTCTAAAATCCAAACAAAATTGAACTTAAATGATTTAATATAAATAGCTTCACTGAACATATAACAAGGCATTATAATTATAAGGTAACAACAACAACAAGGAAACTTTTTGTAAAGCAGCTGTATTATGTGTGACTAATTCTGGGCCTCTGTGTCACAACTGTCTCCAATCTATCATCAACCTTAAGATAGTGGAGAATTCAGGAGATAGAAAGCAGTGCTTAAACTAATGGGGAAGTGTTTGGGGGACTGTGTCTGTTTCCTCATTCTTTTTGTTTATTGTTCAAGAGAATGTTTGAGTTCCCATTTATACATGTCAAAAGGTTGGAATCTTGCTACAATCATCTGTCTCAAAGCTAAAATTTCATCAGATCTTAGACTAGAATCTCCCAGACAATGAACTATGTAAGCATTTCATTTGGTAAGTCACGTTTTGGGGCATTTTACTATTACATGTGTTTATGGCAGTTTCCATTTTTCTAAGACGGGAACAAATTTAGAATGTTAATTCCTGGAAGTACAAATTAAAATTTATGAAAGCTTAAGCGTTCATCCTTTTTTCAACTGATATATTTAAACATGTTTGCAAGGCATCATTTCTTTGGTAGTGCAAAAAACAACAGCCTGATCTCCACTCATGTTTTAAGCCTTCTGTACTTTGACTACAAGTGGAAGTGACCGATCTTGCAAAGAGATAAAGAAACTGATCACACCATTCCCAATGGGATCTTCTAAACTGAGTCCAGACAACTACGATTTTGAGTTGCATAAATATTTCTGGTTCTTAAGATAATATAGATGAAAGTTTCAATAATTTATTGTGGAGATGGGGAATTAATTCAGTTGATAAAGTCCTTCCCACATAAACACAAGTCCCTAAATTAGAACCCACAGCAACAGCACTAATAGAAAAAAAGGAATCAGGGGAGCTTCAACAATCCTAGTATTGGATGAAAACAGAAAACAGAAGTTTCCCCAGAGTCCACTGGCCAAAACTCTAATTGCCAGTGAACTCTAGCTTCAGTGAACCAACCACAAAAGTATGGAGGAGGTGGTTGAGAAAGGGACTCAGTAGTGACTTCTGGTCCCTCCATGCATACACATATTTACACATATTTTACATAGGAACAATCTTACCACCACTAAAAGCATAATCTAGGAATAATCTTCAACGAGGTATTTGTACTTGATAAAATTCAGAAGCAAAAATAGGGACATCACCTTATTTACATGTTCAAGTGGCCCAGAATATGTACATAGTAGTAAAACCTTAATGAATGGCTGCTAAATTTTTGAAACCTTGTAATATCTGTTTAAAAGTGATGTTATTGTGAAGTAACAAGTAAATAGTCCAATCATTTTGATTTCTTAGGTTTTTAAAATAGTGCTTAAAATTATACCAAGTTTTCACTTCAAAACATTAGTTTCTTTTACTGCTTTGGTATCATGGTGATTCTGATAAATAAAATACAAATAGTTTATCTTTTTCAAAGAATTTCCCTTAATTGAAATTTCAAAGAAAGAAAAACAGACAAATATCCATTTTCTTCAGAGATGATCCACCTTCCCCCAACACAAATAGATTTTCAGTTTCAGGGCATCAGGCACATATGGGCAAAACTAAATGTACTTAGTTGGTATGTGTACATTCATGTATGCATTATGTGTAACATTAACAATCAGAAGATCATGCATTTGGGAGTGAGGGAGAAATTTGGAAACTGGAGTGGGGAGGGTAATGTAGATACAATATTGATGGCTGAAGTCTCAAAAAATTAAATATAAGAAAAAAAGCTGGAAAATATTCTACTTTTTTTTTTTTGTTTTGTTTTGTTTTTTGTTTTTGGTTTTTTCGAGACAGGGTTTCTCTGCAGCTTTTTTAGAGCCTGTCCTGGAACTAGCTCTTGTAGACCAGGCTGGGAAAATATTCTACTTTTTATACAAGCAATCAGGACAAGCTCTTGTAATCATGTAATTATTTGTAGCAATTTCAGTTAATTGCTTGCTATGGTGGGATTTATTTATCAACATCAGTGAGAATAACTGTCACCATCAGGGTTCAAACATTTAGTCATCTATTCTGAAATGCCTGTGTGTCAAAGATCACAAAAATGTGCATTTGGAAATTGACTGTAATTCAATTTCTATATTCCATATACTTTTATGAGTGGACGATGTACCTGCCTTTTCAGTTTTTCTCTTACTAAGCAAGACTTCTCAATATTATTCCAAATTACTGTCATAGGAAGACAAATTTCTTCCATTAACTCCAATACATGGAGAAAAAAACCTCTCCACATGATAGATAAAAGAATTTTAGCAATATCAATTAAACCTTTGACTGTTCCATTGTAACCTTAATCTTAATCAAATTATTTAATATTGAATTTCAAAGAAAGAACACTAATGTTAATATTTAACATCATTTCAATGAAAGGGATTTTTCTAAGAATAGCAATTAATATAGGCTGTTAATGTGTCTGGAACTTAGCTTAGGCTCTTTACTAAACTGTGAATGTGATTAAAATAAATTCAGGCTTTTCTATGGCAGCTTTAATTTAGTAAAAATGATAAATACCACACAATGGTAGGATAACTCATCACCTGGTTGTTTAGAGACATCCAAAAAATAGAAACAGGTGCTCTCTGAATCTTAGAGCCAGAGTCAAGTATGTATTCAGTCAACAAATATTTCACAACACATTCTTAGAATATGAATGAGTCTTGTTCTATATAACAAAAGTGAATTTGATGTAAACTCTTGTGATGAACTTTGTGTGTCTTGATTTTAGTGGAGTTGCTAACAAGAGGCATATCTGAAGTTCCCAGAATTGTCCATTTCATATTTGTACTTCTTTCCCAAATATTTATTTTACATGAATGTTGTGTTTTCTAAAATAAATTAAATCATTTTTTCCATTTTCCTATTGCCTCCTAATCTTTTTGGACATTTTCAGTTTTTTCATAGTAAAAGTCAAGGTAGACAGCTATGGTGTCAGCAAGTTCTCCCAATGTTCTTTAATTTCTTTTTGTTTGAGGTAAATTATATGTGGACAATTATGATTTATGAAATTCAGTCAGTTCCACTCATAAGAAAAATTTAACTGATGGTCATTTCTAATGTTAGCAACATCAAATATATTAATCAGCATTACTAATAATACAATATTATGTATTAATAAATTAATGTTAATATATATTTAAAGACATAAAAATTTTACTTACATGCACAATTAAAAACAAATGTAAGTCCAAGACATTTGTTCTTTCACAGCAATTTATTTCCAGTGACCATGTCCTCCCTAAGGTTGGCAGGGTGTATATAGTGAGGTATCAGCCACCGCATTTCCACAGAGTTCTGCAGAAGGTAAAATGTCACCATCAAAAATCAGATATTTACAAGGGTTCCATATAAACTGAAAGAAGTTTCTCTGTCTAAGGACTAAAACAGCACAGAGTTGTGGAAATAGTCATATTGACTTAGAAGGCAACTTCTTATAGGTCTATATTCTAGAGCAGCAGCACCAGACTCATACCTATAGCTTTGCAGTCATGTGATTTTGGTCAAATTTAAAATACTAGGTATGAATTCTTATAGAGTAGGTCTAAAATCTTATCACAATGAAGTTAATTACCACCCTAAGAGTCATTCAAATCATTCCAGTGGGCTCATCATGCCTCATAAGTTAGTATTGGAACTTTTGGGGTATAACCAGAGACTATACTTTTGTTTCTTAGCCACCCAGTCCTGAATAATCACACATAAACTATCTTCATTACAACATTGTTTTTCTGGTGACTCAGGCATATTTCTAGCTAGCTTTTGCATCTTAAATTAACCCATTTCTATCAATATGAGTATCCCTGTTGCTTGCAGGTAAGATTCTGGCATCTTTCTCCTTCAGCAGCTAAATGATGTCTACCTGACTCTGCCTTCTTTTTCCTTGAATTCAGTTTAGCTTTTTGCCCTAGTTCTATTCTGCCCTGCCATAGGGCCAAGAGCTTCTTTATTAACCAATGGCAGTAAAACATATTCACAGGATACAGAGGTGAATCCCTCACCAATTGGGTACCAGATATGTAGGACTCTGTATGGAATTTCTCTATTAAATGTTCACTAAGCAACTTTGGACATAAAACCTAAGTATAATTAAGGATTCTTATAGCTCCATTCTCGCTTGATTTCTCTATGGCATGTGATGAAGTACATTATGCCTCAAATAAAAGAGTTATATAATTTGTTTTAATGTAACACAAAAGCAATGAAAGTAGCTTCTAGTTTTTTGGTGACTCGAGGACTCCCTAAGAATTCATAATGTAATTTCTTTAATCTGTTCTGAGATATTTGTTTAATAACCTATGACTTTTGTGACTAGCATTATTCATCTGTGCAGGGTATCACCCTAAATATTTCTTAAATCATATTTTAATTTGTTTATAAAATAGATTACATATGGCTTTTTCATAGATTCCTAGTTTGGTTAATCCTACACACACATACACACATACACACACACACACACACACACACACACACACAAACACACCTGCTCTATCCAGCTCTTTCCATTATCTCTCTCCCCCATTTACTACATTACAATCTGATTGTTCTCCTATCTTTTTCATATAATATAGTCTATTTTTACCTAAATATATGTATAAATCCAATAAGAAAATTTTAAGGCCACTGATATGATAATGGGAGTAATGTAATAGGTATATGGAAATGTTCACAAATTAATTTGAGATTCATCCCAGATAAAAATTCATACTTGATACTGGAAAGCAACTAAAACCCCTCGAGTATAGGTATATTAGGCTTTGGAAAGCAGAAGACCCAACTACTGTTGTTTAGTTCAATTGCTATAGTGTCAAAATATCTTTTGAATATTTATGCTTATACTCAATAAAAAAGCTACCTAACTTTAGTTAAAGAAGATATTCTTTGCTGTGATTCGAGATAAATGAAGAGACTGTATCTACACAAAAAGTTGTGACTAAGTCACAGTTCTAGGCTTATCCCTAAAGATAACATGTACAATATTCACTTAAGTGTTGAAGACCACTGTGGAAGAGGAGGGAAAAAATATAAAATCCAAAACATAGATAAAATTGTTATAAAATGGCGACTTCTGAATATGACATGTTCAGAAAAATGTTGAACTCATAGCACTGCACAGACTGTTGCTGGGCCTACACGAGATTTCCCGAGCCAGGCTGCAATTTTGGATGGGAGACAGACTTATATGGAAGTTTTCCATTGATTACTGAACTACTAATAAATAACTGACTCTAGGTCAATAAGAAGCATAGATATCCACTGGTGACCTATCAAGTTCCAATTTGTTCCAAACCTATGCTCGCACCAATGGACATAGCCAGGATCAAAACAAAATCATGAACATTCAAAAGCGATCTGTATGGAAGAAGAGGGCCTGGATGCAATGGGAGAGGGAGTAAAGAAGGATAAGTGAGATATTAGACAGAATCCTTCAGATACAGGACTAAGCCCATCAATGAACAAGGTATTAATGTATCAATGTAAACAATGAAATGTGTTAAGAAGTATAAAGAAAAAACAATGCATATTTCTAAATATTAGATGGTTACAAAGAATTAAAGATTACACAAGAGCTATTAGGGAAAAAGAATAGTTATGGTTTCCTCGTTTCCCTTCAAGCAATTCTGGGTGATTGAGAAAAAGAAAATGGTAGTATTCTTCTATTCAGCCGAACTCACTTATAATAGAAAACGGTACTTTCTTTTCATGGATCAAATGTATTAAGATGCTGTCTCTTAGCGATTTCTGTAGTGAAAAGCTTTAGAGACAGATATAATTAAATTCTTTAAGAGTATAAAGAGAATTATCAATTCATGTTTATTGTAAAATCATAATCATACATTCATATTGAAATTAATAGTATCTAAGGAAATTTAGTAGAAGATTGGAAAGAGCTAAATAGAATGTTGTAACTATATTGCCTTTCATTTCTAAATATTTAAATTTATGAGAAGTGTATAATTGGAAAGGTTTCACATTGCTTTGTCTATGTAAATTATGTTTCACTTCCACAAGATAAGACATGTTCAATTTACCAGTCAATAAATCTTTTTAAATAACCTTTTATTATGGAGAAATATAACATTATTCTTACTTTCAAATGTCATGTTGTTCTATTTCATAGAAAGTCAGTGGATTTTCATTAAAAAAGTAGACTTTGGATTAAATGTACTGTTAACATCTCATAATAAAAAAAATAGTTTGACCATGAATTAATTTTGATCAGAATTTTTATGACTTATAATGTGTCTATGCTTGTTATCTATAGCAAGATGATATTTCTGATGAAGCTGCAAAATATCCCATTTAAATGTTTATGTGTACATGCGGTGTAAAGTCTAAACTATTTTTATGTGATGGAATATTGAGAAAAGAAAGTATTTCCTTTTTACTTTAGAAATTTCCTGGTATTCATTCTTGTTTAAAGGTATGTTTAAAATACTTTTATAAAAAGAGTATAAACAAATAATAATAAAGGACAAAATCTATAAGATTAAAATCTAGACAAAGACTAAAAGTCTCTAGATCTTAACTTTACTTTTTAATAAATGAAAATATTAGGTCATCTGTTAACATAATTTGCTGTGTACAATTCTTTTGTAGTACTGAATAATCAACTGATAGGACTCATAATAGAACTAAAGTTTTATGTAGTTACATCATAAGTAGATTCTGTAATACCATCTACTTAAGATGTAACCACACATAACATAATATGTAATATAGTATTACCTAAGCCTTTATTAAACCTTAGGTATATAGCAATGATTTTATCTACATATTTGGAAAAGATTGATTTTACAATTTAAATTATGAGTGCTTAAGTTACAAAACATGATAAAATCCTGAAATTAGAATGTCAGGGCCTAAAGATGTGTCAATATCTCAGCTAACATCAACTAATTTTATTTCTCTTTGGTGTGGACAAGCTCCTGGGTGAAATCCACTGCATGAAGAAGGGAGCTTCTTATTTTCTTCCAGTTTCCACAGTCTATTGTCTATCAGATCATTTCTTACATCTGCTGTACAAAGACTGAATATGGAAAATAAGACCATGATTTTAATTCTTTCAAATTATAAAATAGAATATTATTGTATTCCAGAGCCTCAAAAAGTTTACTTTGTACCATTTAATGAACACATTAAGTATTTCTGATGAATGGTTTTTCTAAGTGTTACTATTAAATTTATTAACTATTATTGATTAATTTTCACGATTTTGTTCTTAATTTCCATCGTTTACCTTACAACATTTTGCTGCTGGGATAATTTGCTGTCAAAACTGACTTGTCACCCTATCCAGAGATCTAACCAAAACACAGAAAGTATAAAATTTTGTAAGTCTAAAAAACCATAAATATCCAGCAACGACATGTAGTCAGTAAAGGAGGGATCTTCAAAGATAAAAGGATGCCCATGTTAAGGGAATTTCCTTTGTTTTGTGTGTGTATATAAACTAGAAACTTTACAAAACAGGAGGAGAGCAGGAGAAGAATTAAGAATCTGATGCAGAAAATACGTAGTGGAGAACTCATTTCACCCTCAGATCTAAGTCCTGCCCTTGCTGTAAGCTTCTTCTGGACCCTAAAGGGAACCCGGAGGTTGGCACTTACAGGTCCCCAATAATTATGATCCGAGGAACTTTAACTATAAACACAAGTTAAGCCAGTACATTCACACCAGCCAGCTCTGCGGAAGATACTTTCAGGATATGACACATCCCAAAGGGAGAAAGTAATAATGAAAAAAAAAAGTATAATAAAAAAATTTCATTTAAAAATACATGAATAAAGAAAATTTAAGAAGCACTCTATCATGTTCAGCACAAAACAGCATCAACCCCTTAACCCAACTTTATAAAATGGAGAGGAGAGAGAGAGAGAGAAAGAGAGAGGGGGGGGGGAAGACAGAGAGAGAGAGACAGAGAGAGAGAGACAGAGAGAGAAAGAGAGAGAGAGAGAGAGAGAGAGAGAGAGAGAGAAAGAGAGAGAGAGAGAGAGGATCCAAAACCCAATTGTTGTCAACAAGGGTTAGCAAATATCTTTCAGTAACTGGACAGTGGTACACATGCCATTAATTCCAGCACACAGGAGGCAGAGGCAGGTGGATCTCTATGATGCAATCACTAAATCCAGTTACAAATGTTGAGAATGCACAGGTGGGTCTCTGACATATCCTGAAATTACAGCTGTGCTTTAGGTTAGGTTCTGTTCTTCCTGGACCTTCTGGGATTAGATGGCACAGTAGAAGCTTCCTTCTTGTGACCTTGTTAATGAGAAGTGTCTGGCTGACAAAAGTCCATAATCTGAAGAGGAGAGAGAATATTGTGATTTAAGGAAAACGGGAAAAGGCCACTAAAAGCACAGTGAAACAAATCGAGCACAGTTAAAAGGAAGATAGCTTTTCTTTCCAACCCTGCCTCCCAGGAATGAAAAGCAAACACAAGGGAAGCCAAAATTAAGGCTAACAGTCTTACCTACAGAGAAACATTGGTATTTCAAGTCTTAAATCTATGCACAGATCTGGTGTTTAGCTGATATTTAGTACTCTGCATAGTAGGGTAGCCAAGGCCAACTACATCAGAAGGGGCCTATTGCTTAAAACCGTGCTTCTCTGGTAACATCAAAAAAAGGAAAAAAGGGAACAAAACCAAATCAGGGAGCCTGGAGCCACCATCCTACAGTGTTAGGCTGCAACATAGACAAAGAAGGCGGGGAGAAAGGAGGTAACTTGTAAATATGGAGAAGTTTAAGCCATGGGAGTTCAGAAAGTGGAAGGCATAAAGGTCAGTAGCGGCACTCATGTGACCAGTGTGTTTCTCCTTTGCTTTAGGATTGTCACAATAACTTACTCCTCCAAGCCTGAGCAAGAAACCTTTACTGTTTTCATTTTATTTTGTGCATCTGCCCTCCTGTTGCATGTGGAAATTCCTGGTATGCAAACAGGGAATATTGGTAATAGGTATGTTCGAGCAGGAGTGAACTTAGTACAGAGAGACTCATGTGTTTGTCACTTCCTCTATTAGAGGATAGAAAAAAATATTTACCCATAAATTGAAACACCTCAGAAATCAAGTACTAGAAAAAGAATGTGTTGAGGCTTTGCTTAGGCAAGAGATTAAAATAGTTTCCCTAGAAGAGAATTCATAATTAAAGTTCTGACATCTTGGCATATCACCTTACAGGATGGATTCCAAGACACTAAGTTGGTGATAGGTGTACCACACAAACAAATTTCTTTAGTTTGAAACATTTCTTGCTTTCTTTATTAATCTAAAATTCATGCCTATACACTGAAGATAAATTGAGAATAGAGTTATTGGAACTCTGCTTGTTAGTCTTCTTTCTATGAAAGCCACAAGGAGTAACTCTGCTTTGCAAGCTTACTTGGGTCTACTTGACCTACTGTGGATGAACATATCAGCCCTGCTTCTTACTGCCTGACAGGGCTGCTTCTGACCTCAAGCATTCATCCCTTTCTTGCCAGATCCTCCTACCTGCATAATCTACTTACCAGAGAAAAAAATAGGACTTCAACTTCAAGCCACTAATTCTGTTCTTTGCTGTATCTGTCATATTAAAATATTAAAGCATAGGAAAAGTAGCGTATCCAAATTATTTTTGTTACTTTTACCTTTATACTACTTATAGTGATACTGTTTATTAATTTTTATTTTTCTAATTTTGAGTCATTTTCTAAACTAAATCCAACTTTATTTACTTACTGTTTATCCTGTTATCCTCTTTCTAGTATTTTTGTTTTCCTCCTTTCTTTTATTCTTTTATTTTTGTTAACACCTTTCAACCTTATTCTTTAAAAATGTATTTTTCACTCTAAAAATATGAATTTCAAATATTTTATCACAAACCTGGATTTAGACTTTTGATGGTTTTTGGATTTTTAACCCCCAGTGTTCTGAGACCCTACAAAGAATGTCCTTTGCTCTGGGATAGCCATATTTTTATCTTTTCTTTATCTTTTGGAAATAAATAACTGAATAGTGGTTGTTGGGATAAGTACATCATTTTAGATCATACTGAAAGTTATTGCCTTTCTAGGATCTGGGGATTAAGATGGAATATTTTGGTTACAAAGCAAACAAAAATAATTCTCAAAACAGATTATCAGCTAGTTTAAATTCTTCTACTTGATCTATGATATAGACTTAAATATTAACATTTACTGGCACCCTACTATGCTTATTAAGCTCTAGAGGCTGTGTATTATATACATAATGATTTTTAAATTGAAAAAGATGCACAGACAAGCAGTCATATGGTTAAAAATTGTTTTTATTGTTATGGAAATGTTATAGACTTGATGTATCTAAAATTAATAACATACATAGAATATGTATTTAATTTAGAATGGTATTTTCTGTTTAAAAAATCTATGTCACATCCAATATGAATAGGAAAGAATTGACTAATAATAATCTGGAAGGAATTTTGGAAATGTTTGCAATATTTAACAAATACAGTTTTTAGTTGTATGGCAAATATGTAAAACAAAGCACAGAGATGGATATATTTGAAGAGGAAAAACAAGTATATGCCAACAATATATGAACATACACATATTAGCATTTGTCATAAAAATTCAGAAATGTGTTAAGATTTGAAAATTATCACTTTTCCTTGAATAATGCCCCAAACTACTATTGTGAACTCAATCATCATAGATTAAATGTTCTTTGATTCAGTTTATGGATAAATGGATTATGAAAACAAACATTTAAATTCATGTTTTGTTTAATTAAGGTATAAATCTTTAAGTGTCACAGCCACTTCTTTTGTTATTAAATATTTCCATGGCTGTGAAGCATTGCATTTTGTAAACTTATCTGCAATACTTACATAGATAAAATATCTGCACAGAAACTTGTAGACACATTAGTTATTGAAAATTTTGTTTCTTGTATGAAACATGAATAAAACACTATCTATGAGCACTTCTTTATTTCAGATTTTGTTGATACAGAATGCCCTGTTGTTAGAAATTTATTCAAATGTGAAATTATTTGATAACATGTTGTTATATTTCTTGCTTTAGGGACACTTTGTAGGCTTTCTAAAGAGGTTTGCTAATTAACTATTTCACCAGAAAATGCAAATCACTTGAACTTTTCTTGTTACTTATGGGTCTTTTAATTAAATGCGTGTCAATGGTCATGTAGTAATTATCCACTGGTCTTGACTTGCGTTTTCTGATGATTAATGAAATTGAGGACACTTTCTCTTAGTTACTGATAATTTTGACAGTTATCTTAATGAGACACAATAATTAGTGATCAACTCTATAATAGAATTAAATATTTTAAATGTTTTCACACAGTGTATTGTTCAATTTTGGACTGCTCTGTACTTTATTTCTATATTTTTGATACAAGTAAGAGTTAGATATTTCCAAAGAATCCTTATTTATTGCAACCTTATGATAAGAGTTAGAGCATTATCTTTTCCCTGTCATGTTTCTGCATCTAGGGAACCTGTGATTTTATATTTTCTAACTATATGAATATTGATTAATATTTTTGAGTACCATTTTCATTATTTGCAACTTAATTTATTGTTATATGATCACTGTGATCATAATTTTAATATTTTAATGGGGACACAGTGATTTTGATTTCAAGACCACTATGGGCTTTATAGTAAAACCTTATATCATAAAGCAAAAACAATAAAATGTTAAATATTTCTCTTAATATCTAACATCACAAAATTTCTCAAATTTATTTTTATAATCCTACTTTTTATCTGTCTATATATTGTTCTAGATATTTTCTTCAATTTAATGTAAATTCTATCTCTGTGCCTAAATTATAATTTTAAATAATCTCATTTGAAGTCTACTTTATATATAAAATATAAGAATTGTATATTTAATTTTACAAACTGATGTTATTTTTATGAATATTATAAAGCATGTCCTATTACTAAACCGATTATAGACAAAATAGAATTTGAAAACATCTGATTTATAACAGAATTACACAATGAACAAAAAGCATCTTATGAAATGGTGCTGGTCTGACTGGATGTTGGCTTGTAGAAGACTGTGAATATATCTGTCTATATCTCTCACTCTTCTCAGAACTGAAGTCCATGTGGATCAAAGGTCTCAACATATAACTAGAAACAACGACCCAGATAGAAAAGAAATTAGAGCATAATTTTGAATGCATTGACTCAGGAGACAATTTCCTGAACAACCAATTCTAAATAGAATATCTTTTTCTTTATTTATTCCTTTTGATGGGCCGTTTCCTGAGACCACTTTTTAAAGAGCAACTTTATCTTTCTTTTCCTGAGACTGAAGAGTGATTGAGTTTCTATCTGTATAAGTAAACAAAATCAGATGCTAGCATTACTCATGCTGCACAAACTGATAAATGACTTATTCCTTGTAGTATAAGTGGTGCTAGCCTATAAACTTACTAGTGTGAATTGAGACTCTATGGGCACATTTCCAAATTAAAATTGTATTAAAGAAAACATGCCGAGAATTTATCCAACATGCTATACTGGATAAAATGTTTAACTCTGTCACCAGATCTCCCAAAAGTGGTGGAAACCTATTCCTTTGATGACAGCAACTCTATCTCAACCTATAATCTGAGATGTGATATGTGATACTGCCAGGCAGGCCTTTTTTTCCACTCTCCTTAAGGCTTCAGTTTGGCTTGGTCCCTCATTATTGTGGTCTCCTTGACATTCATCTTGCTGATTCTGTTGTTCCTATTTTCACTTTCTTTGCCCTCTCACCTGTACAACTGACTGCTTTTGCTTTCAATACTGATCTCTCCCCGTCTCTATAGCAGCAGCTTTGTCACAGCATGCTCAGGATGCATTAGCCTAAAAATGAATACTCACTCTTCTTACTATTTGTATTTCTGTCATCCTACTTCTGAAAACATCTTGAACATATTTTTAACTCTTTTTTTAAAGATTTATTTATTTATTATGTATAGTGTTCTGCCTGCATGCCAGATGAGATCACCATAGCTCATTGTTGGGAGCAACCATGTGATTTCTGAGAAATGAACTCAAGACCTCTGGAAGAGAAACCAATGTCCTAATGTTTGAATTATCTTACCAGCTCTTGTTTTGAGCTTCTTTAGGTTTTATTCTTTGTGTGATCTGCATATGTATGTGATTATAGACTTATGACACATATTGCTAGAGAGATGATAGATATACAGATGATGGGTAGAAAGAAAGAAAGAAAGATGATAGATAGATAGATAGATAGATAGATAGATAGATGATAGATAGATGGATGATAGAGATAAACTTACCATGATTGTATGATTTTAGTTAATATTGGTTGTTAAGATTAAATAAAGAAAATCTGTATATCACAATCCAGATTACCAAAACAGGTGGAAATATTTGGGAAAGATCCCAATGAAACCATTGTACTGTACCTATGAACTTACTGGGAGTCAAAACATTCTAGCATCATGGAAAGACACATCATGTTCGGCTCTTTTCTACCACAGATAAATCATGCCTGTGCTATGATCTACGTCTCGTACGTCAACTAAGAGGTTATTGTAATTCTGTATTGCATTAATGAAAAAACATCATTTTGTCATGTTTTTGCTTACTTTTGCATCATTTATTGAAATGTTTGTCCACATTTTTGCTTAGTTTCTAAGTTGTTAGGTGCATTTTCATTGAATTTTATGAGTTCTGTGTGTATCTTAGATGCCATAATTATAAGATTTAGTATCAGGAAGTTACATTTATTGATTGTTGCTCTAAGTGTCTGTGATGCTATTGTTAATTTTAGGAAGTCGTCTCCTGTGACAGTGTGTTCAAGGATAATTACTATTTTCTCTTCTATCATGTTCAATGTAACTGAAATATTAAGACTTCATACATTTGGACTTGAGTTTTGTGCATGGTGTTAGATACGGATTTGTTTTTTGCAGTCTTCTACATGTTGACATCCAATTATACCAGCACCATTTGTTAAAGATGATTTCCTTTTTTCTTTGCACCATTTTGTCTTTTTTGTCAAAAATTAAGTATCTTGGCTTGTGATAGGGCCAAAGAGTAGAGCTAGGTAGGGATAACTAAACTGAATGCTGGGAAATAGAAGGCAGAGTGAGAGAAGCCATGTAGTCCTGCCAGAGACAGATGCTAGTCAGAATTTTGCCGGTAATCCACAGCCATGTGGTGATACACAGATTACTAGACATGGGTTAAATTAATATGTAAGAGCTAGTCAATAAAAATCTAGAGCTAATGGGCCAAGCAGTGATTTAATTAATATGGTTTCATGTGGTTTTTTTCAGGAGTCTGGGTGGCCAGGAAGCAAACAAGCAGCCTTCTACAATTAGGGAAATGCAAATCAAAATGACTCTGAGATACCATCTTACACCTGTCAGAATGTCTAAGATCCAAAATAATGAGGAGAGTTTGTATTATAGAGGATGTAGAATCAGGGAAGACTCTTCCACTGCTGGTGGGAGTGTAAACTTGTACAGCCACTTTGGAAATCATTGTGTCAGTTTTCTAGAAAATTGGGAATCAATCCACCTTAAGACCCAGTGATACCACTCTTGGGAATATACCCAAAAGATACTCAGTCAAACCAAAGAGACAATAATGTTCATAGCAGCATTACTCATAATATCAAGAACCTGCAAAAAATAAATGTCCCTCAACTGAAGAATGGATAAAGAAAATATGGAATATTTACACAATGGAAATTTTTTTCTCTAATTATTAATATTAATATACATATATATGGACTTTTGTGTGTTGATTTTGCAGCCTTAAATTTAGATTAGTTTTTTTTATGAGTTCTAGTATCTCTCTGAGGCAGGCTTTAAGATTTTCTATGAGCACAATTATTGTGTCCAGATAAAAATAGTTTTAATTCTCCCTTCCTACTATGTACATATTTGTCAGCTATCAAAAGTGAAAGCAAATAAATGTTTATGATTGTCTGGAGAAATCTCACAGCATGGTGTTGGTTGTGAGATTTTCATGTTCCTATTATGTGATAAAAAGTTCACATTTATTACTAATTCTATGAGGTCTGGGATAAAGAATGTTGTTAGAAAAAAGTACTTTAAAATACAATGGAAATGAATATTTTTTAGTTCTATATTATGCACCAAATGAGATGCATGACACAAATTCAATTTTCATATTAAATAAATACTTCCCTCTAAGGACAGACTATTGAGTTCAATACTTCCTTATCTTTTGTATAAATCCTATTTAAATATTATGTGTATTCCTTTTAGCACTTTGGCTTTGACTTTTTGAATTTTATTGAGGAACAAAAGGAAGATAATAAGAAAAATGAGAGAACGTCTTTGGAGTTAATATTTATAATGTGTGAAATAAATTGCAATAATGTTTCCATGGGCATATGCCTACCTACAAATAAAGAAACTGTATTGATTGCAGTTGTACAGATTTGGGCATCTCAATCATCCACTGATAAAATGTTATTATGCTAGCTAAGTTTAAGTTAACTTGTCATAAGTTAAAGTCATTTAGAACTTAAAATGAGAAGATGCCCCACCTCATTGATCTGTGGCCACACTTGAGGTATATTCTCTTGGTTAATGACTGATTTGTGTTGACCTAGCTCACTGCAGGGTCTCACTCCTATGCTGATAATCTTGGTTGTTTAAAGAGCAATCCAGTAATCATAACTCTTCCATGGTTTATGCCTTCACCTCAAGTTCTGGACTTTCATTACATTTATATTTGCATCTTTCTTTGGTTTCATATATTTTCAGTAACGTTATTTCCCACAATAGCACAACACTCCTGGGTCATGCTTGATTACTTATGGTTTTCACATGACTTATGCCAGAGATTTGCTGTGCACACCCAAACCTCATAATATATCTATGTTCCCAGATGTAGTGTGTGCCAGTAATGTGGGAAGTCCTTCTGTATATGTGTTGTTTTTGTTGGTTAATGAATAAAGAAGCTATGTTGGCCTGTAATGGGGTAGAGTAGAGCTATGTGGGGAAAACTAACTGAATGTTAAGAGAAAGAAGGCAGAGTTGTGAGAAGTTCTGTAGCCCTGTCAGAGACAGATGCCTGATGGAACCTTGCTGGTAAGCCACAGCCACGTGGTGATACACAGATAATAGAAATGGGTTAAATTAAGGTGTAAGAGATAGCCAATAAGAAACTAGAGCTAAGCCGGGCTGTGGTGGCGCACGCCTTTAATCCCAGCACTCGGGAGGCAGAGGCAGGTGGATCTCTGAGTTCGAGGCCAGCCTGGTCTACAAGAGCTAGATCCAGGACAGGCTCTAGAAACTACAGGGAAACCCTGTCTCGAAAAAAAAAAAAACAAACAAAAAAAAAAAAAAGAAACTAGAGGTAAAAGGTCAAGCAGTGATTTAATTAATACAGTTTTGTGTGATTATTTTGGGGCTTAGCAGCCAGGAACAAATAGGCAGGCGGTCCCCTACAACAGACCTTTTGAAGTTCAGAGTGATCAACTTCTCATTAATACTTTCCTTTCCCAGTTCAAATATTTTTTTGCAAAACCTATTTTAAAATAGACTAAACTTTCTGGCCTCATTCACATTAAAACAATGTGCAATTTCAGGTTTCATACCATTTTTGAATGCTTTAGCCATTCCAAGTTGACTCTTTGTTAAATCAGTTTTTTCATGTGAATGGCCTATTTGTATCTTTACTTTCTCATTTTTATTATACTTACTGAAAGAAAAAATGTTTAATTATTATAGTGTAATAACTAGCAATCAGATTCTACCTTTCCTATAGATTGCTAATTTTGATTATTAAAAGGTGCAGCAATCTATTTGTTTCGTTACTTTACTCAATTACTTAAAGGATTTATTCATTTCACAAATGTAAGTAACATATCAACTTTTTCTTCAAGTAGTTTTATAGGTATTATAGTATTATAGTGTTATAGTTTCAAACTCCAGTGACATTTTTAAACAGCAGCTTTCTTGCTGTGCTCTTTGCTATTATGTGCCATTGTGAAAATATTGGTCTGAGACTCCACATATACATTTCCTTGTTTCACAGAATAAAAACTAAAATCTGGAGTTACCACCATGCCATTGTTTTGATATAGGATTTCCTTTTGTGTGCTATGAATACTATTGGTTAATAAAGAAAGTATTGGGACTGCACAGGGCAGAGTAGAGGTAGGCAGGGAAAACTAAGCTGAATGCTGGGAGAAAGGAGGCAGAGTCAGGGGAACCATGCAGCTCTGTCAGAGACAAACATCAGATGGGAACCTGCCAGTAAGCCAGAGCCACATGGTGATACACAGAATAATAGAAATGGGCTACAAGAAGATGAAAGAGCTAGCCAATAAGATGTTAGAGCTAATAGGTCAAGCGGTGATTTAATTAATACAGTTTCTGTGTAGTTATTTCAGGCCTGAGCAGCCTGGAACAAACAACTTCCCTTCTACTACAAATTGATGCACCCATTTGTATAGTGTTCAACTGTATCCACGTAAATCTAAGAAAGCTTTAAAAAGTAATACTAGATACAAAAGAACAGAGTTAAAAATTGAAATCTGCAAAAACTGCAATACTCCAGAATTTTTTAAATTTTAGTACTTGGCTTAATAGTCGAACGTTCCACTTCATATCTTTTGCCTCCTGTGTGTTGTAACAGCCACATATAGATAACATGCAGAAAAATTCAGTGTGTATGCATGAGAGAATGAAAGAGAAAAAGGACCAAACTTGTCAAACTATTGTTATGGAAATGGTTTTGATTGTGTTGTTCTTTGGAAAGATTCTCAGTCATTCTCTGAATCCTTGAACCACACTGAGAAAACAGCTGTCAATGTCATCTTCATACTCTGAACTGAGAGGAATAAGATTAAGGTACTGAGACCTCATAAAGAGCCTGGTACATTGTCTGAAGTACAAAGGGGATTCAATGCTGTTGCTTATGGCTGCAGGCATTAATCTTTCACATCCACAGTAAATGGTGCTACACTTGGCATTGGGAGAGTTCTGTTGTCTGGGGAAGAACAGATTGTAGTGATGCTCAAAGCCATAAAGCCTTAACTTAAAAAAAAAATGGCTTCTTGGTAGCGAGCATTTTGTTGGCTCTTGGTTGCAAGCCACAGCTCCCCTTCAGAGAGTTATTCCTGATTCAGCAGTAGCAGGAAACAAAACAAACAAAACAAAACACAAAACACAAACACAAAACACAAAACACAAAACACAAAACACAAAACACAAAACACAAAACAACACAAAACACAAAACAAAACAAAAAAACCTGGGCATTTTCCAAAGGCAGCTTCCTGGACTGTCTGCCAGCTTGAACTCTGGCTCTTTCAGGATACTGAGCATTTAAATAGGATTTCTGAGCAACGTGTCACAAACTGCTTAATGGCATGACATAGACCCGCTGGGGTTATTTCAGGGCTGAGAAGCCGAGAACAAACAAGAGCCCTCCTACTATATATTTTGATAGTGTACATGACTCATTTTGTTGGGATATATTATGCTAGGATTTAAAAGGTTTTGGGAAACTTTTCATATAAAGGTTTTGTATAGTTTCCGACATCATTAAATAAATCTAATAATGATCTCTTTTGTACTATCCAGGCAGCCTATACCACATCATTATGGTATGTGGATAAAACCGAGCGTATTTGCTCAGATGGATTTTCTTTTTAAGACTATGAGTCCCCATTTATGATTTCCCAGTAAGGTAGAGATGCTGCCAGCACTGTTCATTCTCTTCTGTCTCTCTGCTGGTTTCCTTAAATATTAGGCTCCCCTTGTGCAATTTAAGTTTAGGCATTTGCTAAAATCAGGGACAAATATTAGTTTGGAACTTTCTTTAAGCTTTGAATTTTATATTTCCTTTCTAAAATTTTTATCTCAGATTCCCATAAAGTTTCAAGTCCAAATTCTAACTCTGCCTCTTGCTAAGACATCAGTGCAGTGTAGAGTCAAGTTCTTGCATGAATTCTACACTGTGAATTATTAAATTCCCTCAGAGAAAGCTCTTTTTTATTTCTATGTAAGTCTGGAAAAAGTAAATTCATATTTCCCTAAGATGCACACACTTCCCTAAAATAATTTAATTGAACTCAAGAGTTTAATCAAAACTACTTCTCTATTTTTGCATTTGTACATATTTTGTCTATGATAACCAGTATTGCTCAAAAATTTTTATCTTCCATTGTTTAATCATTTATCCTGAAAAGATTTTGTGATCAACAAATAGTCTAAGAAAAAAAAAAAAAACTTCTGTTTGTTGGGCTTATCATCCTCTGCCAGTATTCCTTTTATCCAGCAAGAGTCTTTGTATATATAAGATGCACATTTTCAACCTTCTGTTTGGTTCCAATGTAGTGAATACCCCTTGGGAATAAAAGCAAGGGCATATATCATCTCTCTTGATTTCTTCTGTCTCCAGAGTGCAGTGCTGTGATTCCCAAGGCTTCAAAAACTTTCTTTTATTTCAAATGTTTTAATGTATTCTTTCCCAGTCGGAGCATAGGCCTAAATTCAGCTACTCCCACCTTCTTGAGAGTGAAGAAGACACTGTTATAAGGTGCAAATTGGGAAAGTTTATAAATTATTACAAATAATGGCCTTAGAAATTGTGAAGTCCAAGAAGGAAACAAAAAAATGCACACTCTTTTCATGTTAGTAACAGTAAATTTCAAACATACACACACACACACACACATATCTATATACACACATATTTAACTCTGTACATTATTGGTGAAAGTCACTTTTATTGAATTATGTCAGCTAATAAATATTTAAATTTCCACAATCAATTATTCATACTCATATTGAAAAATCAAATTTAAAAGTGAATATTCAAAGAAAAAAATCCTTCTGTCTTCAAACTACCCAGGTACTAATACCTTTTTCAATGTCCTAAAGCCTTCAAACTACTCAAAAATTTTTTAGAAACTCAATCAATTTTGAGTAATCTTAATGATGTATTACCTAATTCACTTGCAATAGGTTAGTAAATATTTCCCAATTTTAAGACAGTTCTAATTTTTGTATAAATATTTGTAATAAGTCTTATTTAATTTTTTTAGTCAAAACATTTTTCTTTTTCTAATTTAATGTTTTGTTGGAAATAGATTTTTAATAACAATATGTAGTTTTATTACAATTTCTCCTTCTTCCTTCCTACTTCCCCTTCCATCAGAAATCACATTCTTTGTGCCATTCCTTAGTAAACTAACCTTATTCTAAAGAACACATGAAATAAAAAAGTGGAATAGAACAAAACAAAGAACAGAGTCAAAGGCAAAGCATGAGAAGCCCATATAGATGGAGAGACATGCAGAAAACCCCTACAACCACAAGCTGGAATCATTGTATATAAGTTTTTAAATAAACAAAATAAATAAATAAATAAATACAAATAATAGTCTTCTCTTGTGTACTTGTTATATAATACCCACTGTTGGCTTTTGTAGCAAGAAGAATAGAGAGTATATACTACTACCTTTTCTAGAAACAACAATTGAGTCTTAAAATTATTTTGGAATGCACTCGTTCTCAGTTCTACATGCTGCTTGGTCGGTTCAGCCACAATATCAAAAGGGGAGAGATATAGAAGCTAAGGTTTATTTTGTTGTTAGTGGTAGCCAGTGGGTTTTTTGTGTTTGTTTGCTTTTTGCTACTGTTGTTGTTATTATTTGATTTTTAATTGTTTGATTGTTTTTCACCCACAGTCCTTAAAAACAAAAAGGACAGCCAGCATTGCTGACAGGGCTGTGTGGGAAACAGCAATAATTTTCAAGAAGCAAAAGTTACAGAAATCGAGACTCAGCATTTCACAGGCAGGAGAAGACAGGAGAGGCTGAGGAAGATAGGACTCCCTAGTGTGGACAAATATCTGATCTTGGGTCTTCAGATTACAGCATGGTTACTTCTTGCCAGGATCATTGGATAATAAAAACAAAGGAAATTATTGTCAGAGATTGACTGGTTTACATGCATCAAAGTCAGCCTCAGAGCAGAGACCTTTTCAACTCTAAGAATCTGCTAGATGCTGGAGGGGTCATCTCTCTCCAGCAAGAAAATGTAAAATGTAAAAACGTTATGTATCTAATAACAGAGCAGGGTGTATCACTATGTCTTCATTTAAATTTGAAATTTGAAGCTCTATAAGATCAAGAAAACGTGTTTACCACTTAAAGACTCTCTTTATGAGAGCCTAGAAATGCTTGCACTCTAATTTTGTTAATTGCTTAGAAACATGACCTTTGGTAAACTTAACTCTGCTCAATAACTGGTTAGCATAGACACTTCCACCTATGCTTTCAGGGCTTTGCAGTGGATGTGTGAAAGTCAAAAGAATTTGCCAGACTAAATTTCTTCCTAATTCATTTTTCCCTAATATTGATTTCCCAGGCTTGAAATATCATGTTCTCATTCTCCTTTTGGGAGCTTAAATTTCTTCCAAGTACTTTTTAAAATGTAATAAAATAATGTCTCATTATTTTATCCACCTGCTAAACACTGAATTTCTTTTCATGTTTGTTACCTGAACACAGTTTCTCTCAATTCTCTATATTCACTGTGTAAAAAAAAAAAAAAAAAAAAAAACAAAAAAAAAACAAACAAACCTAATAGGACAAACTGTAATGACTAAAGTGCAATGGATCATTGGAAAGCAAGCGTTACACACACACACACACACACACACACACACACACACACACACCTTTATAATATATCACTTTTGCAGCAGAGAATTAATTTAGCAATCTCACCTCTCAAGATCAATAGCCTTAATCTGTCATGATGATAAAGACCTGGTTTGTCAATTCAGACTCACCTTGGTATCCATAGTATAAACTCACTAGGGTGTGCAGATGCTGTATTTGGGTTTTTACATTGCTGATAAGTTATTGCAATGATCAATAGTAGTAAGAGTTAAATCATGTTTCCAACAGTGTTTGGGAAGTTCTGTAGAGAGACAAGTTTGGAACTTAGTAGCTCATAGGCACAGGTCCTATAGGCATAAAGTGGGGAATTTAATGTCAGTGACCAGAAAAGAAACTGTGGATTTCAGAAATCTCTATAGACTCATAGAATTGTATAGTTAGCATCTCTTCCCCATATCCTCAATCATTAAGCTAAGTTTCAAATTGTAAAGTCAATAACAAATTTTGTTTTCCCATTGAGCTCTGTGGTTTGACTGTCAGTATTTTGCATGTGATACAATAGACCTCTTTACGTGTTGTATCACTGTATGTGTGAAGAGCATTAAAAAGATACAGTACAATTTTGTGATCATGATTTTGATCTCTCTATTTGATAGCAAAGTCAATTTGATAGATATTTTATACTAAACCTCATATTATAGGCACATAGTTTTCTGTGTACTGTTTTCTTTTTATTTTTTGCCATAAAGGGGTTCCCTGAGCGTATCTTGTTCTCATTTACATGTGATGAATTCTGTCAGTTTAGAATGCCTGTCTGAGATGGGCTTCCTTCACCCTAAGTTTAGATGTCATTTTTGAGCAAAGAATATGGCTGATGAGGTGTTTTCTATCATCTTTGATTGTCTATAATTTTGTTTCATTCTAGAGCCTTTTACTGCTGTCTCAGATTCACTATGTTTAAACCATTTGGAAAACTCACTATATTGTGTTTCTTGAATTTTAAAATATTGTAAATGGAGGCTTATGTCATAATGTAAAATATGTATACTATTAAAAAACCTAACATCTAGTGAATATACTTTATATTATTTACTTATCTTGTGTCAATTTTGAACATAACTGCATCCTCCAGAAATTTCATCTTTATAAAGTAGGCACATAAATTTTGAGCCTTAAATGCGTGTATTTCAAAGTAATTTCTGTGATGAATCAATTCTGAAAAGGGTTAGAGAATTCTTCCTTGTCAAAGATCATAAAAAGTACTACCCTGTGCATATTGAATTTCTTTCTATGTGTTAATCCTGCTATATGTGTTAACTGATTTTTAGTAAATATGTTTCACAGAGTATCTTAAAAAATGCTTGCATACTGCTTATTAGAAATATAAGATTCACAATTTTGAGAAATGGGTATATAAATCCTAGAAAATAGCTAATTTTTCGATTAAAATAAAATTTGTTTATTTCATATTTTAATAAAAAGATTAAATGTATGAAGGAATTATTTCAAGTTTTTGACAACCATAGAAGGTTCTATAGAAAATTAGACATTACATTGCCAATTCTTCCAATGGAATGTGTGTTTGGGTGCATGCACACACATGTGTCTCTGTCTGTGTGTGTATAGATAGATAAAAAGATAGATTGATATAGATAGATAGATAGATGATAGATAGATAGATGATAGATAGATAGATTCATAGATATGTAGACAGATAGATAGATAGATAGATAGATAGATAGATAGATAGATAGATAGGCAGAGATAGAATTAGATTCATAAACATATATATGCAAAATAATAATTGTTACATTGAAGCTAGCTTATTCTATAAATGAATAATCTGAGTTTTAAGAGTATCTACTGTATTGATACTGCAACATTACATTACAATGTCTAAATAGTTTGGATCCTATTCATAACTATGCTGGACTGCAAATTGCTTAGAGAATTCAGTTTGAACATACCTTCTAGGGCATCAGTGATTATTTCTAAACAAATAGTAGCTTTACAATCATAATTCTATCCCTGAATATAAACTCTGAAAATACAAAGACACTTCCTGAAGTCCAGAATTGCTGGAAAATTTGAACCGTATTCAGTTACTACTAAAGAGAAATCAATGGAAAGAAGCTATTGGCTAGGAAACCAAGATTGTTCCACACTGCTCTACCTCTTTTTAAATTTTGTTGTGGTTATTCATGATACATGATACCGTGATATCTAAGAACCATTTCATTCAAGTACATTAGAACACGGTCCTATAGTATATGATGTTATAACTTGCCATCTATAACTTCTTGTAGAACTATATCACACCTAACTCTGGAAGTGCTTTTGACAGAAGGTTCTCATCTGTTAAATCTCTTTGGATAATGTCTCACACAAAGTATTTCTTTTATACAATATTATACATTTTTGATAGCAAAGTTTGCATATAATGACTAGACAATGCAGGGAGTTAGGGCCTGACATGACTCTTAACACCAAGAGGCTCTTTCATAGTCCAGACACTCTCATCATTCAGCCATGCTTCCTGTATTTCCTTCCACAGAGTGCATTTCTAATGACCCACTTTCTATGAATTTTCATCTATGTTTCAGCATTCCCTATGCAAAATCTGAATAGGATTTTCTTTTTATTTTTTTAATCATTTTTTCATTGAATTATACACATATTCAATGAGAGCATAGTAATAGCATATTTGGGGAAGCATGAGTGTATATTATACAAAGACAAATAGACACAGGCAGTTCAAACCTAGGGTGTTAATTACTGTTCTATTACTGTGAAGGTACATCATGATCAAAGCCACTTATAAAGCGAAGCATTTAGTTAAGGGCTTACTTACTCTTTCAGAAGGTTAGTCCATGACCATCATGAAGGGCAAAATGGCAGAGGGTAGAAAGACATGGCACTGGAGCAGTAGCTAAGAACATATATGCTGATCTATAAGCAGAAGGCAGAGAGGAGTAAGACTTGGCATGGAGTGGGATCAAAGCCTGATTTCAGTAACATACCTCCCCCAACAAGGCCTATCATTCTTATATCTCCTGATAGTTCACAAACTGGCAGCCAAACATAAAGTACATGAGAATTTGTGGACCCTTCTCATTCAAGTTTTCACATCTAGAGACATGATTAAGTAGGTCTCCAAACAGAAGTTCATGAGTATATGCAGATAGAAAATTGCTTTTATTGAACACACATGTTATAGTATTTATAATTAACCTGAAGCATTTTTTTGAAAATTTTGCCTATAAAATTCATGTAGTGATGCAATTCAATTTACTGTTTCCAGCTGCCTTTCATAAGGGAAAAATGATATCAACCCAACCTTTTGGAAAATAGCGTGATAATACAAACTTGAAAAATAAGAATTTGAATCAAAATTTAGTTGATGCTTGAGGAGAGTTGAGTTTCTCTACTGGCTAGTGTTCATAATCTTGGAAGATATTTTACATATTACCCAAGGAGAAAAACAAAAATAAGCCATAGTTCCACCACGCTATGAACACTGCTTGTGAAATATCTGTAAGATATAGCTGTGGCACAATAGTGGTGCAAATATTATTGGAGTATTTAACTGTCTTTTGATATATCTTGAGGCACTCCATAAAACTGAACCCATACTGACACAGGTAATGAAGTGAAGCACCTAAGACTATATAGGTCATGGGCTCTGGAAGAAAACCTACTACAGTTGTTCTGTTGTAGTAAATGAATGCAGCAAGAAGTTGAACCCCATTGACATATTTCTATACCCACAGAAAAGTATATTGCTGAACCCTCTCAAGGAAGTGTCTCCTTGTTGTAGAGGGCAAATAACACACAGACCCACAAGGGACATCTTGAAGACAGTGAGAGACTTTGGACTATTCAGCCCTAAATGGAATACCATGCACCTCCCAAGGGAGAAAGATTTCATAGGGAAAAAAGCAGGTCGGTTATATAGGCAGAGTTGGTAGAAAACTTTAAGGAATCATTTTCCAGACACAACAGGGCAAATAAACATATGAACTCACTGAGACTATAACAGTATGCACATGAGGGTGGATTGGGGAGTGGTGTGTGTGATTTCATTCCCAGAGACTCTCTGTGAGACACCCTCCGAAACAGGAGGCAGAAGGGTGAATTGAAAGACCTCAAAAAGGAAAAGAGAAAAAAATACAAAAGAGTAAGTTTAAAAGAGTAATATGTGTATTGTCATTCCCAGAGACCCTCTGAGGAACACACCCTCAGGATATAGAGGAGGTGGGAGGGTGAATTGAAGGCCTACAAAAGATAGAATGTATACAGCTCAAAAAGATAAGATGTGTATGCTGATTATGTTGTCTTTTGTGTTCTGGACTGGGGAAAGACCTTTGATTCTGGGTACCGCTAAGAAAGGTATTTTGACTTTAAAGTACAGGCCTAAGAATTTGGTGCTGTGGAAAAGAGGTTCTGCTTTTGTCGTCACAGAGGATGAGAACCTGAGGATTTATTCGAGATTCATGTGATTTGATTCATCGAGACCTCCTGAAATGTTGCAGTAAAATACCCCCAAGAATGCAGCACCCCTGCCCAGCAGGAAGTAGCCAGAGAGGTTGACAACACCCAAATTCCCTAAAAGATTGTTTAAGTGGGGCCCCTTCAGTGGTTCAGGAGCAGCAAGCCCGTTTTTCCGAGTTCCCTCCACTCCATGCACCAGTTTGGACCCAGAACGAATGCAGCTGGGACTAAAAAGGCAGCTGGAGCAGAGCTTTGCTCGGCTGCTGTGGTAAAAGACATGTTTCTCTGGCCCAGTTGGTGCTCAGCCTAGGGAACACCATGGCGGTGCCAGAAGTATCAGCAAATGCAGCAACTAGTGCTGGATCCAAGACAAGCTGGAGCTGCACAGTCCCCACTGGGCTTCCATATGGGCACACAGCATCTGAAAGGCAGCAGTGGGGCAAGGAGAAAAGTGGTGATGGTTCCAGGCTCTGCATGCCCAAGAGTCTGCTGCGCGAGTGGTAGACTTTCCCGGCGGCACCCGAAACCCGCGTAGTAGCTGCAGTGGTCTCCAAGCCTGCCTCCTGCCCAGGCCGGTTGTGGTGGAGGCCGGTAGGATTGCTAAAGGAGGCAGAGACAGGAGGAACTGCTAAGCCATCCTAGAGACTTCGGGATCACCAGGGGTGACCGTTATTGTCACTGCTGCAGCCTCATTCATGGAAGCTATAATTGTCGTGAGTCAGACAGCTGCTGTGACTATCTTGTAACTGGCATCAGCATTTAATATCATTCACGTTGACTGTAGAATGAGCATATTTGCTTGGGCATTTTCCAGCTTATAAAAGCAGTTGGATTCCTTGTGGGATTTGCTTGTGGTTAGTTGTTCTTATTATGTGTGTGTGTGTGTGTGTGTGTGTACGTGTATATATACATATAGCTATATCTATGTATCACACACACAAAGATGGGTAAGGGTTTACTCCTCTGAGATGACCTAAGACAGGAGGGTCTTCTGTCTTACAAAAAACTTTTAAGGAGAAATGTTGGGAACATTTGGAGTCCTGGCCTCCAGCTGCTCTCTCCTGCTAGAGACCTTTACTTGGCCTTCTGATTTGAGCTACTGAAAACTGTGTCCAGCTCTGCTTCCTGAACACGTGTTGCCTTGACATTGATTGAGGATCAGGGGATGAGGTTTTCATCTGCTGGCCTACCTGACTGTGTTGGGTACATAAGCCTCCATGGTGCTATTCAATAAAGGGCTTCTTTTGCAGTGACTAGATGTGTGTGTGTTAATTCTGACCTGACATCCTTCACTAGGGTTGTGGTTCAGGCTGTGCAGGCGAGTCACCCTTCTTTAGGTTGGGAAGGTTTTCTTCTATAGTGTTGTTGAATATATATATATATATATATATATATATATATATATATATATATATTCAGTGCCTTTGTGATGGACATCTGGGTTTCAGGTAATTATGGATACAGGTGTTGATCCTTCCTCCTATTAGTGCAATGGTGTTTGTTCCTTTGAGGATTGCTTTTCCTCCAATTGGTGCTGGTGAAGCCTGTGCCTCCCAATGAACTTTGATGCTGCTATTACTGGTGGTTGAGTGGCCAGGCCTTGGTAGTCTTGCCTAACTGGCCGTTGGGACTCTTCCTTCCATTGGGGGCTTTGTTGTGTGTAGCTCTTCCTCCAGTCAGTGCAAGTGCGGGGTGTGCCTCCAGGCCATCTGATGCAGCTGGGGATGGTGGTCTAGAGGTCTGTCTGACCCCCAAAGACTTGTCTGTTGATTTGGCTGCTGGGGCTAGGATGGGTGGGAGAGGGGTGCAGGAAGTGCCACCACCCCCCAACTAGGGCCTAGAGAGTGTGGTTGTCCACCGTGGAAAGCCACCACTTCTCTCTTCCTCTAGTTGGTATGAAGAGACAAGAGTAAAGTCATTCTCCCATCTTTGGAGAATCTAACCTAGCAGGCACCACACCCCAGGCGCCCCACCCCATGTACCTGTGAATTCAGAGAAAAGCCACAACCAGCCCCAACACTACCTGGCTGCTCAGAGACTTGAGGACAGCAGGTGATTTTGTGGAAAGTTACAAAAATTCCCCTTGACTTAGAGTCAACTATCCCCCTATCCAATCTAGTTACACCAAGACATGTAACTCCCTGCTTGAGGTTTTTCCCTTTAAAGACCTCTCTGCACTGTAAGCTCTGTTCTTTTTCTCCCTTAACAATTTTATCCATGCATGGGACAAGAGTGACCCCCCCACACACCTGCTTGCAAGTCTGTAGAACAGAACATAAAGAAACCTTATATAATTGCATCTGAAGTTGACTCCATAATGGTTTTGCTGGGGGAGGGGGGTGTCTCAGGCATAAAAGGTACAGGTGGGAACTGTGCCTCCATGTCTGTTGCAGATGGGGGTGTGGTGAAAAGGCCTGACTAAAGTAGACTTGCCTTCTGACTGTCTGGGGGTGCTGGGATGCAGGGGAGGGGCGTTGGCAATACCAGTGACCTAGGGCCTATGGAGCAGAGCTGTCCAAACTGGGAGAGCAGCCATTGACCTTTCTCCAGTCCATGCAGGTGGTACATTTACCTTCTTATGAAACACTATAAGTAGATGTCTGGTTTGTGACTAAAAGAATATTTTCACCCCTTAACATGAATTGTACATGATTGTTTTTATACTTATGAAAATAATCAAATCATTTTATTTTGTTAAGAAACCTCAATCTTAAATACCAAATTTAACTTATACAATAATATTCACTGTAATTTCGAGTTTAATTTATATCTAAAATTTATCAATGCAGTCCACTTAATATTCTTTCAAACAATTACTGTTAGGATATCCTTTACATATCATACAATGTCTTGAAAATATACAATGAGAATAATGATCTCTCATTTTGTACTTTCACTATTGAAAATTGATAACCATGCACAAATGAATACATACATGCATTTAGATTTAAATTAGAGCAAGCTAAAAATTAATGTAAACATTATTGTGTTAATTAGGTGCAAATTGCTATTGCAAATTTTTGCATCAGAGAGCTGAATGAAAATCACATTCCTACAGTCTACTTTGAATCACACATACGTTTAGCCTAGAAAACATACTTTTCCACACAGAATGTATATAAAGTGCTGATAGAGAAGTAATTCAATTATTTATATGTATGAGTTGCATATGCATATATATATGTATATGAACATTAATCATCTCTTTAAAGGAGTATTTGATAGGAAATATGGTTAAATTGAAATGTAATTTAATCATACTGGAGTAAAAATGAAGCAATGATGTAAAATGTAGAAAAATAATCACGAGAGAATATCGTTCTAAATATCTATTTCAAGATATCAGTTTCTTGGAAATAGCCAAAGAAGAAAATGTAATTAATATATCTTGTCAACTGTATTATTAGACTTAGAAGATGAAGTGTATGGTATACAATTGTTCTTAGTAACTTTTTCTCTTTTATCAATGATTGAAGCTGAAAGAATTTCATTGTTTTTTGTATATAATGTTTTATGTAGTCATTACTATAGACATCAAGGCTCTAAAGAGTATAAATCTAATTCCTTATATTTTCATAATTTTAAAGGAAAATACTCTATTATGATATTTTTAGATACTTCCAAAACATTATTTTAAAAATTAGTTTTTTAAATGTAAAATCACTGAATTCTATTCTATTGCCCCTTACAATGGACTTCATTTACTTTATAATTCATTGGTTCTTCAGATATTCAGACTGCTGGGTTCAATCATTTGTTTTTGAGTTTCCCATGTCTACATTAGATCTCATTGATTTTCAGTCCTGAGTGAGAACTTGGCACTATTGATTATGTCCTTATGATCTGGACTCATTATTCTTGTTAACATTTTAAGGCTTCTGTTTAAATATAAAAGTGAAGATAGCCCAGCAACTTTTGTTCTTGTCTGTAACTATAACAAAGATAGACAAATAGGCAAAGAACATCCCAAATTAAAAACCAAAAATCTGCTAAAAAATGATAAATGTCACTGTTATTTTTCCTGATAAATTTAAATATAAAATAGCTAGAAAATGATGTCAAGTGCTAAGGGATATTATTTATTCAGATTAAATATGAAAAATGATTCGTTTCAATTAAATTCTTAATGACAGAAATTATCTTAATAAATATTTAACTCATTAAATGAACAAGATAAAAAATATGTAACTATCGACATTATTCACCAGAGTTGAATCTTAGTCACTTTCTGGTAAAATGTGCTATTTTCCACTGCCAGAGCATATATTAACTTCTTTTAAACTCATAGTCCAAAACTCATAATTATTAGATAGAAGTGTATGGTCTCATTCATTTTGACCTAACAGCTTTGACAATTTTCTTTGTATTTTGACAAGAGAATCTAGTCCCAATTGGATTATTCTTTATTCATTCAGTTGCCTTCTTCCTAAAAATAATTTGCAAAGATGAAAAGCAGAGCACCACTTCATTATCTCCAGCCTGACACTCCTGATCCCACTTGTCCTTTCCTCTAATGCTGCTGATTTAATATGCAGAACAACTTCTCAAAAGACAATTGATTCCTATGCCTACGAAGGCACTTTCAGCTATATGCTTTGCATTTGAAAATGTCCAACTCTAAAACTGTGCATAATTTTAACAGAGACCTCTGACACACATAGAATCTTAGTATATAGACCAGAAGTAGCGATTGAACTTTTTTATAAGACAAAAAGTGTTAGAACTATCAATGTCAAAAGCATTCTTTGGTTTCACTTAGGTCCTTGGTCTCAAGTATAAAAGAATGTAAAAACATAAGCAACAGAGAAATTCCAAGATGGCTTATTAGATTCCGAGTAAGTACTCCCCCAAGAGACTGGAAGTGGAGGCTCGAGAGGAATTGCCACTAGAGAAACTTGTATGATTACAGGAGAGTGTGGTAGCGATAATAGCTTTTTTTATCTCTCAGCATTGGCATTTTGTTGTTCCTCTATTTTGAGAAGAGATTGAAGTCCCATTTGCTGGAGTTCACTTGTACACTGCCCTGTTTGGAGCAAAGAATGCTACCAAGGAAAGCTGCATTATGACTTTACCACATAGGGATATTGACATGGCTTAAATGGCACCCCATTTTTTGTGGTGGTTGCGGAGGCCCCTTAAACTTTATCTTTTAAACCTCTTGCCAAAGAATCACAAATCAACTATTAGAAAAAAAATAAGTACAATATAAAGTTATGTATAGTTTTCTTGCTGCACAATTTTGAAGTATAAATAATCCATATAATCTCATATTATCAAAGTACAATAAAGGATCAAGATGTTGTTATCTGAAGTGAGCTTTCACATATCTTATGTATGCTATAACACCTGCTAGAATGCATATGTACGTTCTGCTGTATGATGAAAACCCAGGATCCTTGTAGCCATCCCACACTGTTCGCTCTTACGGTCTTGTCTCCTATCCTCAAATTAACTGAGATTAGATAGATTGAGTGTTATAGATTTCCCCCTTGAAAGCTGAGTATTGTTCAACCTTTTATTCTCTGCCCCTTGACCAATTGTGGGTCTCTCTGTTAATCATCTGCTGGTGGAAAAAAAAAGTTCTTCTAATGAGGAATGGGAACATACAGAGGAGAGTGTATCCCACCACTAACTCTGGAAACATTGAGAAATGCTAGCCACTAGGAGATGTAGAGCCACTTTTCTTTATGGGTGAGGCTTCAGGCAGGTTGACCATCCTCCAATGAATGGGTATACACTCAGGGACAAAAGTCAGAGTTTGAAGTTAAGAGAGAGGCATACAATAATTGGCATGGAGGGAATATTGGTGAATTTAAAGAGACTTGAGTGAATATGGTCAAAATATAGAGCAGGAAATTCTCAAGGAACAAATATATAAAATTTTTTAATGGAACAGTATTCATGAATATTGAAAATTCCTTTTAATTTTATCAAATAAATGCAAAATATAAGATTTCACATTAAAGGAACATAATGTGTCTATCAAATTTTTATTTTACCAATTAAATATGCTCTTCAGGGTATATTATGCCATTCATTGGTATTTATAAAAAATAATCATCTTACAATATTAAAAAATTTGGTACAGCAGAGAACAGGCAAAAGAGCCAGAGAAAGTGTCATTCTCCCTGATAAGAGTCCCACAAAGAAAACAAGGGAAACAACTATAACATAAATGTCGAGGACCTAGCATAGCCCGTGCAGGCTCTGTGACAGCCTCTTCTGTCTATATGAGTCCCAGTGAGTCCTGATTAGTGGATTCTGTGGTCCATAACACCAATAGTACAGGCACCAAGATCAACAATTGATAATAATTGCTGAATTATATTAATGTTATATAATAATGATAATGGAATGTCATTAAACAGAAAGATTTTGTAAGGAAAGTTTTTCTTGGTTTAAATAGCAAAATGTGAGTTTATCTTGAAGCTATTTTTGTAATTTTTGAAGATTTTATACATGAACATCCCTCTCCTTTTTTTTTTGCCAACTCCTTCTTCAATTTCATCCACTATTGATTGTTGAACTCATTTTCATTCCCACCATTCCCTCACTAACTTTTCAAATGTGTTCCACATTTTAATCACGTTTTATAACATTTGAATGACGTTTTAGAGTAGAACCGGAAGAAATATATGATAACATGAAAATCTAGAGTGTGTCTGATAACATTTAAAAGACAGGAAGCACTGCACTGTTTTAAATTTTGTGGTTTTGTATGACATAAAAGGTTTCTCAAAATAATTCCCTCACCATGGAATTTAAAATCTCCAATGGAAAAAGTTAGGTATAATTTTCCTCATGTGATAGATCTGAGAGAATCTGAACATTCTTGCACATAGTTGTTGATATATATTTATACATTTATAAATATATACACACTTACATGTACTTATATATTTATTTATCTGATACATTTTTACTAAACCTAAAGTTGTTTGCATTTTGTAGTGTACATTGATGACAGATCATTTTTAAATGTTTGATTTTAACATACCTGTATATTTTATAAGGCTAATGATAATTTTATTGATTTTCAAATGATTTCATTGATGATTTTAATAAGTTAAAATAATGTTATGGTTTATCATGGAAGTCAAATTATTTTTTAAGAGTATCAAAGGTTTAAGTGGGGCAGTGGTGGCACACGCCTTTAATCCCAGCACTTGGGAGGCAGAGGCAAGCAGATCTCTGCGAGTTTGAGGCCAGCCTGGTCTACAAGAGCTAGTTCCAGGACAGGCTCTAAAACTACAGTGAAACCCTGTCTCAAAAAATCAAAAAAAAAGTTTAAGTTTTAGAGATTATCTGTATATTTAGGAAACAAAAATCAGTATATCAATATTATAAAACATATTACAATTTAATTCTGTTAATTAATAAATTGTATTAACTATATATAACCAGATGTATTAAAATATTATAAATTATATTTAATATAGTTATATGATAACTAATAGCAAGAGGCATTGTTAAGGAATAAATTGAGCAGCAAATTTATAAAATTCATCATTTAACTGTAAGAACTGATACATAACCAAAAGTATTTAATAAGCAGGGGAAATATTATTTAGACAGAAAGTATAAAAAATATTTCATAGTTTTCATTTGTTTCAATGAAAAAGAATCTTATTGATTCAAGGCTGGTCTAAAATACAAAATGTATCCAAGGAATTCTGTGAACTATTGACTTCTGCCTAATCTCCAAGTGCTGGGAACAAAGGCATGAACTTTCATGCCTGTTGTGAATATGGTTTCATAATGTACTTATGTAATTCATTATAATTTTTATTAATAACTGTTAAAATATGAATTATGATATTTTGCATAAAAAGACACTAACATTAATCATAAATATAATATACAATATTAGCTAGTATGTTGGTTTGAGGGAAAACGGCCTGTTTGGAAGAAGTGTGTCTCTATGGAGGTGGGCTTTGTGGTCTTATATATGCTCAAGCCATGCCTAGTGTCTCAGATCACTTCCTTTTGCCTGTGAGTCAAGATGTAGGATTCTCAGATATCTGTCCAGCACTAAGTCTGCGTGAATGGCCCTTGTTGGACAATAATGATAATGTTCTAAACATCTGCAAATATAAACCTGCCCAATTAAAGGGTTTTCTTCATAAAAGGTGCCTTCCTTGGTCATGGTGTCTCTTCACAGCAATAAAACCCTAACTAAGAGAGTAACCCATCATATCATTCTGATAATATATACATAATAAATATTGCATATAATAGGAATTACAATATATCAGATTGCGTAATAAATAATTGCATACTTTTGTAGGTGGAGACTACTCTTTCGTTTCCTAGCCACACATTGCAGATCAAACAAAAACAATATTATATAACTCACTATCTTCTATAAGTAGGATATAAGATGAGATAGGAATATTATATATAATATTTAAAATATTTAAATATTTTTACATATGTGTAATAATCCAGTCTCACAAAATGAATATTCATTAATCCATACTGGAACAAAGGAATTAAATTAATGAATGAATAAATAAATAAATAAATAAATAAATGGTGTAAAAAACCTACCATACATAATCTATATCAAGTGATTTCAGACAGTTACAAACTCACATTGGGAAATGAAGATTATTTCAACACATTTATACCTACATGGAGAAGGGCCTTCTTACATTTATTTGCATTCTCAAGAAAGGACCATGGGAAGGATAAAAAATACATAATTTTATATTGGAAAGACTTACCAAACCCTCCTGTACCCATATGATGAAAGCTGATATCAACACTAAGAAGTCTTATACACCATGCTGACATAATTTGATAAACACACCTATGATGTGGGACTAACCATAAGAAACAGCATTAGAAAGCCATGGTTTCAGGGGGAAGAAATGGACTCGGGTGACCCTAGTGAGGACTCCTAGTAATGGAGGATTCAGGGCCTGTACTGGCCATCCTTTGCAGCCAGGCAAGGTTTCCAGTGGTGGAACTGGGTTGTTTTCAGTTAAGTTGTGATAAAGATATTCAGTTCTGTGTTACTGAGAACAGACAGGTCAGCTCTTGAGACATTCGATTGACCTTACTCAAGTAATGCCAGGTATGCATGGTAGAACTTATGAAGTTTCCATATGTGGAACTGGAGACAAGGGTTTCTGGAACAAGCAGGACAGTAAGACCGGCCATGGAGAAGCACTGGCGTCAGTCCAGAGCCTCTTTCAGTTAATGATATGAACAGCGGTGCATGAAGACTCAGCTTCGCATGCATTTACCTAAAATGACAGTTCCATGCTTAAACAGACCCTTAAACTACATTAAAATTGAAAATCAACACTTTGAGTTTCCACATATGAGTGAAATCATGAAAGCTTGTCTTTTCTGAAGTTATTGTTTTTAAATCTTGAAAACTACTGTGTTAAGTTTATAAAGTCAGTTTTGTAATTTTTATATTAAAAATCACACACAAGACATTAAAACAGGTACGAGCAGGTGTGAAATTGCCTCTTGTCTATTCAAGCATTTTTTCTTCTCCTATTGCTTTGTTGTGTCCAGCCTCAAGATAAGGATCTTGCCTTGTCTTGTATCTTGTTTTATCACATTTGATTGTTGTCATATGAAGGCCTGCTCTTTTCGTAAGAGGAAGGAAAGGGTACTGTGGGGAGAGGGGATGTGTGAGGAGCTGGAAGTAGTGGAGGGAGGAGAATCTATGGTCTGGGATATATTCTGTTAGAAAGAAAAAGAAAAGAGAAAGAAAATGTTTTGTGAAAGATCTCATGATTCTCAAATTATGGATAACAAGCCACATTTGAGAAATATCACCGACAAGACTAATGATACTTGATGAATAACTATCAACCCATCTTAAATACTTCACACCCATTGCTGCAATTTCTTATGCTATAAGCAACCTTTATTTTTTTTTCTATAGCTACTAAGTATTTTAGAACAATTCTGTTATAGATTAGACAAGTTTTTCTAATTGTTAGCCAATTTAGGATCTAGTAGGGCAGGATGACAAAATTCCCAGATCATTCCTTTTCATTTTCTCTTTAACCACAAGATCACTGGAATTAAGAAATATACTAATGCATCTAGCTTTATGTGGGTTCTGGAAGTTCAAGCTCAGATTGTCACTTGCACAGTTAGTATTTTACCCAGTGAGGCATCTTACTATCTTCACAAAAGCACTAGCCTATAGGAGAAACATCATTCATCAGTTAAAACACAGATGTTCGCATTCCAGCAACTGTCATGTAAAGGAAGAAGGGGATTAAAATTTTGATTCTTGGTTGAATACATTGAGGACCATAGATTACCTTTTTATTCTTGAATGGCATGTCTGTAGATTATGGTACATCTTCTGAAGGATACTTAGATAAAACTCTCCAGTTTGGCAATGATTAGGGACATGTCACAGAAGGGCTGAGAGGGTATATTTGCTCCTAGTAAAATATGATCAAAATTTCTTCTCTTATCTAATTTTCTGGCTTTGTCCTATTAAATAGATGAGTAATTTGGTTAGGGTTTGAAATTGTACCTTTTGTCTTTATTGGATTTTGGAGGATTAGGAGACTTTATCACTGAATCTAAATACAGTATTTATACCCTTTCTAATAAAATTAAAATTAATTAAAGATATAGAGTTGGGAATTCATTGTGGAAAATGTAAATTAGAACCTATATTTTTATTGTATACAATAAGCAGCAGTTGGATATGATGGTTAAATAAGGGGCTTAATTTGAGGTTCAAATTCAAATTAAACAAATGCAGTATTTTTTTGTTTTGTTTTGTTTTTTGTTTTTGTTTTTGTTTTTTGTTTTTCTAGACAAGGTTTCTTTGTAGCTTTGGAGCCTGTCCTGGAGCCTGTCCTTGTAGACTAGGCTGGACTCAAACTCACAGAGATTCGCCTGCCTCTGCCTCCTGAGTGCTGGAATTAAAGGCGTGCGCCACCACCACCCGGTTTACAAATGTAGATTTTTAAAAGAAAGAATTATCAAAGGGTTAGCCATTTGTTTTAATGTGGGAGTTTTATTTGAGATAAAGGGAGTAGGGGAGGGAAGAGAGAAAGAGAAATACAGAAAGAAAGAGAAGGTGCAAAAGGAGACAAGGGCCAGCCAGTCTCTTCAAAAGAGCAGAAAAAAAAAAAAAAAAAAAAAAAAAAAAAAAAAAAAAAAAAAGCAGAGTCATCCATTTTAAGCTGCGATGATTAGAATATTTTCTGAAATTTTTCTATATATAGAGAAGACAGACCCTGAAGGGAAAAATAAACTGACACAGATATTTGGAATGACTTGAGGTTGCTTGTGTCTCTCTTTACCCAGACTTGTAAAAAATGTTGGTACCATTGTGGGGTGAAATTACAGAAACAGTTTTTTGAGAGAGAAAGCATAGCCTTTATAACTACTGCATCTCCAAACCCACGGATGCCAATCCCATCCACCAATTTGGCAATGGCACTGAAATCATGTAAACCCAGAAAATAAGCTGAACCAGACACTGGATACCCAACAAAAATACAGTCAGGCAAGGACTATGTCTTTGACTGCAAAGTGACCAGAGGAGAGGCCTCAGCACTTAGAGATGTAATCAGCCTGCATCACAGAGAGGAGGCTAGATTTTGTTAGGAGGAGTCAAGGTACAAAGCAAGGCACCCCACAGTAAGGACCGCAAACCTCCAACAGAGAGCTGAGCTATGTGCAAGAACCTAACCCAGCAGGGGAGACAGTCTGGGCTTGCTGATTCGGATTTACAAAGAGACTGTCAGCAGCTCTCTTCTACCCTGTAAAGTCAGCTTGAAAAGACAACTCAGAATATGAGGGAAAACAAGTTCATCTTAGCAAAGAAAATCACGCGCTGGTGAAATCGTGTATACTGTTACTGTTTTCTCATATTTATTTTTAATTTTCATTTTGCATTTTGCTTTAGCCTTGATTTTTCTTTAATGGGTCTTGTGACTACCTTTTTCAGTCACACAATAGAAATGTATTGTTCTACTGCCTTTTCTTCTATAATGACTTATCATAATTCAAATTTAATACTTTCCCTAACTTTGATATTTAATTCATTTCTTATCTATTTTCAAAATTCAGTCCTCATCTTAATGAGTGATTTCGACACTAAAAGAAATCTCTAAGCTATATTTATCCAAATGTATTCCTGCCTCTTTAGTGACTGATTGTATTTGTGATGTCTCCTGATACTATTTATTATTATTATTATTATTATTATTATTATTATTATTATTATTATTATTTTGAAAAATTGACACAAACCTAGAGTGTTTTGAGAAAAAGCTCAGTTGTTCACAAACTGCCATCGTATTATTTGTACGTTAGTTTGTTGGGTATTCTCTTGATTAATATTTGATGCTGAAGGATCCAGCCCACTTGGGATGGTAGTTTTCCAGGGCAGGTGGTCCTTGATTATATTGTAGAGCAATCTGAGCAAGCCAGGAAGAAGTGTGCTTCCCTTCAATGGTTTACGCTACTACAGTTGCTGCCTCTAGGTTCCTTCCTTGAGAAGTTGCAATGACATCCTTCGCTGACAGACTCTGACACTGAGGTTGCAAAACGATATAAAAATCTTTCCTACTTAAACTGTTTTCTTCATGGCACCTATCTCAGCATAAGGAAACTAAAATGGGATGTGACTTACATACCCAAGAGCTTTGTCGTGCATTTTAACAGTAGACTTTATGGAAAAACCATTCTGCCTGCTTTTTACCTCAGATAGTGGAGTTTACATGTTCAGGAGAAGTTCATAAAAAAGAAGCTTAAAATATCTTCTAAAATCAGGAACAGTACCTGGCTGTTCACTTTCTCTACTCTTAGTGCATATAGCTCTCAAGATTATAGCTAGATAATTAAGTCAAAACAAATAAATAAAAGTTAGAAGCAATAATAAAAGTATCCAACATGATCACTTAATTAAAGGATTCTAAAAACTCCGATGGAAGAGTCCTATGTCTGATTAAACACTTGAGAGAAAACTCTGAAATACAAACTCAGCATGCAAATCAAAAGCTTTACAGGGTACCAGTACTGACCTCACTGAGGAAGAAATAATTAAAAAATATATCCTATTCAAGAAGGCCTTATCAAAATTCTGGAAATAATCTTACCTAGTCAGATGAAATACTTATACACTGAACCATAAAAAGAAAGATATTGAAAAAGGTGGTAGAAGATGAAAATATATCTATTATTGATATTAATATTGTGAAAAATATATTTAATGAATGTGATCTATAGATTCATTGAAACTACCAACAATACTATTTTTTGAAAATACTTATTCTTGAAAATGACAGCTCATGTTGATGAGGATGAGGAAGAGGGGTGGGAGGGCAAACTTTACAGCCACCCAGAAAAATCAATGTGTTGGTTCCCCAGGACGATGGGACTCCATCCACCTCGTGATGCAGGATTATCACTTTTGGACATATATTCAAAGAATATTTCTTAATACCACAGAAATACTTCCTCATCCAGGGTCATTGCTATTCTAACCCATTTGCCAGAAATTGGGAAGAACCTACATGTCCCCACCAAAAGAATAAATAAAGGAAATGCAGTGCATTTACACCATGGTGTATCACTTAGCTGTTTGTTTTGTTTTTTGGGTTTTTTTTTTTTGTTGTTGTTTTTTGGTGGCATCATGAAATGCGCAGGTAAACAGACAGAACTAGAAAAAATTATCTTGAGTGTGGTATCCCAGATGCAGAAAGACAAATATGGCATAATTTTGTTTATAGGTGGATATTAAGTCTTAAGTCAGTGAAAGCCAAGCAACAATCCATTAAACCACAGAGGTTAGGTATGGAGTAAGGGACTAGGAAATACATACAGATCTAACTAGAAAAAAAAATAAAATAAAATTGATAGTTTATGGACGGATATAGGTAGGGTGCTTGAATTGGAGAATCAAGAGGAGAGAAAGAGGGAGAGGGGGATGAGGGAGAGAATACAGGAAAAACCAGCTAAAATTGGTGGCCATTTGAGGGGTAATATGAAGACTTAATAGAGTAGAGGCTTCCTAAGTTTATCTAGATACTTGAAGATAATCTAAACGAAATTGCCAAATCATGGAGAGATCGAGTCCAAACCTGCCTTGTCTTGTCATGAAATGAAGGTTCCAATATTCGTATTGGAGTTGTTGGCTATAAAGGAGCCCAGGGGAATCCTCAAGTAATACAGACTTTTTTCCATGACTGAGGTTTGCTCTCCACACAATGACAGTAAGGCCCCACTGCTGAAGGCAACACCTACACAACTTTACATAGAGCCTACACCCCATGTTCTAGTGTCTTTCGTATAGAAAGGCATTATGCTTGCTACAAAAAGATAAAAGTAAACACCAAGACAACCACAAACCATCTGATCAACAATAGTGTCCTGCCACGTATTATACTAGGTAATGGTGGCACAAATTTGGTAGTAACCAACCAATATCTGATTTGACTGAAGGCCCAATCCACAAGATAAGCACATAATGGCATAATGGCAATGTTCACATGACCAAGAATCAGAGACTAGATAGCCCAGGGAAATACCAAATGCCAAATAATATTGGTCTGACAAAAATAGCAATAAAATTACTACCAGTGATATTCTGCCATTCACATAAATCAGTTCTTCGCTAAGCCATAACCAGAGAAGCATTATCCTGCAGCAGATGAGAACAAGTACACAAACCCAGAACCAGATAATTTGCAGGGAGAGAGATCTTGGAACGCTCAGCCCTAGTGTGATTGATCTATCAAATCCTTAGCCTCAGGGCTCAGCGAACCCTTCCGAAGTGCAGGCAGAAAGAGTGTTAGAGAGCACACCAAATAAACAAGGCCCCTAAAATCAGCATGTTCAAAGCTCTCATGAATTCATGGAGATTGTGGCAGCATGTCCAAGACCTGCACAAATCTGTTCCAGGTACTTGGAATATACATTATGAGTTACACTTTAATGTTTCTATGGGATTGTTATGTGACAGTGAGTGAATCTCTAAATTATATATATATATATATATATATGAAAAATTCTTAATAAAACTATTTAATAAATATACAAGAAAAATGAATGAGTTATGACAGATTCTACACAAAATAAAAACTCCAAGCTTCTACTGCCCTTTAGAGCACACAATAGGTATTAAGGTTTCAACTCTTCCTGCTCCTCCTTGGTATACCCTGGCTTCCCTCTCAGTTAGTGACATGGTGGGGGACTTATTTATGTTACCCATATAAAAATGGCCACTCAATAAAGCCTGGTGTGTGCTAAAGATTTATTTTGGCTATGTCCTCATCTTTTTCTCTTTTTAATTTTTTTATATTTTTGAGATTGTAATAAAATTGCATCATGTCCCCTTGCTTTACCAGCGCCCCCTATTCTTAACCAACTTGAAGTTTTTTAATGTACATCACATTCTTTAAAATGTTAGACATATCTTCATACCTTTAAACGGGCATAATCATATCTAAGTTGATAGGTTTTGTTTCATGACTGGATGCTTCACAAGCAGAAATAGAATTGTTTCAATCAAAGTGATGAATAGCAGGGAACAATAGCTATTGTAGACAATGTCCTAATAAAATTCCCAAACTCTGCTTTCATCTCTAGTTATACTAAAGGTTGACCTGTTCATGTGTCTTGGAGAATAATATTACTATTTCCAAATAAAAGTTCCTGTCTCTAAAAAATAATATTGTAGGGGCTGGAGAGATGGCTCAGAGGTTAAGAGCACTGACTGCTTTTCCAGAGGTCCTGAGTTCAATTCCCAGCAACCACATGGTGGCTCACAGCCATCTGTACTGAGATCTGGTGCCCTCCACTGGCGTGCGGACATACATTGAGGCAGAATGTTGTATACATAATAAATAAATAAATCTTTAAAAAATTATTGTAAGAGAAGTTTTATATTTAAAAATGAATGTGTAAAGTTTAAAATATTTCTACATTATCTATTATATCATCAAAAATCGCTGCAAGCCATGCTAAAGATTTTAAGAGACTAAGAATTATTATAAAAATTATTATTATTATCAATGACAGTATTTTTTACATTTGCATAAATGTGCATTGTCTTATTTTCTTCCACATATAGAAATATTTAGTAACCTATATCATCTTATTCTCAGAAGTGCCAATGTCTGCCCAATCCTTTTCTATGAATGCAAAAGTATCAGAATTTCAAGTTATTATTTATTAAATAAAATCTTAGGCTCATCTCAAGCACATTAAAGAATCACTGTGGTAGAACAGCTAGAAAGCTCTGGGCTTCACTAACTAGATAGCATCATGGCTTGTAGGAATCTTCAACTATCAGCTGGGATTGTGATAGAAGAGTTTAAAGGAGGAATTAATAAATTAAAGCCACTTTCATCCTTGATTGATTTACACTGTGCAAATCCATTCATAATCTTACCAGGAATTAAATCCCTAAATTACTCTCCCAAATGTAAGATTTCAGAGCATAGATCCTGACAAAACATTGACTTGATTTGAAACTTATGAAAAATACATTGTTATTTAGATTTAATTAATTTTAATCTTCACAAAGCTAGTCTCTTTTTTTTTGTTCAGTTTCTTCAATTTACAGTTTTGATATCACGTAATCGCAACAGGCAGCATGACAAAGCTTACTTAGTAAATTACACATGATCCCACAGCTAAATCTAAGGTGAATGAAATATATAAATTATCTATGCTCTTCCTTGAAGTACATATATATTCTGTTCAAACACTCAGTTGAAGGAACCATCTTAAGTTTGACATTTTACATTTCTTCTGATTGCAGCAGGAATACATTTTAAGGGGCCCATGAGATAAAAGACATAAATACTACAGTTTTTTCAAACTTAAGTGCTGGTTTGTATTTTAACTTAGAGTTGATAACTTTTGGCTGTATAACAGCTACTTTTGACTTGAATACTGTTACACTATATCCTGTAGGCATTAGCATTCGAGGCATCCTGGACAGGTTCTAGCTGGCATTATGTCTATATTTGCCTGAGGGCTCTATCAAGTCAGGATATCTGTACATTGTTAGAGCCAGGAGTTAATAACGAGAAGAATATTTCAAATATATGTGTTCAAATTTTCTATATCCTAGACAAAATAAAAAAGTGAGCTCTAGACTTTTTCTCAGGTTACAGACCAATGTGATCACACAGCATCATTGTCTGAATTCTTATCCTGGCTTCAGTCTCTCACAGTCTGACAACTGATTTTGCATCTTTATCATCAACAAAAATTTGACTGCTACCAGAATCAAAACTTTATCAATAAACCTTTGCTCTTATTCTTACTTTTAAAATGACAAATTATCAAATTTTTAATATTTACTTTCAAACAAATTCTCCACTTTTAACATAGCTGGGAGTGGTGCCTGCACCCTTTGTTTCTCTAAATATTGTGCTTCATTTCTTATATTTCCTCACTTAACGTTCCATAAAAATTTCCTTGTAACATTTCTTAATGAGGTTCATATTCCAACCTAAACTCAAACTATAGTCTGCAGAGCATCAGAGATGTTCTTGCTAAAAAGTATTTGTTTTTAAATCTAAGGACACACCTTAATGTCCACAAATCTCAGTATTTCAGTGGAAATTGAAAATATTGAGCACAGATTACACTTTGCCAATCACATTTTCGGGTTTCTGTATGTCTGAAATATGAGAAAATCTTTCCTGTCTTACTTCAATAGTTTATTCTGCTATATACTTTAGTACGATATCCTTTAGCTTTGTTTTATCTTATATCAGCATGTCATGCAAAGTTTACAACCAGCCTCAAGATTTCAGCCATAAATTAATACAACTTTTTTCAACCTCCAAATTGTAATGTGTTAAAATGATATCTTTGTTGCTTCTAAGCTTTTCAACATTTTATTTCACATCAACTTATTAAACAACATATCTTTAGCTTATGCCCCAATAAGAAAATTCCCAACTCATATCTGACTACATTCTTTCTACCAGTCACTAAGGTATCACTCCATTACTTCAGCATATACATAAATATGTCAACATAAATATATAAGTAATCAGTAGATATGTTAATATTAGATGATTTTATTCTAAAAATACTAGAAAATAGTCTAATTCATTTTTCAATACATGTTGGAAGAATTCCACCAGATATTTTGTTTGAATATATCATAATAACATTAACTGTATTTAAAAACTAAAAAAGTAGATCAAATTTATTTATTTACTTACTTATTGTAGGTGTATGCATGCATCTGTATGTCTGTGTCTGTGTCTCCTTCTCTGTGCCTCTGTGTATTCATGTGTCACAGCACACATATGGAGCTTAGATGACAATTTGCTGATTTGCTTTAGTTGACTCCATCTACCATGAGCTTTGTTCAGATGAAATCAAGCTATCAGTAAGAGAAGCTGGTAGTTTTACACATGGAGACATCTTGCTGGTCAGATACTGTATATTATTTTTTGATTTTTGTCTTCTTATATTTGTGTATGCTGTTGTTTATATATATTTATGTGTGTGTTTCTTCTGCTTTGTTTTTTATTGGTTTTATTTTCTGCCTGTTTTCCAAAGAGACATAAAGATTGTGTGAAATGGTTGTGGGAAGATGGGGAAGATTCTGGAGACAGATAAGGGAGGGTAACTGTGAAAGAATATAATATATGAAAATATTTTCAAGAAAAGTAAAAAGATGAGAGACAAATTTTAGAATTACTTTTGACTCTTCTTAAAGAATGTGTTTTGTGCACATACAACATCTTAACACATCTAGTTCAGTAAAGGAAACTTGCAAAATGAAAGAAAGAAAAATGAAAGAAGGAAATGTAGGAAGAAAGAAAGAAAGAAAGAAAGAAAGAACGAACGAACGAACGAAAGAAAGAAAGAAAGAAAGAAAGAAAGAAAGAAAGAAAGGAGGAATCAAAATGATGAGACAAACTGCAAGCTGCCACTCATTTGTCAGAAAGCTTTGTGTGTAAGAGGCAGCATTGATGTGAGAAGCTTAAAAATTGGCAAAGGTTACCATACTACATGATATGACTTCATTAGAAGATAGGAAACTCTCTTGATTGGTAATGTAGAAAATAAGACTCTATCTGCATGAATTGCTCAGGTAATTGCAGTTGGAAAGATAGTTACCCAGGAATAGATTCCATCCAGGCCTTTCCAGTTCACTCCACTTCACTTCCACAAGGATGTTTCTCTGCTAAAAAGAAAAAAAATACATCCTTCCCTTTTTAATATAGAAAGTCTCAAGAAATTGCCCTATTCTAGAGGGATGAGGTTATTTAGATTAATTGCTCAAATATTTGGCAGCGGAAACATACTTTTCTTTCTCTTAAAACCATACATTTGAAACTTGACTTTCAAGATTGAAGTGATGTTGTGTAGTAATCATCAAAACTATTAAAACAATTAAATCAGTCTCTATAAATTGATTGTTAGAAGTCAGTTGTATATTTCAAGCTTTTCTTAATTGGTTTTCACTATATTGTGATTCATAGCAATAGAAACTGGAAATGTTAATAATAGGTATTTAATGAATGACTTTGTAAAATGAATAGTGTATATTAAGTTAAAATTCATGACAAAATCTTAAGGAAATATTTTGCTGAAAAGTAGAAGGTAAGGGATATACAATGTATATATTGTATCCAAATATGTTTAAAAGAATAAAAAAAGGAGATGATGAAAATATTTCTGACATGGAGAAAGAAGCAAAAATATGTGCTACATTTATAAATGTTTAACAGGAATTGTGTTTTGTGAGATAATATTCCAAGTATCCTATTTATTGATATTGTAAAATTATATATACCAACTTAATTTTAATGAGAAATAAAATAGTATAAGATAGTATATAATTTGTACTTCAAATATATGGTATGTTTGTTGTATAAATTTTGAGCATTATCAGTACAAAGAATGTGTAAGTTCATGAGTTTGGTTAAAACCTTTTATGAAATGGTATTAGCACAGTAGGAAGAAGTAAAGTTTTTCTGTCATTTTTACAGAATTCATAAATAATATTGACTGCTTGTATTTTGAATATATTTATAAGAGTAAATAAAGCAAATAGCAAGACACATCGTATTTTATTCTCTTTCATTACAAAAAACTATAATCCCTTAAAATTTAAAAGGCATTTGTCACAATTCCATCACTCCTTCTGAGCAGTTCACCCCAAATCATCGTTTTGAACTCAGTTTGCACAAGGACCACTTATGACTCATTCAAGTTCTTTATTATGTTTCCCATGCATATTCTGTAAAGTAGAGCTCATCAAAATTATGTTGTGGGACAGTGGCTCTAGAACCACTGAGCAAAACCAGAGTCTGAATCAGAGAGTCTTTATTAAGCCATCTAGCATTTCTCTGGAGAGAAACAGTTCCCACAGTGCAGCCCTGGATGTTTCCTGCAGGGAGTGTGTAAAGACAGAACATTCTGTGTGGCAGTTGAAGGGAACAAAGAGTGAGTATGCAGTTTAAAAAAAGGAAAAAGAGACAACTAGCTGAAATATCTTGACTTCAGGTTCCCTCAAGCAGGGAACTTGACTTCCCATGGGGAGGACGGGCAACTAGGGGGTCAGCTTTATGTCAGATCTAATATGATTTCAGTGGGGACAAGATGGAGGAACCTTGGCCCTGTCACATTCCAGCATTAATCTTAAAAAAATGAATTAAATCACAGATTTATCCTGCTGCTTAAAGAAGTGTAGTTGGCTCTAAGGACCTTATGTTTCATTGAATTCATCCTTTGTCTTACATAACTGGCCATACAGGTTAATACATGGAATCCCATTCTTGGTCAAATCAAGAGAGAGTTAGAGGTCCAGTTAGAGCTGATAGCTAAGTAATTATACAGGGGGGCCAAGTGAACAGAGATGAGCAACAATTAATAAATTTATGTCTCTTTCTTTTTCTGTCTTTCTTTCTTTCTTTCTTTCTTTCTTTCTTTCTTTCTTTCTTTCTTTCTTTCTTTCTTTCTTTCTTTCTTTCTTTCTTTCTTCATTCCTGTTGGAGCCAATTGGAGCCCTGGCCTTCAGCTGCCCTTCCCTTTTAGAGCCTTCTAATTGAAGTTACTAAAAGCTGTGACTTGCCTAGAGAATCAGAGAATGGGATTTTCATCTGTTGGCCATTGACTGCTAGGTATTTAAGCCTCCATGGTGCTATTAAAGAAGGGCTTTTGTACCAGTGATTGGACGCCCGTGTGTCTGTCTGTCTCTGTGTGTTTCCTCAACCTCCAGCCCCTTGCCCTAAGCTCACGAACTGGATTCTAGCGTATAGAGCGCAGACGGAGGGCGCGGTGTGCAGCACATTCCTTCCTTTTTAAAAAATTTTCCCAAACCACAATGAGATTCTTTTCTAATTATCCTTTACTAATTGGCATAGGTACAACAGGTTTCTCACTAATTTCTATCTCAGTCCCAAATATCATCGGGCATTTCATAGGAGCCCAAAGGACACTCTGGTCATGTAAGGTAGGTAGATTAACTGCAGATCTTCAAAACTGACTCCTCTCCTCCAAATCCAAGATCCCAGTCTCCTGCCCTGGGGCCCTTCTCTCCTCTCAGCTGTCATATATAGTGGATCAATCAGATCTGTTTCTCCTACGTCCTCCCTTCAAGTTTCATTATTTCAGCTCTCAGATCCTGATGGTTTTCTCTGTAACCCCTCTAATCAAGTCAGACAGAGAAACAAATTAGCCAGCTAGGTGAGTAGGAGAGCTTCAGTTATTTATTTTCCCTACTCTCCCCCGTATATCCAACCCCCAGTCTCATCCCATCTCTGTAGCAGGCAACCAGCTGTGATGCTGTGGTCTCATCATATTCGCCACCCTATTTTCAAGGGATTCAGTAGATCTTGGTGAGCACCCTGCTTTCTTCCATCCTGTGGACAAACTCACCCTCCACCTTCTGGCTCATTCCATTACTAACCATCAGCTCTCAATCTCTAGGAACACATTTTACTGAGAACTTCCAGTGGCCACGCCCTGCATGATCTCAGAGTTCCCTACTAGATAACAGTCTGATATCACAGTCTCTCTCTTTTTTTCACTTGTAGAATTTTCTTTTTCCTCATTTTTTTATTAAACATTTCCATCTCCTCCCCTCCTCCTCCCCCTTCCCTCCCCTCCCTTCCTTCCATACCCCCACTCCATCCCTCTCTAAGCCAAAGAGCCATCAGGGTTCCCTTCACTATGTTAAGTCCAAGGTCCTCTTAAGAACCACAGAGGGTAAACAAAAGCATAGAACAAAATGGGCACTTCAAATATAAGACAAGATACCAGCAACTAGAGTTAGAACTGTCTCAAACTCAGAAGCCCAGATCCCAGCATAAAAATAATATCAATGCCAGTCATAACAAGACATCTTCAGTAGAGCACAGCAACCCTACTACAATAAGCCTTAAGAAGAGCAACATATTAGAAGCAAAGGAAAAGGGCATTAAAATAGCCTTTATGAATGCAGCAGTGTTCCTTAAAGATGGACTAGATATATCCCATATGGAAATCTTTGAGAACACTGGAAGGAAATGATCAGAAGAGTTCAAGGTCTGAAAGTGAAAAATGGAATAAAAAGGAAAACTCAAAATGAAAGTAATCTGGAAATGAGAAATTTAGAAATTTAAAAATAAACCTAAGAGGCAAGTATCACCAATGGAATACAAGAGATGGAAGAAACATTTTCAGGCATTGAAGATGCAATAGGAACAACAAATACCTCAGTCAAAGAAAATTGATATATAAAAAAAAATCTTGTCAGAAAATATCCAGGAAATCTAGGACACTATGAAAGACTAAATCTAAGATTAATAGTAATGGTGAAATGAAGAATAAAAACCAGGTCAAAGGAACAGAATTCAAAAAAATCATAGAATGAAAGTTCTAACCTAAGAAGATACCTGTCCAAGTATATGCAGAATCAAGAATATGAAATATGAAAGAGACTGAACCTGAAAAGAAAGTATTATTGTCACATAATAATCAAAATAATGAATGTACAGGACAAAGAGAGACTATTGAAAGAGAAACATAAATGTTGACCTAATAGAATAATACCTGACTTTTCAGTGCGACCATAAAAGCCAAATGAGCTATTAAAGATGGTTTACAAACCTGCAGAGACTAGAGTTTCCATCCCAGAATACTATACCTATTTAAACTTTTAATTTCAACTGATGGAGAAACAAAAAAACAAAAAACAAAACAAACAAACAAAAACACCAAACAACAGACCAAAAAGAATCCATGGTAAAACCAAATTTAACAAGTATTTCTCTGCAAATTTAGGTCTACAGAGGGTACTAGAAGGAAGACATGAACATAAGGAGATTAAGCAAACTCAAGAAAACATTTGGTTTAAAATCCAAAGCAAAGGAATCAATAAAATTGCTCAATAAAAACTCTGAACATTAATATTCTCAAGTCCCCAATGAAAAGACACAAACTAACAGAACTGATTCAAAAATCTGATCCATCCTTCTACTGCACCCAACAAATACACCTTTACATCAAGGAAGAACATCTCAAATAAAAAAGATGGGGAAAGTCATTGTAAGGCAAAGGCCCCGAGAGGCAAGTTGCTATAGCCATCATAGACAAAAAAAAAAAAATCTACCCAGAGGACATTGCAGTTATCATCTATATGCCAACCACAAGGCCACTCAAGTTCTTAAAATAAACAGTTTTGCAGCTTAAATTACACATTGATCATCACACAGTGATAGTGGGAGACTTAAATATCCTAATCTTGAGACTAGTTAGATCATCTAGACAAATATACACAGAGAAATGCAGGATGCAAATGACATTAAAAAACAAATGGACCTAACAGATATTTATGGAACTTTTAAACCAAAACATTTAAGTTTCTCACACTTCATGGAACTTTGTCCAAATCTGATCACATACTCAAAAACAAAGCAAGTCTCAACAGATAGAAGACAATTTAAATAAAACACTCTCCTAACTCAGCAATATGGATTAAAGATAGATATAACAACAGAGACAATAGCAATCTTACAAGCTCATGGAAACTGAACAACACTCTACTGAACAAAAAAATTGATTAAATAGAAATTAAGAATGAAATAAAAGCCTTCCTAGAATTAATGTAAATGAGTACTCATACTCAAAAAATTGGGACACAATGAAATCAATACTTAGAGACAAGTTCATAGCTCTAAGTGCGTATATAAGACATTGGAGAAATCTTAGCCTACTCACTTAACAGCACACATACAAGTTATAGTGCAAAAAGAAGAAATCAGACCCCAAATCAAGAGATAGTAAGAAACAGCCAAACTCAAGACTGAAATCAGTAAAATAGACACAAAACAAAACAAGAGAACCAATGAAACAAAAGTTCAGTTTTTTCGAGAAAACCAGCAAGAGTGACAGACCCTTATCCAAATCAAATAAATAACATAGAGTATGTTATTAACAAATTAGAGGTGAAACAGGAAACATAGCAACAAACTGAGAAAATTTAGAATATCATATGGTTGTACTTTAAAAAATCTCCATCCCAACAAAGTGGAAAATCTAAAAGAAATGGATAATTTTCTCAATACAGACCACAATAAGATAACTGAAGAAGATCTAGATTATAAAAATTGGAAACAAAGAAGTCAGAGTATCTTTATTGATAGACGATAGGACAGTATATATAGGTGACCCTAAAAACACCACCAGATAGCTTTTACAGCTGATAAACACTTTCCTCAAGAAGTTGCATACAACATTCACTCAAAAATAAATAGGCCTCATAGAGAGAAATGACAATATGTCTGAGAAAGAAATCAAAGAAGTAATACTTTTTAAAATAGGTGTGAAATGATTTAAAATATCTTGAGATAATTCTAACAAAGCAAGTGAAGACACATATGATAAAAATTTAAGATGTTATAAAGAGAAATTGAAAAAAGTATAAGAAAAAATGAAAATTCTACTCTTAGATCAGTAGAAAAAACAACAGTAAAGTTGGCCATTCTAAAAAATAAAGACTTCTACAGATCCAATGCAATCCCCATAAAAATTCTAACATGACTCTTCACAGATCTTAAAAGAATATACTTCAGTTTCATCTGCAAACACACACACACACACACACACACACACACACACACACACACACCAAAACAAAATGCAAAAATAAAACCCCAGATCAGCTAAACCAGTTCTGAATAATAAAAGAAGTGCTGAAGGCATCACCACACCCAATTTCAAGTATCAATATAAAGATACATAGTGGAAAACACAGCATGATATTGGCACAAAAGAAGTAATGATGATTAATGGAGTCCAATTGACGTTCCAGATATACGTCCAAATGTATGGACAGATGATTTTTGGTAAAGAAGCCAGAAATGCATATCAGAAAAATGACAACATCTTCAGTAAAAGATGCTTGTCAAACTGGACTGCCAATCTATCCATACTTATCACCCTGCACTAAATTCAACTCCAAATAGATCAAAGACCTCAAAATAAAACCCAATACGTGGAACCTGATAGGAAAAAAAATGTGGGCATTTTTTTTGAATACAATGGCAAAGAAGACAAGAACACCAATGAAAAGAACACCAATGGCATAGGCATTAAAATCAGCAATTAATAAACAGGACCTCTTGAAACTGAAAATCTGCCTGGCAAAGGACACAGCCACTCACAGCGAGCAGCAGCCTACACAGAATGGAAAAATACTTTTATCAATTACACATCCAATAGAAGGTTTAATATTCAAAATATCTAAATTAATAAACAACTAGATGTCAGAAAAACAACTCTTTTAAAAATTGGGTTGCAACTTAACAATAACCCACAGCCTTAGGACGACAGATCTAACGGGAGACCACCAAGTCCAGTTGGAATGAGACTGATGGAACAGGGGACCAAACCAGACTCTCTAAATGTGGCTGACGGTGGAGGAGGACTGAGAAACCAAGGACTACGGCGATGAGCATGAACTCTACAGCATGGACGGGCTCACTGTGAACCTTGTCAGTTTGGTTGCTCACCTTCCTGGACTTCGGGGGATTTGGGAGGACCTTGGACTTAACATAGTGAAGGGAACCCTGATGGCTCTTTGGCCTGGAGAGGGAGGGAGTGGGGGTGTGGATAGGAGAGAGGGGAGGGAAGGGGGAGGAGGAGGGGAGGAGATGGAAATTTTTAATAAAAAAATGAGGAAAAAATTGGGTTTCATATACAAACAGAAACTTTAATCAGAATATATTCCATATGAAACAAAAATTATTCTTTCAAAAACAGAAAAAAAACCACTCAAAAATATATCAGAAAGCAAATCATTTCACCCAGTACAGCATAGATGAGTTGTAAAAAGCATTACTCTGAGTAATTGAAGTACCTTAAAGTACATGCTTTATGATTCTACAAATAGGAGTGTCTAAAGTCCTGAACCTCACAGAAATAGAATCTAGAATGGTTGGGAACAGGGGCTTAGGTAAGACAGGAAAGCAGAGCTGCTAAACATACAGCTTCAAATGTGAGAAATAAGAATTCTGGAAAAATATTTTATGATAATGCAAGTATATTTGATGCCATTTACCCACTCACTTAAACTAAATAAAAATAAATTTTATAGTATTTTCTTGTATATACAATAAAACAAAAACAAGAGAGTTGGAAAATCCTGACTCTTAAGTCTGCGATCAACTCAGATGACTAGTAAAGTGGAGAGTAATTGTGATTACATAGGGGAAACACAAGGTTGGTGTCCCATACTTGAATCATGATTTTTTTTCCTTTGTTCTACTGTTTAGTCAGTTGATTACTGTCCTATGAGCACATGGTGCTACAGATTTCTTTCCTTGTTTTCCCACACGCAACAGGTGAATAGGGAAACTTTACTTCAAACCTGGATGAACTAAAATCCTTAATTTACAGGCACAGCATCAGTGACTCCAGGAATACAGCAATGAGCTTACCCTTGATTTTTGATTTGCCTATTTCCTGTGGATTCTTAATTACATTCCTCTTGCTTTCATTTCAATATCAAAGTTCCAAAGTAGTATTGAGTGGAAAGGTGAAGAAAGTGGCATGCTATAATTGTTGTTAAACTGCTATGAGTGATTTTCATGCTCAATGTGAAGAAATGAGATCTAGGAAATAGATTGCTTGCAGAGCCAAATCATTGTGTCCACATGTTTATCTAGTAGGTGATAGTATTGACATGTTAAATCTTCGCATTCAATTATCTCTATTGCTAATCCATGTGTACTAAGTTTATTGTCATATTTGTTTACTAATATGTTTGAGGCTGTGTAGTCTTTTAATATCTCAGAATCAATTAGATAGCTACTGTCCAGTAGATTGCATGACTAGGTAATTCCCTGTGGTTACTTTTAAAGTGTTTTTATTCTAATTCTTATTATAATTTCCCTGAGTTTCAAACAAATATTCAAACATTAAATGGCAATTTGAAATAATGAATTTTTACATCTTTGACCTCTATTTAATAATGAATATTTCTGTCACGGAAATACAATTTCATCAGACATTGTAATATAAATGTCTGACAAATTCTAATGAGCAATGGAAGAAAAACCTCCTTTCTGCAAAGTTCTGATAAGAATTTGTTTCTGTAAGAGATTTTTCTCCTTTTGTAATTGGAAAATTTTAATCCTTACTTATTAAAAGCTAAATGTAATTATATACATTCCTCATAGTTATTTGGAGAAACTAAGCAATTTGACATCAATTCTGCATAACACTGATGTTTTATAAATAATATACTCTTTGAAACATATGAAATATAAATGACTTTAGCTCAAGTCATAAAATTTTAGACTAAGATTTTCCAAACCATAATATTTTATATATAAAGATACCATAAACTGTCCTAATATTTGAAGTTTTTTAAAAAGAACATTAATAATTTAAGTTCAGAAAACAAGCTCTTTTACCTTAACTAATTTGTTGTTAATACAGCATAACATTGCAAATTGTACTTGCTATTATCACACACATATATAAATATATGCTTTATTTTTATTCTGTATTTAATTTGTTCCATTTTTAACTCAGACTTGAGAAAAAGAGAAAACCCCCATTAGCAGAAAACACACCTGGATCCTGCATTCAGATCTTCATTTCCTTTTGCATGTTTCTGAACTTTGGGCAAAGTTTTTATGTTAACAAAAACTCTGTTGTTTAAAAACGTTGTCTACATTAGTACAATACAATTAATGACTAACACACAGATTTGATCATATTTAATGAGGTAATACAGACCCATAAAGACAAATATAATATGTATTCACTCATAAGTGGCTTTTCGATATAAAGCATAGAAAAACCAGTCTACAGTTCAAATCCCAGAGAACCTCTTAAAAAATCCCAAAGACCATCTTAAAAGAGACAAGCATGCATCTAAACTACATAGGATGTAGACAAAGACAAGATCTCCCGAGTAACATTGGGAGTGTGGGAATTATGGGAGAGGGTAAGAGAGGGTGGAGGAAGGGAGGGGAGCAGAGAAAAATATATAGCTCAATAAATACAATAAAAAAGTAGTTCCCTAAATACATATTAACATTTTGGATGTGAAAGTTAAAAACATCTTGTAGGGCTTAGTGTAATTCTGCTGTTCCAACATAAAACTAGTGTGAGGGTCTCAACACAGACATTCAGTTTCCATACCTCCAGAAGCTCAGGTCACACAGTAGTCATGTCTAGTCCTCTCGAGTCCCACATTGTATGGACAATCATCCTATCAGGGACAGTCTTTTCAATATTATTTAACCTTAATTACCTGCTAATGGACCATTACCTAAATAATTGTTCACTGGAGATTAGAACTTCACATAGGATTTTAGGAGGCTATAATTCAATCCAAGCCAGCAAAACTGCTTCTAAACAAACAAAAGAAATCTGAAATATTTACTTGTGGATGTGTAAAATGTCAGCCCTACTGTATTTTTGTTTACTAAGGAAGAGATTTTTCTGACACTCTAAATTCGCCTCTTATTTTTGCATTGTTTTTAAATAATAATTTATATTTCTGTCATTAATTTAAGTATATATTAAATGACATAATCACTGTCAAATAATTGATAGACTAAGCAATTCCTTCAAAAGCTACTAAAATGTGCTATGTGTAGATTTTGAAATGTTAATTTTTATTTACATATGATCACCATATGAAAAACCAAACAAAAGTCTTAAAATAAAACCCATTGCAAAATTACAAATATACATTAAGGAATTTTAAACTGAAAAGTTTGCTAATAAAATATAATGATTAAGTTTATTTATTATGTCCTAAGATATTACTAATGTTTTTAGAGGCCATTGCCATGGATAAATAACTGATTTAATGCCACCATGTCAAAACAGCTGAGAATTTGTAATTTATAAGATTTACAAACTTGTTTCTTGCAGAGACTGAGATTCCAAAATGAAGGTTCTTGTAGTAAGGGAGCTGTTTTTTCATTTCCTGGCTGCCCAGAATCCCCAAATAAACACACAGAAACTGTATCAATTAAATCATTGCTTGGCCAATACTTAAGTCATTGCTAGCTACCTCTTACATTTAGAATTAACCCATCTCCATTATTTTATATTTTACCATGAGGCTTGTGGCTTACCGGCAATGTTTCAGCATATCTGTCTCTGGCAATGGCTCCATGGCTTCTTACTCCATCTCCTTTCTCCCAGCTTTCAGCTCAGTTTTCCCTGCCTACCTCTATTCTGCTCTGTTCAGGCCCAAGGCAGTTTCTTTATTAACCAATGCTATTCACAGCATACAGAGGGGAATCACACATCAGGTGCTAGTAGATTCATGGTCTAGGAAGCCCTATACCTCTTTGAATATGGCAACCCTGCTGAATATTGGGATGAGCTAAGCACTGTGTATTTACATGAGGAAGAGAAGAAGGCAAAGAAAGAAAGCCTGAAGCCATTTAATCACATTTAAAAAGGTAAAGCTGTCAAAACTAAATAATCTCCTACTGGTTAAATTTCTTAATTCTTGCTATATTATGGCTAATGTTTCAGCATGAATTTTCAGTTGACCAAACTGACTTAAAGTTATCTGTTCTTTGTTTTCTATGCTATTGGCACTGGCTGAATATAAACAGCTCAATGTCTGTAGTATTCTTGTTAAAGTGCATTAAACAGGGCTGGAGAAAGAGTTTAGTAGCTTAAATTTCTTATTGCTCAGGTAACCTGAATTCAATATTCAACACCCACTTTGAGTAGCAAATAACTCACTGTAGCTCTGATTCCAGGAAATCCAGTGCTTTCTTCTGGACTGTGGAGATACCAGCACTCAAATATGTACCTATATCCAAGAGACACATAAATGTGGTAGTACTTTGGGCGTGTGTAGGAGGCTATGTCACAGAACTATGAATGTTCTTCTGAAAAATAAACAGGATAAGTCTGGGTTTTAGAAGTTACAGCCTACTTAACATCATGTAAAAGCAACAAAGAAAAGAACAAGAAAAAGCAAAATGAAAAATCAGAAATGGGATTGTAGAACAGAGATATTTGACAATACCTAAAATTGGACAGAAAATCTGCTCAATCCTTGCTAGCGTTTTAAATAGGCATAAATCTGAGCAAAACCTCTATTATCACTCATTAAAAAGTAATGAAAGAATTAATATTATCTTTGCTGTAGTTGAATTAATTCAGTTAATTTCAAAATTCTGAAATGGTTTTCTTTAGTCCCGGGGTCTATAAGTGGCTATAACCTTATTTCTTCCACAGTAGTGGAAAGTGCTTATTTCCCTATTCAGAAATTCTTCACATGATTAAAAAAAGTATGTTACTTGCACCCATAAGTAAACTTCATTAAGAGTTCATGTTCAAAGACAAAAGGGTACATTATATATGGAAAATTTCTTTAGGCAATTGTCCTTATTTTAGATTATTTGAGAATGGATTTAAATATAGATAATTTCTAATAATTTTATTGTACAAAATTGTATCTCACAAAAGAAATTATGATTCCATTGAGACAGAAAATTTCAGTCTTAAATACCTGCTATAATATTTTCTCTACCAAAACTCAAAGGAACCTAAAATGTTTGTTAACTTAGTATTAAAACTAAAATTTCTTGTTTTGTTCTTCTTTGTAAACACTTTTTATTATTTTTAAAATATTTTGAAAAATACTTATTGTATTTTTAAAAAAATATAAAAATTATATTATTTTTATGTGTATGAGTATGTGTGTGTTTACTACATGTTTTCTTGGTAGCCACTGAGGCTAGCAGAAAACATCATGTCCCATGGAACAGGAGTTATGGATGGTTGTAAGTACAGTATGAGTCCTGGGGACACAAACCTGGGTCCTCTGAAAGAACAAGTGCTTTGAACTACTCAGCCATCTCTCTAGCACTAAAACTTTTAATAACTGAGAGGAAAAATAAGTAAATAATAAATCTGTTTAATATTTTCTACCAGTAGCCATGACAGAGGAGAAGAACTGACTGAACAAAATATCTGGCTTGTTTTCTTTCTGTTAATCTATAACAAGTTGCTTGGACTTGAACATCTGTGAGTTCTTGGGACAATTTGATTTTTAGCTGTAATATGTAAAATGTTTAATTTCGTAAGGGATGTGTAAAACCTGTTGGTTTTTATTGGTATTCATTTTAATCATTCACTTAAAACATTAAATGTAACCACATTGTAATTTTTATACTGCTTGAAAGATTTGGCTGGGAAATATCAAGTATAAGAGAAAAATTAAAGAGAGGAGAGAAGGAAAATACCAGAAAGTATATAAAAGGAGAGTTAAAAGGAAAACATTAAGAGAGACAGAAGGAACACATAAGGTTAAAAAAAAAAAAAAAAACAGAACATTAAAGGAATAGAGTAGAATAAATGACACCCTAGGTGGTATCCTGACAGGCTGGAAATGTACAAGTGTGGACATATGTGGGAGCTTTTTTTTTTGTTTTGCCAGCCCCAAATAATTAAATTTTACTCCCTCAGTTAGAAAAGTCAAGACTACTCATTCTGCATGCTCCCCCTCAAACCCTGAGGTGCCGTAGGCTTGTCCTCAGCACAGCATTAATTTCAATGATCCGTAATAGTACTCAGTGTTACATTAAAATATGTGGCTCATTTTTCTCAAGTATTAGTCATTTGACATTGTTTATAGACTTATTTTATCAATTTGAATGAAAATCATATAACTTTTAATCACAGTTTGCTTTGTCTCTGGGCTAGATTTGAGACTCAGACTTAGGTCACAGAAATATGCAGAAGCACACTCACCGTCACACACACACAGTCACACACACACACACACACACACACACACACACCACCTAATATATATACCAATCAATGTCATATGTTCATTTTCCCATGATTGGTATAAGACATCGTTGCAAAATTCCTGTAGTTTAGATTTTCCAGTCACTGTCACTCAAATTGACTGAATAATCCTATGGGTCTCAGTGCTGATAAAGAATTTTCCTGCAGCCCAAAGCCAGGCTTTCTTGATCCTGGTTTGATGTTTTTCCCTATAACTTATCACATCTTCTTTACATTGTACCCAGTAACTGTTGTGCCCTTGTTGATGCCATCATGCAAAGCACCTTTGGAAAGTGAGAGGCCATGGCATAAGCAAGGTGACTCAGCATATAAAAGTACTTTCTCCACAAGCCTGACAGACTGAGTTTCATACCCAGAATTCACAGTATAAAAGTATCAATTCCAAAAATAATTTTATTATTTCCACATGCATGCCATGGCACAAAGGTATGAGGGTCCACTCATACCTTTTAAGGAAACAGTAATGAGAAATAGAAAAAAAAATTAAAAGGCACGTGGAAGTCTACTTAACAGAAAAGTCTCCTAAATATACACACAGACATAGCTTTATACATAGACATTTTTAAAATTTTAAACTTTCAGCCTGTAGCTGGTAAGGCAACCATAAACACTGCAGACTATTGATAATCCATATTCATAATTTCCTTCCATACCTTGATGGTAAGATTCTAGTACTGAAGGCACTGTATTTGAGTCATAGAGCATGATTAAATCACACTGATACTCACTTTGAAAAGTATGCTATATTGGCCTGCTTTCATAAAAGTTGTTATGCCTGATATCAGTGAAGAAATGTGATCATCAATCTTGACTCAGTAGGTTTAAAAAATAAGATTTTGGGGAAATTGTAGAATAGGGAAGGTTCTGAACATGGTTGGGGGCTTTTGAATACCATCTGAATCCATTGTATTAAATTATGAAAAAATGTTTTGAAATAAAGCTATTTCTAAGGAAATGAATGTATTGTCATATATCATATGTTGCCCCATAAGAAATCATATTTTATCATATTTTATGCTTGATTGCTTAATGTTAAAATTGTTTACATTTTTAATTAAATTGGCACTCATTATGCTTTGCCTAAATCAAGTATTTAAACGAATTTTGACTAGTTGGTCCATTTGAGTATGCCCTCTAGAGTCAGCTCAACTGAATCAAACATTTTATCTTAAAATAATGTCAGACTCAATTAGGTGCACAATTATCAGAACAATTAAAAATAATAACCATGAAAAATTAATTACTTTTTTTACTCTATCCATAGCTGCATGGATGTGGTAAGCATTACTTCCTTACAATTTCATTTTGACTTATTCTAAGTGTTTTCTTAATCATTAGTTTGATGTCAAGATGGGTAGAAGTTTACTGAATGCATACAGAAGTGTATAAATGTTGGTGATACCTGTTCTCAGGTGAGGCAAATGCATTAACCCAGATGACATTCAAGTGATACAATTTCAAGTGTAGTTGGCTGGTAAGGTTTTAAAAGCAGCCATAAGACATTTGATACTGTAAGGTTTGAAATGCAATGACTCACTATGACACATCACATTTTATAAAGAAAAGTCAGAGTGGGGTCAGAATACATTGATATTTGGATTCTAGCAGGAGAAAGAAATGAAAATTCAGCAACAATACTGGTAACATTTGCCTTCCAGACTGAGAAAATAGATTAAAAATAAATTGAAAATGATGGAAAAACCATAGCTGGACAAAATACAGAAATGGCTAAATCTACATCACAGCTCTTGCATTTATGGCTCAGAAAATATCACAGAAGAAGGGATAAAAAGATGATTAGAACCAGTACACCCGAAACTCTACGATGAAAGGGCCTTTCCTACAAATGGCCGCAAAAGTAAGACCATAAAATCGCTACGTCAAAGGACATGCTAGCATGCAAGTTGGAAAACTTTACAAGGAGCCACCCTGAGGCAAAAAACTACAGGAGAATAATGACAACTGGAAAACGAGATTGTCCTCTCTCAGGAAAAGCCCCTTATTGTTTGTCCAATGCAGAGTGACCAGCCTTGAACCTGTCTGTATAAAAAAGACAAAGCCGGTTCAGTGGGTGTCATTTATACATTTGTGCAGGCATATTTATGTTTGTATGTAACAATATTAATGGAGGGAAATAGGAAATCTTCTGTAGAGGATGGGGCATGACGGGGTTTGGAAGATAAACTAGATATAATTGCATTTCAATTGAAACCACACTTTTAGGGAATAAATTGGCTGAACCAATGTATTGGAGTCACTTTTAATAAATCACTGAATTACTGTGACTTGAGAATTCTGAAAGCGTCTGTGGTGGTATGCACCCCACTAATCCTAGCACTCGGGAGGCAGAAGCAAGCAGATATCTGTGAGTTTGAGACCAGCCTGGTTTAGAAGAACTAGTTCCAGGGCCGGGTCTAAAGCTACACAGAAACCCTGTCTCCAAAAACTAGCCAAACAAACAAACAAACAAAAACAAAAACAAAAAAATTTGAAAGAAAAGATGCACAAAAACTTGACTTAGGTTCAAAACCAGTATGGAATAGAGAGAGACATTGTTTCAAAAAGCCAATCTAAACTATAAGAAAAAAGTAACTAGAAAATTAAACTAAAAATTAAAATATAGTGTGTAAGTAATGTATACAAAAGAATAGTAATTTACGAAGTATATGTATAATGTTACTTAACAAAGTACCTTAAATTATTAGTTATATATGCTTAGCATATACTTTGTATTTTTTATCTCTCAATGATAAATATCAACTTACTGTAATAATGCTTTATTTTCTTCGTGAACTCAGGAATATTCTTTATAATTAAGTAGGAGCTGATTGCTGAGCATGGCAAAAGTCCATGTCCTTTACTCTTGCTTATGCTCATTTATTCAGTTGGAATACCAGTTTTCAGTTTCTGGGTAACTTGAGACATTTGTTTGGAAAATGACAGTAAACAATAGCACTCAATGGATCCACAATTAGTTTCAAAATAAAATACACTTAGTGGTTGTGGTGGTTTTGGGGGAAAATGTCATGCAGTTAATACCAGCCATGGTGGTAACCATAAACCTAGAATCACAGAGTTATAAGATAGGAAACACTGTTTTCTATTTCATAGAAAATCGGTGGTAATTCAGAGGGGTCAAGCATGAATACAGCAATTTAATTTCCTATACTCTGTGCTTCTCATTGTGTTGTTCCTTACTATTTTAAATCTTAGGGTTGAATAGTAAAAGAAGTGAAGTTAAACAACCTTAAATTGCTTAAGGAAGACTCATTACTTCAGTCACATCCAAAAACATCATAATATAGCAGGTAATACAGTGATACAGGCAGAGGCCTGGCAACTTAGAATAACAGTGGATGGCTGGGTAGGCAGTCGCATTAAAGTTCTTCCCTTATTTATTTACCAGTATTATTTTGTTTTGGACAGGAGGATGGAAGAGACTGTCAGTGTTACATCCCACAGTAGCACACTAGTATGAGTGATCTCTAGAGTGATATTCTTATGGACTCAGGAACCTGAGTTGCTTGAACAAATAGAAAATTACCAAGTATTGTGTTGACAAATAGGAGTCTCGGATGCTGGGATCTACTACTTCCCTATCAGTGTTTTCCTTTGTCAGATGAGTGAGCCTGATGTAGATGTAGATAGTATGAGCACTGCAGAGGATATGCAGGAACTGTGGAGGGACTATTTGTTGCTCTCTTGCTAAAGCTTCATGATTGTCTCACCAGCATCAAAGATGCAAGCTTCATTCTTTTCTCTAATTCATCTCATTTCAGGTTTGATAGCAGGGAGGACAATAATTCTGTACTTAAAGTTTCTAATGAGGGAAGTTGAACTGAACAAAGTCAAGTAGTTGTGTCTTCTGTTCCATGCGTTCTTGAGACTGCATGGTTGAATGATGACAGAGAGTTTGGCTATAGCCTCTGTTTCAGTACACTTTTGCTCATTTCTGTGCCTGTGTTTGGGAAGCTTTCCTTCGTCTCTTTTTATGCTATTTCTGTAAGTATCAGATTGGGAAACAAACATTCAAAGAACTTATTGTTAATTTCTGCTATTTAAATTGATATCTCAGCAAACATTATTAATTACATAGATTATCTCTCTCTTCTCGAAGACAGTAAACATCTTACGACTTTGGAAATTTAACTATAATTTCATTAGAAATATCACTTGCATGATTCTAGGGCAAATGCCCTAAAATATCTTTATGATATGGAACTTCAAAGGTGACCCAAATTTCTGTAACTGTGCCAGATCCCCAAGCTATTACATTTGTCCTTTAAAAATCAGTTTCCATTTTTAGAAAAAAATTCTCACACATAAAGCTGTAATGAAAGAGAAAGGTTTAATCAGGAGTATTTGAAAATGGGCGCACTTTTAAAGTAAGTATGGAACATATAAGTGTTGGCTGCCTTTAGAATTTGGGCTTAGGTGTACATGATTGTCAATATCTGGCAATCATAAGATGTAAGAAATGACTTAAGTATTTATTGTTTCTGGTCAGAAATAAACAAAATGAGTCCAATCCCAATTGTACCTTCAAAGCTTATTTATATATAGAAAGCACATTAGAGATTTATTGATTCTTTAGACCCCGGGTAAAGGAATCATGAGATAGGTTGTCTCAGGAGCAATTAAACCAGTTTAAGTTTACAGCATAATAAAATAATAGAAATTACCCAGTGTTCAGGGGACAACAAATGCAGTGATCTCAGCCAGTTACCTCAGAGGTTTGAAATGGGAGAGGAATCTTGGTGTGTAAGCTATAATTGATAATGGCAAAATGCTCAACGGAGGGAAGAGAGAGCAAACATGATTCTCCAAGGACCCACAGTGATTCAGAAGACACTCTGGATGTTAGGCCCAGGATAATAATTTGCTTTGAAATATGTTCCCCATATCAGTGAGGGAGAAAATTCAGTTATTTGGAAAGCTAATTGCAAATATATTTGCTAGAATTATTTTGAAAGACAGCATTTGTAAGCACTCTTTTCAGCATGGTTTGCAAATAAAATGTAGTTTTAAATTTTAAAGAAAACACTGTGCAGCTTTTGTTGTAGCTTAAACTTATTTTGAATCCATTTTATCATACAGTAAAATATATCAATGATAAGGTTATTTTCATTAAAATTTCTCCCCAAAAAAATTGAAGCTTTTTCTGAAATATGTTATCCATAAATTTTTGTTTGTTTGTTGGGAAGGGTTTCCCTGTGTAGATTTGGTGCCTGTCCTGGAACTGATTCTTGTAGACCAGGCTGTTCTCAAACTCACAGAGATCCGCTTGCCTCTTCCTCCCCCGTGCTGGGATTAAAGGCGTGCGCCACCACCACCCAGCATTATCTATCATCTTTAAAAATAATTTTTCTTCATATAAATGAAGAACAATCTTAATAAACAATGGAACCATATTGTCCCAACAGAAGAGTAATAAACATATCAGGTACACAGTGATGTGTCAGAAATCTCAATCATCATTTTTTTCAGCTTATATTCATCATTTCACTTAAATTTCTTCCCCTAGGTTGAAGTATTGGTTAAATCTTTCTGGCCCGATAAGCCTCTCAGCCAACGCAATAATCCAAATCAGACCAAATTAAACCAAATTAGAAGAAACCCAGGTTTAATGGATGCCAGCACTCCCGGGTAGTTCTCCAAGACAACACGGAAACACAGAGAGGGAGATGGAGAACTGGAGATACCATGTGCTCATTCTCTGGGGGCAGTTTTAATAGCCTGTAGGAGTGGTCTTGACCCTCTCTGAGGAGTGGTCACCCTTTGGCAGGCTTTCTTGGAGGTGGATTTTGGACTGAGGGAACTCACAGAAGAGGGGGGCTTGAAATGGAGATTTCCACTCATGTACTCCAAAATGAATATCGGGGATGTGGTGACGCTTCCCATCAAACAGTATTTATTTGCTTCCAAGTTGACAATAACTTGACGTCCAATTGATGATTATTTTTCAAAAAAAAATATTGGTAGAAGCCCTCATAAACTGAGAATGATTGCCACTGATTAAATCAGGTAGTAAAGCCATTCAAACATTTTCATTGCAGTAAAAAAAATTCTATTTGCCTAAACAGATCAAATTAGGCATTTGACAGTTTCATAAATGCTCTTTGATAAGGAGAGAGAACCATCGGTGGAATTACCAAATGACTTTTGGAGAACATAGCACAATTTGTCACGTAATCAGAGTATTGGTTTGAGCATAACTCCAGAATCTAAGTAGCATTTAGTAGATTAGTAAACTGATGTAAGTTAAAAGTTTAAAAAAACGTGTCAACTGGAAAACAAATAGTGTGTTTGTGTGTCAAAGAGTAGTTAATGCACAATAGGCAGGTGTGTATCATTTAAATTTACCATAAATACCATTTAAATGTTCCTCAAGCAGGATATCAAGACAGAGATTACAACATTGAAGGGTATTAAAATTAATTTTTGTACTATGTATAGAAAATAAACTTTTTGATTAAAGTGATTTCTGGGTGATTACAAAAACCATCATACACAAGCCAGAGGACAGGGGTTCAGATGCCCAGAATCTGGAGTTGGGATGGTAGATTCTGTTTCTAGCAAGGCAGAGATGGGAGATCTCCAAAGCAGGTTGGCAGAGACTTGACTCTAGAGGGGTTCCCAGGTGTCCAGGGAGACGCCCCCAGCTAGTTCCTTGGGCAGCTGAGGAGAGGGTGCCAGAAATGTACAGATCCTATTGCCATACTCATGAATATCTTGCATATCACCATAGAACCTTCATCTGGCATTGGATGGAGAAAATGACAGAGCCCCACATAGGAGCACCGGACTGAGATCCCAAGGTCCCGATGAGGAGCAAAAGGAGGGAGATCATGAGCAAGGAAGTCAGGACCGTGAGGAGTGCGTGTACCCATTGAGATGGTGGGACAGATCTAACGAGAGACCACCAAGTCCAGTTGGAATGGGACTGATGGAACAGGGGACCAAACCGGACTCTCTGAATGTGGCTGACGGTGGAGGAGGACTGAGAAACCAAGGACAACGGCAATGAACATGAACTCTACAGCATGGACGGGCTCACTGTGAGCCTTGTCAGTTTGGTTGCTCACCTTCCTGGACTTAGGGGGAGCTGGGAGAACCTTGGACTTAACATAGTGAAGGGAACCCTGATGGCTCTTTGTCTTGGAGAGGGGTGGAGTGGGGGTATGGGTGGAAGGGAGGGGAGGGAAGGGGGAGGAGATGGAAATTTTTAATAAAAAAATGAGAAAAAAAAGTAGATAAAGTGATTTTATATCAAGTGATATTCTTCTCTTCAAGAAACAAGAAAAGTATCTGCTAAAACCAGAAAGATATTAATTGGGTACCCTTTTATTTTTTTTTTTACTGTAGTCAGTTACAGAACGTCAATTCAGTGTGCAGCTGTGTTCTTATGATTTACTGCTCAAGTGTATGTTAGAGTAAAAAAAATCAACATTCCACGTAAAGCAGATAAAATACTGCTAATAATGTGTAAGAAAAATATCCTCACTGAACTTATTTCATTTGACCAAGGCACAATTTTTACTACATACAAGTCAAATATTTAGATTATATTAAACTACAGTTAAAAGCAAAATATCAACAACAATAATACACATTAAAATTTTGACTGAATTTTCTTGAGAGTTCTTTGTCTAAAATGCACTTATTCTATCACCACGTGTATTCTTCAACTAAATAAATAAAGCAGTTAATGAAAATTCTCTATTTTCTTGTTTATCCAAATGCTGTGACAAAATGTTGCTCCCCCCCATAAATACAAGACCCACTGCTGAGCTGCGATATTGAGAAAAAAGTTTCTCTCAAACCCTCTAACACAACAAACCTTAGTCAGAAAAGAGAAATATACATGAAAAAGGGATGAGAGGTTTCGCTGAACAAAAACAAAAGGAATGTGCTGAAAGTATGAAGTTGTAAATGTTCATAAATTTGGAAATGGCAAACCTGTCTCCTTGTTCAGCCTAGCCGAACGGTGCTGACAAAATATCCCATGAAGCCTTGAGGCTAGAGTCAGACAGTCCTGTACAGATTGGGAATTTAGAGGGCAGGGGAAATTCTCTAAGTGAAAGCAGCAATTTTTCACATCTTGACAGTAGTAAGTCAGTTGGCAGGAAAGCCCAGGAAGGTGGACAGGCAGCAAGTAAAACGGAAAGGAGAGAAGGCAGGTTTTACACAAGGTAGTTGATAAAGGCGATGCAGTCTGCTCAGGGGTTTTAACCACAGAGTAAATCGCATACTCCTTATTAAGGGTTCTTTGCAATTTCCTTGTGACTCTAAAATGAACTCATTTCAATTTCATTTAGAAAATCATGTTGTTTTTCCTGTCAGGAAATGAATTGTGTCTTTAAAACACATTGAACGATTACATCTTCACTTGAATAACAAATAGTCATGAGACTATTATTATCAATACCTTTACAGAACAGTGTAGTTGGAGAACATATACGCAAATCACACAAGTAATAGTTAAAACTTTGAATCTTCTTAACATTACAAATCGAAAAACTGAGTTTCTACTAGTGAATTATCAAAGTAAATTTCAATCAAGACACTTCCATCATACACCAAATGCATGAATCTGAACTATAAAATTATAAACACAGTATTGATTCATACACGTTAAATATTGATTATGGAATCATTCAATGATTCACAGGCATTTTTCTATACCACGTCAGAGAAATGTCTCTCAAAGTTTATGAGTATTTGTTCCCAGATATTGTAAAAGTCCAGAACCATCAACTATCATTATCAAACAATTCAGCAAGTCTAGAGTTATAAAAAATTTTGTTGACTTCCAGGTTTGCTATTAAAACAGCCTTCACCATTGCCATTGTCACTCAGTTTTAATCAAAGCAGGAATGAAATATTCTGTTTCTCTTACATGCTTTTAGAGCCCGAATATGTTTTTTTCTTTATTTGTTACATAGTTTCTAGAGTCCTTTAGGTTTTCCTGTCAGTATTCTGCTATGACTGAAATCTAGCCCTCTATTGACACATACATGGACTTGGATTAGAATATTTTGACCTGCGTTTCAAGAAACCTTTTATACTCTAATAATTCCTATTTGCTTCTTACTCATGGTTCATACTCAAAAATTAGATTGTTTATTTAATTTCCATAATGCATTGCATTGTGGATTTTCTGCATGAAGTATAAACTGGTATATATATATATATATATATATTATCAATAATCAAATTATTTTAATGGCTGGTTACATATAACTTTTATATCCATGATATTGACTTTGACATAGGCTATTTCTTTTCAACACTGACATGGTTGCTTTACATAGTGAATGTATTTGGTAAAAAACAGCCTTAAACTTTCAGAAAATAGAAATGCAAAAAAAATGTTTCCTTTTTTAAAAGCACACCATACTAAATTCAGTCTACATAGTCAAGAGATCTTAATGGAGTTATATTCTCACAGGTTTAAAATGTGAACCATTAGTGTGTAGTACTTTTCAGATGGATTGGCTCATGTGTTTTAAGGATGACGTTTTAGAATAATTATAGATAACAAAATGATTGTTTTCCTGAAAAATATATAATATATTATACTTACACAACAAATAATAATGAAAAATGGAAACCATGAAATTTCCCAAAGAGCAAAAAAGACTATTTAGGAGGATTTGAAGAGAACAAAGAAAAGGGAGCAATGAAATTTTAATAAAATTTTATTAAATAAAAGAAAAACATTGTTAAATTAACATGTATATCATCCCTTATTGTATGTTTATGACAAGGTCAAGGTATTTATTCATCAAAAATAGAAAATTGCTAGCAATTCATTGCTATAGTGCTCCTGTTAGTCACTACATCACTACATTTGTCTTACCTGAATGGCTGAGACTGTGTACTACATTCCCTTTATACTGATGTAGTAACTACTGTAGTATTCTCTATTTCTATAGATTTGAACACTTCATTTTTAAAAATCTTTTACCCCATCTATGAGTAATATCACAAAGTACTTTTTAGTCATGTGCTTCACTTATTTGACTAAACAAGTATTCTCAAATAATATATTAAAATAAATAACACTTTATATTTCAATTTAAAGTTTAAAGTATATTTAATTATCAATTTGTTCATCATTGAGCAAATAAATTATTGCTACTTTTTGTTTCATAGTGATTTATAAACTTTCATCTAATTTGAAAAATCTAAATGTAGTCAGGTATCTTAAAAATATTCAGTTAACCATCAGATACTTTTCATTTTACTTTTTGAAATTTTGTTCACATATGCATCCAGATTTCCACTTCTGAGGTTAGGTACAGAACAACCCCTTTTTATTGTTTGCATTTGTGTGATACATCATTTTCTAAATTTTAATTTAAATGTGTAAAAAGTCTCTTTCTTGCCTTTTCTTCTTCTTACAGCTAGGTATAGTACAATCCTAACGATAGTCTTTGCATTTTACATTAATCTATTTAGTGAATTTTAATCTAAATGTTTAGAAGTTCTCTTTTTTGCCCCTTCTCATTTTGGCAATATCTTTAAGTTATATAGGTATTAAGAATTATAGATCAATAGTCATCTATGTTTGTCATATTTATAACTAGACTAATAAGGTTCTTTAGTTACATAAAGATTATATTCTGCATAGATAGATAATCATCAACTACTTCAAAGAGCTGTAGAAAATGGCATTTAAATAACTTAGAGTTCTGTTGAAGTGAGACACGATTGCTCCTGGAAGCACTGATCTATTCCTGAGAGAATGTTGAACACCAAAAACATTCCACCTGGAGATTGTTTTCTTCTTGGCAAAACTGGTCTTTGGGCAAAGAAATGCCCATGCCTCAACCACTGACAAGATATATAGTATCAGGAAATGGATAAGCGGAACTTGCAAATCTTGCCAAGACAGGGTAAGACAGTTTTGAAAATTTTCTTGCCTTTGAAAATGGTCTGTGAGTTATTCTAGGCCTTAGCCACAGTTGGTTACTTCAAAGTTGCAAATGAGACTTTGGGTTATTGCTCAGGTAGCCAGTTGTCTCTGTCATTTGCTGCGTATTTTGGAAGTTGCTTGATTATACTTCCTGCTTACTCAAGTAATATTATTTCCCTTCTTGGATCTTTGATAAGGTTGAAGACTAGATAATTGTAGTTACTTTCCTTTCATGACTTTGCCAAGTTTTTTTTTTTATTTTACAAGACTTAAGCTAGTTAGAATAGGATATTTGTTTTTATCATATATAATTTTGTATTAGGCCTAGAACTCTCTTATTTAAACAAAAGGGGAAGGTGCTGTAGGAAGCTTGTAATTACCTGCCTACTGGGGTGTGGCCTCTTATACTATATTCGTGGATACTGAACCTGTGTCCGCCCTTTTTCTCCTGTCCCTTGCTCCTTTTCACCAACTGCTCATTCAGAAATAAATAACTATTTATTTCTCAGTTCTGAACTAGTGTGGGATTTCTTTTAAGCATCCGTTCATCCCTTGTTAGGTCACTCTTGTCTGTTCACAGTTTCTTGTAGCCCTAGCTGATGTCAGTGTTACTATGAATCCAGGGAAGATTTTATATTCCTAAACACTTGTGTCTAATTTGAGTGATGCAATTACAGATTACAGAGGAAATCCAAGCACACCTGCCTTAAATGTTTATTTTCTTACAATTATTTTTTGTATATAAGACAAAACAGAAACATTATTGTTTCAAATGGTCTCCTGGATTCCTATCAAATCTTTTTTTAAAATTTTTTTAGCTTTTTTTTTATTTTTTCTTATCAAATCTTAATATCTACTGAATTGAAATTCCACTTTATGTACTAATCAGGTTTCTTGTCTTTCCAATATTAATAAATATGTATTTTTTCTATAGAATAAAACAATTTTGGTACTTATACTCCTTTCAAATATTATTTTGTTTCAGACTTTGTAAACTCTTCCTCATTCCACCCAGATGCATTAACTAATATATGACTCACAATCGAATTATCATAATAGCCATGTGTTGTTAGTAATTAGAACTGTAGAGAATTGAGATGTAACACTTTGGTGGTCAGCAACATTTTGTTAATTTTTTAAATTTATTAAAATTTTGATTTTATATGTTACAAGACTGGTTATGTATTTTGAAAGACAATAGTACATATTTGTTCCCAACAATATAAGCTGAATGTAGAGAGTAAACAATAAGTGAGTTAGGGACACATGCATGTCCTCTAGTTTAGGTAGAAAGATTACTCTGATTCCATTCTTCTGCCTTTATCACTTTAGGCATGTTTTTGAAGAAAATGGTCAAACCTCAGAAAAATACTAAGATAACTTTTTTTCTCTAAACTGTGTTGCTCTTTAATGATTTGGGCAATATAAAATATTTAATAGAGTACTTCCAAATCTGAAGTCTGACCCAACAAAAAAAATCACTGATACTTTCATTTTAAATAGTGGACATAATAAAAAATAGACATATAGGATCAATTATAATTGTTTTAATTAATTTATGGGAGTTAGGGATCCAGCTTAGTATTAGAATTTTGATATTGCTATTTCATACCTAATACAACTTGATAGCATAATATTATCCCCAACAGAGATTCTCCAATTTTTTTTATCCTCTTTTACTAGAAATCTTGCTACATATTAAGATGGAATGTTTAATCAGATCCTTGTAATTTTTGGATGAGTAAAATGGTGATCTAAATTGCTTTATTTTCGCTTTGATGAAATTCTTTAAGAAAGCAACCAGAAAGTGAACTTTATATTAGTTGATAGTCTAAGAATATCTGAATTCATCATGATGAGTTAGCTATAATGAACAGCCTCAGAATGAGGCACTTATTTAGGTTTGTTTCATATTTAATATTGCAGGGCAGGAAGCATTATCAATGGAGGAGGTGTAAGCAGACCTCTGAAGTCTTGATGTTGGTAGCCCTGTCTGTCACAGCATCTAAACTCCTAGGAATGCCATGATCTTCAGGACAGCACCTTAAAGTTATTTCAGATTTTCAAAGGAGGAGCTTGTAGATTATATTTCAGATACAAATAATAGCCAACATTTTCTAAATGAATTTTCGGTGCACTCAGAATTGTTGAAGAGAAATCTTAGACTATCATGCTCTAATTCAATTCTAATAAAGTAAGCCCATTATTTCTTTCTTTTTTTTTTTTTTTAAAAATCACTTGGGAAACACAGTGTAAAACATTAACTCCATGCAGCATTTAAAAGTTTTGATAATAACCATGGAACAACATTATATAAGGAGATTAAAATATGACCTGGTGATTAGTGAATTGTTGCCATTAATAGATACATCTATCTATATATTCTGATAAATACTGAAAAATCAGTAATTCCTGAGACTCTCGCTTACTTAACTTCTGTCACTTTTTATTGGCTCACCTTGTATTTCAGCATGAGATGACTGCAGTCACATTCTTCTGGCCCTAGGAGTTAAGCTAATCAATTGTCTCTCCTTTTGGAAGCTCCCGGCTTTGCAAACAATCCTTCACAAAGAGGGACTGATAGATCAAGCAGTCTTCAGGAATTGTTTACTAGGCAGAACTTCCTCCTGTTTCATTCTTGTGCTGTAAAAAGTGGACATAAAAAATACTGCCTCTGCTTTGAAATTTCTCTCTCTTAACTGAATTGGCAAACCTTCACTCTGGAACAGATTTAAACACACCACCAAGGAAGCATCGTTTCCTTACCCATGAGAGAGTATACCACGCTCGGAGACCTGTTAAGGTAATTCTCTTTTCCCATAGCCTGAAATTCTCACACCATGGTTCCTCTTTAACTGTGTCCCAACTGAGAACTAATTGAATGAAAAAGATGAGATTCTTCGTAACTTTTTGCTTGAGATTCCACTAAGGAAAATATTTGCAATATTTCTAATGTAAACCACAGAAGTCTTATAAATTAGAATAGTTTGTCATCTCTTTCTGTTAATGATTGGGAATTTTTATGAAATACAGTTTATTCATTTTGTAGAACCATTCTATTTGTATCCAAATGACTGATGCTGCTGTTACAGCTCTGATTGTTCTAGATTGTTCATTTATATTTACAATCTTCTCATCAGATGTTCAAAAATTTTAGCTATAATTTTGTTTTCTGTATTTTTAATAATATTGTTTGAAAGCTCCATACATTCATATGACATATTTAAATACTCATATACTACTACCTTCCTCCTACTCCTGCAGGTTCCAATAACCGCACCTCCATCACACTTTATATTTTTAAAGATTTTCTTATTTATTTTTTATTATTTTTATATGACAATATGTGTTTAGGCTTATCAAATGTGTTTAAAGATCAGAGGGAGGCCTTGGATTTCTTGGAACTGTTCCAGAAGAGCAGTGAATACTCTTAAATGATGAGGTGTCTCTTTAGTTTCTGTATCATTTATTTATTGACTTTATTACTGATAATCCTCCAGTCCAAGTATGGCTGGTCATATACACGTTTGTATGCGATTATCTACAGGAATAGCATATCAGTAACCCAAAGAGAGTCATTTCACTTCCCTCATTAGCCATCCACTGTCAATTCCTTTACTAAGGTGCCAGGACTTGGGGTACCCTACCCATGAGTCCTGGAATTCTGTCTAGCTTCCTTTCATACAGGTAAATTCATGTACACTGAATTAAAGCAGACAAGAAAGGACCACTTTATTTTTAATTTTGAGACACGTTTTATGTGGATACAGTTGTCCATGCTGGCACCATTTATTGACAGAGGTTTCTGTCTCACCTAGTCCCACAGCTGTTCAGTCCTAAAGAAACACACAGAGGCACACATTTGTAGTAAGGAGGCCATTTTTTTTTGGTTTTTAGCTGTTTAACCCTGAAATAATCATGCATAAACTGTATTAATTACATATCTACAACTATATCTTATGTCACAATGACATAAACAGATATTTCAATTTATGGAGTATAAATGCACACTGGCTATAATTTTTTAATTATAAAGCCTAGAAATTAAAAGGCATGTCAAATAATAGTTTTTAAATGCATGTAAACTTTTTCATATTCCTTCTTTATAAGTTATCACCAATGATACACATTTGGCTTTAATGTAGAAAAACAACTGCCTTCAAAACAGTGGGTAGCAACAATAATATTATTGTTTTCCATTTTATTGCTTTTATATACACAGATATAATGGTCCTGAAATTCAAGTTCAGAGCATTAGAAAAGTATAACTTCATCAAATTCTGTATCCATATTACCATTAAATAAAGCTGTTAACTAAGTAATTATCCACTTGGATCAATTGGGAGTTCTTTAAACCTAAGTCAAAAGCCATCAATTGTACATTGCAGTAATAATATATTGTTGTAGTAAGTAACAACAACATGGTACTATCATTTAATCATTTGATGCTTTTAATTTATTACGCTTGAATTTGATGAGAAATACTATATTAAATTGATAGGTAGAAGTTAAAAAGGGTTCTAAATTGTCCAGAAAATATGAATACATTCATAAACCATTTAATTGTTAGGCAAAATTGTGTTTAAAAATGTTTTACATATTGATTCGTCTTGAGGCATACTTATTACAAAGGTGTTAAATTGTAATTCAAAGGGAGAAAAAAGGTTCAGATAATGTTATTGGCAGCAGACAAAAGTGATATTTTATGCAGAGAAATAAATTTTAAATTTCTTTGTGTGTATAAGGATCAGAAAAGTTAATTATATAACATCTTATTGAAGAAAAAAATTCAGATAAAATTACATTAATCAGATTTATATTTAAATAGAGGAATCTATATTTATCTATCTATCTATCTAATATGTCCCTGTAATCCCTACTGAACTGTTTGTTGTTAGCTCTGAAATTAAACTGAAGTTTCTTCTAAGCATATTTTATTGGCAAACATTCAGGAGTGCAACACTAAGTGGTCAATTCATAGGCAGAGTTCAGACAAAGAGATATTTAAAAAACCCTGCTTTCATTTATATGGATAGAGCAATGACAGAATGCATTGTTATTATGGCAATAATAAGATGGATTGGAAAGATATAAGTGGTGTGAGAAGTCCTGTCTATGTGTTGTTTTTATTTATTAATGAATAAAGAAGCTGTTTGGCCTGTGATAGGGCATAATAGAGTTAGGCATGGTGAGGGGAACTAAACTGAATGCTTGGAGAAAGAAGGCAGAGTAAAAGAGAAGCCATGTAGCCCCACCAGAGACAGATGCCCTGGAACTTGCTTGTAGGTAGGCCAAGAGCCTCATAGTAAAATATAAAATAATAGAAATGGGTTAATTTAAGATATAAGAGTAAGGAAGAAAAGCATAAGCTATTGGCCAAACAGTATTGCAAATAATATCGTTTCTGAGTGATTATTTCAGGTCTGAGCTGCTGGGAATGAACAAGCAGTTTTGCCCCAACATATGTCTTTTCTCTAAAGTTTAAAGAGCAGAACAGGCTTGAGGTGGAGTGAAAGAACTTGTTTCAAAAGGAAATATGCGGCAAGTGAAAAAGTAACATAGTAGATATACTTCTCTTGCTCTCCATATGCACTGAAATGTGCAGATACGAACAGTATTCGTTCTCTCTCACTTGTATTTCTTCCTCTCTATCTCTCTCAACAATCAAATACAATCAAAGACATCCAGTACACAAAGTGAACAAAAATGTCAGTGAGCTGACGGTTAACAGTGATGTAAATGAGAACAGAAAGGAAGGAGTCGGCATTGAAATCAAAGGTTAATACTACGGAAAGCGGCCTCTGAAACTGCTGCTCATAATCCTGTCTTTCTGATATACATAGCTTGTCACCATCTCCCCTGGAAAGTCAGCCAGATGTATTCATCTCTTCTAATTTAGTAACGTTATGTGATACTCCTTTGAGGCCCGGTCACAGAGTTAGGTCTCCGTGACTCTCTTGCCTGCTTATTATGCAGAAATCCAGCTGACATTTTCTGAACTGATTTATGTCTGGGTCACTTCTGACAAGAATCTATGTCTCTAGGCATCAAACAGTGAGAACCTGAGTCCTGACAACAGTTACTTGAGTGAGACAGTGGATCAAGTTGAGCTTTGATATCAGGTAAGCCTGAGCAAACACCTTAATCAAAGCCTTCTTGCAAACCCTCGTGTGAAAGCTCTACTGTAAGTTGCATTCAGGTTTGTGACTAAAAGAAAAAAAGCACACGTGGTTTCTATTATACAAATATGATCAGATGCAGGTTACCAAACAACACTGTAAAATTCTCTCTCTTATATAACTTAATATCACTTCAACACTCCACATTACGGAATTTGCTTTGTTTGTTAGATTTTATTTGTTTTATGTTACTGATGAAATGGACATCACACCTTAAATCATTGGAATACATGCTTCACTGAACAGAACTATTATAAAATCAAATGCTGTATTTGATGAGTCTTAATGATATAAATCAAAGACAGTGAAAATATCTTCAGTTATCAACAATTTATCACCTTGAGGTTTTAGTAAATATAGTCAGTCAAAGAATCAATAAAGTAATATAAACTGCACACCTGCTAGAGTCTGTATTTGATCCAACAAAATCCCGTCTTGTACACCAGATCTGTGTTAGATTTTTTTATATTAAATTGGGATTTGGAGAAATAAGTTTTACCCCAGGTTCTTTAGACAGAAACTAGCAAAAGAATAATTTGTATCTGCAAACATATTAGCAGATGTACTACATCTTATGGACATAACCATGTGTTCAGAAGTATCAGCTACTTCTTAGGTCTGTATAAGTATCACAGAAAGAAACAAGTTAGATTTTTATCTTGTCTGTGTTTTGAGGGCAGAACTTGCTGACTAGATTCATTATGAATCAAGTTTACATTCACCTGGGGAACTACTAGGCTTCTTCTTCAGAGGAAATAAAATTGTTTCTTAGCACAGTGTTATATATCATTTTAAAATAAATAAGGCAAGGAAGAAATACAACGGTAAGATAAGAATTTGATATATTTCAAGCAATATTTATCCACTCATTTATTCATATACTTGGGAAATATACATACTCCTGTGACAATAATACAGCATGAAAGTAAACATATGGCCCAGCTTAGGTCTACTGCTGTTGGGAGTGAAATTGACAGACGTATAATAACACAGAGTAGCCCAGCACACTTACTGTGGGAGGCTGCTTATTTGTTCCTGTCTGCTCAAGTCCGAATTAATCACACAGAAACCACATTATTTGCAACACTGTTTGGCCAATAGCTTAAGTGTATTTCTGGCTAACTCATATCTTAAATCAACCATCTCCATTAGTCTGTGTATAGCCACAAGGCTATGCCTGACCGGGTAAAATTATGGCATCTGTCTTTGGCAGGACTACATGGCTTCTCATTTAATATGCCTTCTTTCTCTCAGCATTCAATTTAGTTTTCCCCGCCTACCTCTATTCTTCCCTGTACAGGCATAAGACAGCTTATTAACCAATGGTATTCACAGCATACATGTAACATTTTCCTCTCATTTTCAAAAATTGAATGTAATTAACCAGCAGTTTAAAATCTAAAGGGTAGAACACTTGAAAAAGACAAGTTCATAGATAATAAGGGATGCCTTTCTCGATGCTGTGAATATGTTTTATTACCATTGGTTAACAAAGAAGCTGATTTGACCAATAGCTCTACAGAATAAAGCCAGGAGGGAAATCCAGGCAAAGACTGGATGTCAGCAGCTACCAGAAAAGGAATATGTGAGTTAACAAACAACAAACTTCATAGTAAAATATTAGAAGTTGGTTAATTTAAGTTGAACTAATAGGGCAAAGAATTTGTCATAATTTTAAGCCTCTGAATGGTTATTTGTGAACTGGCATTCAGGAGAGAAGCTTCCAGTTACAAATGGTGCCAAAGCAGGGCATATGCATCCACATAAAGCCTGGCAACGCTAAAAAGGTCTCTAAACCCACATAAACAGAGTCATAAGTGACTTTTTGGTTATTGCATTTTTCTCATATATGCTCTGTTTGCTGACACTGAACAGATGTGCTTTTTAAGAGATGGCATCCTAGTTCCTGATGGTGGCATGGATGACTTGGTGGAACAACACATCGGTGGAATGGGGTTTATGGGCAGCATGTTGCAAGTTACTTGGTGCTGGGATGCGCCCACTGCTTTCCAGACTTAGGGTAGTAAGTGTTGCTCCCAGAACTGGCAGTAAATGTACCTCCAGCATGTTGGAAAGCCAATCAGGGCATAACCAACAGCCAAAGTGGTCACTCTGGTCCTAGCCTTAGCATTTAGCAGTTTAAAGCAGTGATCACAAACAGATTACAGATACATAATAAAGACAGATTCAGACAAAAATAGACCTCTAAGTGGGTGACAGTGTGTTTAAAAAAGTACAGAGGCTTAAGAAAAATGGATAAATGTTATAAAAATTAAATAGTTTTAAAATAATAAAAAGCCTTTAAAGAGACAGTAAAAGTAATATAATAATAACCTATGTAAAAATGAAAAATACAAAGAGAGTGTGGTTTATGTATACTATTGTGTTTTCTTTGATTTTTTTGACTGTTAATGTGTTAACTGCAGAGAGATATTTAATTATAGGAGCTGCTAAACTAAACCATCTAAAGGTATTTTGACTTCCAGAATTTGGGCCAAGAATATGTTTTTTGAAAAAAAGGTTTTGCTTTTGATTCCATAGAAGATGAAAAGCTATGGATTCCTTACAGGCTATATATTTTGATGAAGCAAGACCGCTAAAGATCTCTGATGGAAACAATGACCCAGGCGATCCAACATCCAAAAAAACTTCAAAACAACTGGTTGAGATGATACATTTTCACAGACTACTACAAACAAGATTTAATCATAATTCTAAATTTTCTCAGGATTTTCATTAGATTACCAGCACCCCCAATTAGCAGGAATCAATATAAAAAATACCTATGCCCAAATACCCAAATTATTGTTCATAAGTGCTTGTTTTTATTTAAAGAGATTGATTGTAAATAATTAATGGTCATAATCAATCTCTTTCTAAAGAAAAAAAGGGGATATGATATAGAAAAATATTTTGGTATGGATTTTGGTTTATTGATACAAATTTAAGGTAAATTTGTTACACTACATGCCTATTTCTACTCTGGTTTAAGGTATTATATTTATGCAGCTCATTTAAGAATGTAATATATAGTCAAGAAATCAAAATTAATAGTCATCTATAATAGTCAAACTTATAATCATACTAGTTAGCTTTCCTAGATATGCAAAGATATAATTCAGATGGATAGGTAATCTCAAATACTTCAGAGACCTACAGATTACAACATTTAAAATGTTTTATGAATGTAGAAGGGGAAATGATGTGGGGTGCTCTTCTGTTTTCTGTGAATATGTTTTATTGCCATTGTTTAATAAAAAGCTAATTAGGTCAATAGTCATGCAGAATAGAGCCAGGTCGGGAATCTTAGTAAAGATAAAGGAAAAATGAGGTACAGTCTGAGAGACTCCAGCAGTTGCCTGAGAAGTAAATTGTGAGGTAAGAATCTATGAGCATCATGGTAAAATATAGAATAATAGAAATGGGGTAATTTAAGTTGTAAGAACTAACTAATAATGAGACTGAGATAATAGGCCAAACAGTTTGTAATTAATATTGAGCTTCTGAATAGTTATTTGGGAAATGGCAGGTAAGAAAGAAACATCTCGGTACACATATTGATAACACTGTCAACTGAGGTTTGTTTACTCACAACCTCTCAGTATCATATAGCCTTTGTATAGATGCCTTGAGGAGGTAGAGACCACAGGTATTACTTTCTTTTCCATTATTTAGCATTCTCTTATACAACGCAAAATTCTAAAATAAACATGTTTAGGTATTGCCCTTTACCTTTATCCCAGATGCCAGAAGAGTAGATTGCTAAAAGCTAAACTTATCTGTAGGTATAATATAAATATTTACAATGCCATTAGGAATTATGTTTGTTGAATAAGATAGCAAAAATATGTTCTCTTCTAAGATATATAATCTTACTGAACCCAAGTGGCTGGTTAGGTTTAAAACACAAAGCAATGTTTTCACCCTCTCCTGTAAGCATTGTCTAATTAGAGAACTGCTGGTTATTGACAGTTATTCATTGTTCAAAAATTTAAACTTGGCTGTGAGACACTGCCTGTAGTCAATTAGATGGTTCTATTTACCCTCTCGTGAATACACCTCACTATGTGGACTCAAACATAAAAGAACATATGAATTTAAAAGATAATAATGGTACAAAGGATATAACAGAATTGAAGAAGAAGGAATATGTGTGAATTTGATCAAAACACATTATATGGGGTTGAAGCATTGATTCAGCAGGTAACAGCATTTTTTTCTCTTGTAAAAGACCCAGATTCAGCTTCCAGCACTCACGTAATGACTCAGAGCCATCTATACCTCCAGTTTAACAGATCCAGCACCATGGTGAACACACACACACATTCAGAAAAAAGCACTTATACACATAGAATAATATGTAATTATAAACAATTTGAACATTCTAAGAATTATGAAATTAACAAACAATAAAATGTTTTAACTTTTCTTTTTAAATTTAATTTTCTTTATTTACATTCCAACCACAGTTCTTCCCATCCCTTCTCCCACTCCCTTTTTCTTCACCCTAGCCCACCCACCATCAGCTACTCCCAGGGCTCCCATGGGGAGTCAATAGAAAAGTCAAAAGAAGCAAGAGAATGTATACTATTCACAGTACTGAAATTCGGGGTAGTAGTGGGCAGGTCTGCCATTCTTCCCATTCACTTCTTTTCTTCTCAGTTTTTGCTCAGGAAACAGCATAAGGACATACAGATAAGGTCAAGAATAATTTAAGGACAAACGGTGGTGGCACAGGCCTTTAATCCCAGCACTTGGGAGGCAGAAGCAAGCTGATGTCTGAGAGTTCGTGGCCAGCCTGATCTATAAAAGCTAGTTCCAGAACAGGTTTCAAAGCTATAGAGAAACCTTGTCTGACAAAACAACAACAAAAACAAAAAAAAACGAATAATTTAAGTAGCAAATCATTGTTACAGAATCAGATGTATTGAAGAAGATGCAACTTAATTGCAGATATCAACTTGCCAAATCCTAACATCGCCTGAGTGGAAATGTTTCAATTAAGGAATTAGTTGAATGGGATTAGTGCGGGAGCATGTCTATGGGTATCATCTTGTTTTTGCATAGATGTAGGAAGACATACTCCACTCTCAAGGACACCATTGCCTTGGCAGGATATTATGAACTTTATGGAACAATAGAACGTTAGAGGAAATGAGATGGAAAAAGTAGGGAGGCAGCAGGAGAGATTAATTTCTCTGTTTCCTTGACTGTGGATCATGATGGGACCAGATGTCTACAATTCTGTCGCTGTGCCTTCCTGCATAATATAGTTAACCTGGAATTTAATTTACAAGCTTTCCACTTTCATGCTGGTTTTTGCCATGCTGTTTATAACCACTGACTCGACTTGCTAAGAATTACAAAAGAACAAAAATTTCTTTTAAAGTGTCACCCAACAACTAAAGATGAAGTCTCTGAAAGTTCCTGTTGGGGATATTTCATTCAAATCAGAACACTAGTACTATGTGTCAGGGGAAATTAAATTATTCATTATAAATTATTTAAGGCATAGTATTTCAGTTGCAAACATAATCTGAATATAAAATTAGATAGACTAACTGTTCTAAATTCTACATTAGACAGTCCAGATTTATTGATCTCTGATTTTTTTAAAGTCACATGATAGCACATAAAAGGCGAAAGCAAATCTGAAGCTTCAGAAGTTCTTCATTTCTCTTATACTTTGTACTCATGGAAATAAGAGAGGAGAAATTAATGCTTGGCAATTTATAATAAATTCCATCTATCCAGAAACAACAAAAATAATGGACACTTTAAACCTGAGATTTTCACATGATACACAAAAGCAAAGTATGAACAGAAATGAAGGGAATGATGATGTTAAGTGTAGACCTATAATTATATTTCTCATTTTATACTATTTGCCATGATTCTGTGATAAATTAAACACAGAGAGAATATTCTAGGAATAAAGTGTTTATCCCAACAAAATGCAGAAGTCTTAAGACATCAGGTATTAGGCAGTAAACTACCCCATTTGAGACTCCAAATGTCACCATGCTGCTGAGGAGAATTAATTTCTCATGTCATATATTTAGAACACACAAGATAATGTCAAATCATGAACTAATTATCACATAATTAGTTTTATTATTAATAATAGTAATAGATTTATTCTGTACTACATAATCAGCAAGGTTCTTCCAGTCAGCTACACAGTAAAAAATAAGTTAAGCACTTTACAAGATAATTAGCTTTGGCAGGGTACTAAGTACAATTTAGCATCCTACAGTTGCAATTTAGCATACGGCAGAATTTCAACTAAATCATAAAATGTTGCTCTGCAGTTTCAACCTATTGGTCATATTATTCTCTGCAACTTACACTCTAGTTTTTTCTCCCCTGGGAAATGTCCATATACATATTTAGGTACAATATAAATCTTCGGATTGCCATCTATAATGCTATTCTTTGAACTGGCAGTCTTTATACCAAATACTGTGATGAAAACCTATAAGCTGTTAAACAATGTGTGCTAAATTTCTCCCAGTGAAACCCTCAAGGATGATATTAAAATGCTTTACATGGCAAAACCAATTGTCAAGACATCGCTGAGTACTGGTAGACATTTATTGCAGAATGTCTTTATTCAATTAGACTGTAAAATAATAAAAGCATGTTAATTTAAAAATCTCTACTTTAAAATTCCATACATGTATATAATGAAGCTTGATCATATCTACCCTCACTTACTCCTTTATATGTCCCTTCTTATTGCAACATCTGAAATCAGAAGTCAGACTTATTTCCTATTCTCTTCACTTACTATGATTAAAGATATCATCCCTTCACATTTACTTTTTTATAAGAAAAAAAGTAAAAATTTAATTTTTTCATCTATTGAGAGAAATCTAAAAAAAATTCATGTTTTCCTAAGGAAAAGTGTTTATTATTTCCTAAATATGAAAACAAATTAGAAAAACTTTGCATATACTTAACTTGTATTGATATATGTTTTTTGTTTCTTTAGAAAACACTTTTTAACATATCCTTGTAGAAGATGACTTACATGTTCCTTCAACCTTGTCATACCAGCTTTTTTTATATCCTCTGTCTTTGTGACACTCATATTTTTCATGCAAGTTTCTGGCCATTGAAAGAAGTAATTATAGGTTGCTCAGTGCCACAAAACAAGATATAGATATTGTGATTGATTTGCTATCATTATTTGTTATAAAATATGCAGTGATTGGTGACAGTGGAAATTACAATGTTTATGGCACATCATGTTGATTCATAACATGGAAATATTGCAGATTACAAGTAATAATTTGGTTATGTTAAAAACAAAAATGACAGATAAACATTAAGCTAGAAAAAATCAGTAAAGTCAGTATTTTGAAATAATAAAAAAGCAATAGTAAAATATATACTTTGAGAAATTTGGAGATGTCTAAAAGTTTTTTGAAATCCTTGTATGAAAATTTGCTTATTTTATGAAATGACTTATTCTAACTCAACCAGTAGATGCTTTACTCATTTTTTTTCCAAATTTCAGTAAGAATGTCCTTAATAATTCACCCTAATAAAATCCATTTTTCTCTGTACTCAAATGTTTTAGTCAAAATCAGTTACTCATGACAAGTTGTGAAAAAAAACAATATAATTCACAATTTCTTTCTTGTAGACACAGAGGAGAGATGGACAGATCTAATCTCTCCCTTTTTCTGTTTGTTAAATCTCTTTATATCAGAATATTTGCAACAAGGTGTACCAATTAGTCTGGGTTACTTATGGTGATCTCAACTATAAATTATCAATATGAAGAATGGAAGAATTATGGGAATAAGATAGATAATATTCAGTTCAATCAATTTTAATACTTTTATGATTTTCCTGGTCATAATCTCTGAGAAGTTTATTTCTTTAGACTTGTAAAAATATGGATCCTTACTTAGCTGGGCAGTGGTGGCACTTGCCTTTAATTCCAGCACTTGGGAAGCAGAGGCAGATGGATCTCTGAGCATTCTAGGCCAACCTGGCCTACAAGAACTAGTTCCAGGACAGGCTGCATAGCTACAGTGAAACCCTGCCTCGAAAAACCAATTTAAAAAAGAATCCTTTTAGTATCTTTTTCTGTAGCATTTTATTTTCTATTCTTATGTTAATTTTTCTGGGTCTTATAGATTTATCTGGTTTTTAGACCGTAAATGTGGCAGGTAGAACTGTTTGGTATCCATAATGTCTTTACGGGAGAGTTAGTTTCCTAGCATCCAGCTCCTTTTAGTACATAAGAGCTAACAGCACTTCTTGATAGCCTGTACATTCTTATTCTCACAATACTGACCCAAGGTCAGTGGTCAATCAAGCCAACAGTAAATGGAACTCCAACAGCTAAAATATTGATTTGTCAAAAGTTTCAGAGGGTGCTCTTCGTTCAGGGATTATTGAGTAGGAATCAAGAAGCCTTCTTTCTCATACAATTGAATACTTATCTCTTTTTCAGTAATGTTGAGATTTCCATTTTTGAGAGGCAGCCCCTTATAGGGATCATCTTTCTCAACCATGGATTTGGTAAGTGCTCTTTAAATTTTTCACTCCAGAGTGAAGAGAGTGCCTAGCATTCATGAAGCCCCGAGTTTGATCTTCAGAAGTGAAAAAAATTCCAAACAAACAACAACAACAAAAATTTCAAAAGGATGAAACTAGCCCATTTTATCACCCAGAGAGGAGGGGGAAGTAGAAAGATCAAAAATTCAAGGTCCTTTTTGACTAAATAGCAAGTTTGAAGCTATTAAAGACAAAATGTGACAAAACCATGTCACAGTTCACAATTCCTTTAATTAGTTTATACTAGTTGTACAAAATTAGAAATTAAATCATGACATTTTCATACTGTGGTGATTAGTATTGAATACTTGACTGCATCTAGAATAGCCAGGAGACAATCATTTGAACATTCATTCATTTATGATCTAAATGAGGCTGTCCTCTGAGTGTTCCAGTGAAGACATCTAGACTAGATTATTTGATGTGAGATCTATCTTAATTGTGGGTGTCTACTGTCTATGCACTGGAGTTATGGAGTGAGCAGAGAGGAGCAGTTGAGATGACGGCAATCCTTCATCATTGGGCATCTTAACTGGAGTAAATGAGAGTGGACTCCTGAATTTTTAAATATCCACTGCTTATTTATGGTATTTATCATAATATAGATGTGATTAGCACTCCCTGTGATTATGATAAATGTTGATAGATTGGTGCTCCTTGGTTAAAACTGTTTTTGAACAAATGGGACAATTTTTACATTAATTGTTGATGATGATTTTGGTGTGTAAATGAGCCAATTTTCTCTGTTTTTCATCCGTTCAGGTCACTTATACTTCATAATTTCATTGCCTCGTGACTTATTGCTTTGGCCAAAAGTGTAAGCATCATCCTGAATAAAAATAACAGTAGAGAACTGGCATGTCTCAAGCCAATTTTACAGGGTGTTTTCTCCCATGGCTTATCATATCCACTCCAGGCTCATCATGTACAGTTTTGAATTTGTTGAGATCATCCCCTTCTATTGCTAATGTCTTCCTGCCTTTCATCATGGGGTATAGTCAATTTTGGCAAGCAATTTACTGAGTCTACTGTTGTGTTCATGTCCATTTCATCATTGAATCTCTTTATGTGCTCTTATATTTGTAAGTTTGTATAAGCCAAGCAAACTTTGTCTTTATGTGGGAGATCCTTTTCCATGTGTGCTGCTGTTATTGCTTAATGAATAAAGCTGTTTTGGCCAATGTCTTAGCAGAGTAAGGCCAGGCAGGGAATTTGAATAGAGTTATATAGAGAGACTAGGTGGAGTCCAAGGAATGCCATGTAGCTGCCAAAGGAGAAGGATGCCAGAACCTTTCCAGTAAATCACAGCCTTATGGCAAAGCACAGATTAATAGAAATGGGCTAATTTAGGATGTAAGAGCTAGCTACAAAACACCTCCTAAGCTATTGGCCAAACAGTGTTATAATTTATATAGTTTTTGAGTGGTTATTCTTGTCTGGGCAATTGGGGACAATTGGGAAACTCTTTTTACATTTTCTTTTTGAAATGAAACCAGTTAAGCATATAGTTGACTACATATCTTATTTATTTTGCTTGAATCTATGTTCATCAAGGATGTTAGTCATTTTTTTTTTGCTATGATAGAGAGTCCTAATTTGGATTTTGCATCAGAGATACAATACTTTCATAAAATGAGCTAAGAGGGGATGACTTTTTTCTGTTTTAATAGAAAAGGTCAAGAAATATTGTTGTTAGTTAATTTTTAAATGTCTGATATGACTGAGTAATGAATTCATTCATAATTTTTGTTGTCTTAGTTACCACTATGTGAGAGTAACTATTCATTGTTGCTTCCATCCCATTGTCTGTGACTCTCCACAGAACACACAAGGTGAAAGGAAAGGACAGAATTACCAAAGATACCTTCTGCTTACACAAGCTATGGCACGTACTTAGACCTTCAACACATACAAAATCAAGGCAGGGTGTACACAAAACCAGAGAAAGTAAATAAATTGTGAGGAAATTCTTAACATTCCATAATGACAATATGGATTTCCAGAGAATCATGTTAACCTCTCACATTTCATTTCTGTTATTAATGATACACTTCTTTTTCATTTTTTATTTTTTCCTTCTATTGAAAATAATTTTTTTCTCATATAATATATCCTGATTATGTTTTCCTCTACCTCTACTCCTTATATACACAAAGGATGCTCAATCATATGAAAATGACACTTGTTCAACTATGTTTATAGCAGCATTATTCACTATAGCCAGAACCTGGAAACAACCTAGATGCTACTCAACCAAAAAATGGATAAAGACAATGTGATACATTTACACAATGGAATACTACTCAGCTGTAATATACAATGACTTCAAGAAATAGTCAGGCAAATGGATGGAACTAGAAAAATTAATCTTGTGAGGTAACCCAAACACAGAACTAGAACCACAGTATATAGTTACTCATAAGTGGATATTAGTTGTAAACAAATGATAACCAGAATACAATCCACAGCCACAGGTAACAATGAGGAACCTAAGAGGAACTCATGGATTGACCTAGGAAAGGGAAATGAATTAAATCTCCTGATTAAGCTGGTGGGGGTAAGAGGTGTATAAGGTGGGGAGTGGGGGATGAGGACATAAGAAATAGGATGAGTTGGGGTACTGATGATGGGGGAAAACAAGGAAAGAGACATATTGATAGAGTGTGCCATTATGGGCTCAGGAAGAAACCTGGTACTAGGAAAATTTTCAGAAATCCACAACAATGACACCACATAAGACTTCTAGCAATAGTGGAGAGGGAGCCAGAATTGGCCATCTCCTCTTATCAGATTGGTGGCTACACTAATTATTATCATAGAATCTCCACCAAATAACTGATGGAAGCAGATGCAGAGATCCACAGCCAAGCACTGGACTGAGCCCTTGGATCCAGTTGAAAAGAGGGAGGAGGATTACACAAGTGAGGTCAAGATCATGATATGGAACCCGCAAAGACAGCCGACCTGAACTTGTGGGATATATATATATATATATATATATATATATATATATATATATGGAGTTCTGATAGCTGTGAAATGTGCATAGGAACAAATTAATACCTCTACAGGCAGGTAACAGTTTTGTGGCCTGGTCTGTTTGTAGGGCCCCTGGCAATGGAGCCCTGCTCTATCCCTCCTGCATGAGCAGGCTTTGAGGTGTCCATTCTATATAGTGTGATGCCCTGCTAGGCCTTGATGCAGAAGATAAGGGCTTGGTCCTGCCACAGCTTGATGTGTCAAGCTTTGTTGATTCCCCATGGGAGGCCTAACCATTTCTGGGAAGTGGATGTAGGGTGGGGTGAGTGGGTGGTTGGAGAGGAAACTGTGATTTGTATGTAAAATGAAAAAAATGGAAAATAAAAAATAAAATTAAAAAATGTACATTCTACTTATTCTACTTATGTTAGCTCTTTTATGTAATTATTTTATACTTTCACATATATTTTTATACAATAATGTAATGTACTATGCTAGGTGCTGGGGTATTTTTAAAAGGGTAATAAATTTTTTGATCCTAAACACTATCTTCACAGTGAAATATTATTAAACAGCTTCAGAAAAGATTGTGAACATCCTCTACCTCAAACATTATGTTCAATATTTACTGTTACTTGTTACTTATTTGAGCTATTTCCTTGCTGATGCCTTCTTTCTAATTACACATTCTTTCACAATATTATCCATAATATTCCATTGAAGATTTTGTAAAACCTTTTCTTAGTAATTGATCTTTTATGTGATATAAAACTATTCTTTAATATACTGGGTAATAACTGGAAGCCTTGTGAGATTTTTCTGAAAAATTACATAAAACATCTAATTATTGCTTAGTGGTGACTCACAATAATAGAGTAGAAATTATTTAAATCTACTTAAATGTAGGAATATTATAATCATGAAATTTTTATGTAAAATTCTTATTTTCTAATTTATTTTAGCACAAATCTTAGTAAAAGTATTAATTAACAAAAATATACTCTGAAAGTGCATATTTGTGAGACATAAGAGAATAACTTAATAATACATCCTGAACAGTGTATCAATTGAAATGCTGACAAGGTCTATACATTGTTGAATACAATAAGGGAATTCATAATTCTCAAAGACTTACAGCATATTGAATGAATATGTACCCCCCAATTTTATGCTAAATTATCCCCACTCAACCAATTATACTAAAAACTTTGGTATTTTTGTGATGATTTCTCTATAAAGGTATAAACCTTTAATTCTTTCTTTTCAAGGAGAAGAAATTGTGCAAATAGCTTCTCGCTCTGCTCATTCTGGCATATGAGGTTTTATAGTGGAGGCCATATTGGCTTAGGAAATACAACATCAGCAGACATCAAATCTACTGACATATAGTCTCTCAATCTCTCTCTCTCTCTCTCTCTCTCTCTCTCTCTCTCTCTCTCTCTCTCTCACACACACACACACACACACACATAAGAAACTTCTGCTGTATCTTGGGAGCTCAGTCCAGTGTTCCCATGTGGGTCTCTGTCTGTATCTCCATCTGTCGCCAAAGGTTCATATTCATATTTTTGGTTCTGGGTTATCTCACTCAGGATAGTGTTTTCTATTTCCATCCATTTGCATGCAAAATTCAAGATGTCATTATTTTTTTACCGCTGAGTAGTACTCTAATGTGTAGATGTGCCACACTTTCTTTATCCATTCTTCCATTGAGAGGCATCTTGATTGTTTCCAGGCTCTGGCTATCACAAATAATGCTGCTATGAACATAGTTGAGCAAATGCTTTAGCAGTATGATTGGGCATCTCTAGGGTATATTACCAAAAGTGGTATTGCTGGATCCTAGGGTAGGTTGATTCCTAATTTTCTGAGAAACCGCCACACTGATTGCATTTGGATGCATACCTTCTTAAGTCTGGATAGAACGGGAGGGAAGTGGGAGGAGGGGAGGATGTGGAATTTTTGATTCCTATTATTTATAAAGTAATAAACAAGGACTGAGTTATTTGTTCTATTCAATTACTTGATCACCTCTCAGTTTGAATTCATAGCTATCTTTGTTTCAATTTCTATATCTTTCCTCAAGACAAAAAATTTACTCCTTCCTAAAGCAGTTGCACGGGAAAAGCAAGGCAAATTATTTCAATGAAGGTAAGTAAAAAAAGAACATATACTTAAGGTGTCTGCAGACAATCAGACAGCTTTTATTTTTCATTGTCAAGAAAAGTTCCAGGTTATATGGTATATCCTTTAATTTATTTTCTAGTTCTCTTGTATCATAAAATAAAATATTAAGAAAAACAAGTTATAATACTTAGGTCAGCAATGGTTTCTTGGACTATATTCAACAAAAACAACACAACAAAAATAGTACATAGGGATATAATTATATTTTTTATTTCCAGATTACATTGAATGTCTCCTTCTGCATTTTATGTAAAATTATTGGTATGATAACAGACCAAATTAAAAAGTTCAGGGTCTTAGTGTGCTTTTGCTGAGCCATAATTTTATTCATCATTTCCACTTCAACATATTCTAGGAAATCAAAACACTTGGTGTGCACAAATGAAATTAATTTTGCAATTTCTCTTAACAATTCCTTATGTCATAAATTCTCAATAGGTTTTCATTTCTACAAATACTGCCATTATTAACCTTTATGAATAGTAGAGCTTTAAAAGATCTATTGCTAAGAAGGCTGGAATAGCAAGACCTAATTTCTGATGATCACCTTTTTCCCATTCACAATTAAAAGGTGGTATCAGTTTTCTAGCACTGGAAATGAAGACCAGGAAAGTGTAAATAGGTAATGGCTAGATACTCTCTCTTTTTGAAAGTACATACAATATTCTTGGAAAATTATAGGAAGTTAGAAGTCCCAGTATGTAGCTTGAATTTCCCCATAAGTTTATTATGGCAATATTATAAGAATTAGGATTCAGTTATCAAAGTAGTAAGACAGTCTAAAATTCCAAATAATCTCTAGAAAAGTCAAAACTTTACAAAGATTTATTTAATTCAAGTTTTCATGGGTGATATTGTGTTTCTTCATTGACATTACATAGTCATCCAAATTTCTCAACTTACCTGACTTCCTCTCTCAGTGATGTATATTGCACATATATTCGTGCAATGGCATCCAGTTATCACTGAGCTTATACTGAGAACATACTCATAATGCTGCAAAGCCTGTGTTCTAATTGACCTTCTGTCTTCTCTCTAACATTGGACATATTCATTCTTTGAGTATTTTTAATATATTTTTAACTTCATTTATGGTATATATTTGAGGCACCTCACATCTTTTCATAGCTTGATGGTATGTTATTTTTAGCATGAAATAATACTCTATACTCTGTAAGTACCATTTATTTTATCTATAGACATTATGAATGGTATCTTGCTGACTGATACATTTTGTAATAATGAGCAAATCTTCTTTGAACATCTGCATGCAGATTTCTGTGTACAAAAATAATTTAAACTAATTGGAGTAAATAACAGAATGTGATACCTGAACTTAATAATAAATATCTGTTTAGTTTGGGGGGAAGTCTTCAAACTCAAAATGTCTTATAAAATGCCTGTACCATTGTATATCTCTTCTACAAACAAATGAGTATCTCTTATGACTTTTCCTCATTTACATGGAATTTGACCTGTAGGGACTTCAGTAAAAACATCCCTCTAGCATAACATGATATATTTATACATGGTTACATATTCATTATTCTTATTTACTCTCTTCTTTATTTTTAACTATATAAATTTCTGAAGGTTGACAAAGATAATAAAGCATTGATATATAAACTGATAGATGAGAAAGCAACAACATAATCAGCTTCTGGAATCATTCCACGAGTGGTACTCTTTACTGCTTGAATGATTTTCTTGTGTTGTGAAGAAACTGATAACTTAAATCTGTTTCATGAGATCCATATTCCCTAATAAAGCAGCTTGTAATACAGACAGAGTTAATATTGGAGAATTTCTGAGAGAAATGACTAATTGGCAGGATTTTGAGGAGCCAATTTCTTGCTCCCTTTGTGATGCATTACCGAGACTGGACAGAGACAAATAGCCTGTTCACAGGATTTTTCTTTAGAAAATTAGTTCCTCAAATCCATAAGATCTCTAGTAGCGATTAATAAAAAGTAAAAAGAGATTGATGGAATAGCAGAAAGAGTTAAACTCTAAGAATTTCCAAGTCAAAAGCCCTGACAGACTATCAATTCACACAGTAAAAAGTTCTGGGATAATAGCCAAGAAAGATCACACCAAGATAAAGAGCTGTAAATCTTAAGAATGACTCTCTCTCTCTCTCTCTCTCTCTCTCTCCCTCCCTCCCTCCCTCCCTCCCTCCCTCCCTCCCTCCCTCCCTCCCTCTCTCTCCTCTCTCTCTCTCTCTCTCTCTCTCTCTCTCTCTCTCTCTCTCCCCTCAGATCACCTTACTTATCTCACTCCTTTTAAATTTAAATTTTCCTTCAAATCTCAAATCAGATGGAGCAGAGCTGCAAGTATAAGGATGATAAGCCCGAATCTTTGCCATTATATTCATTTAGAATCAGAATATCTGCAGAAACCAGAAACTATATGCATTGTAATTTAATATTTTATGCAAGGAAAAGTTTCATTCTATGTAATTTGCAACACACAAAAGATCAGGTTGCTTTGTTGCTGACTGAGAATTCTATGTCAGTTTATGTGGATGTTGCAAAAAAAATGACAACCATGAATAAAGAGGGCATAAAGTACAGGTTATTGTTAATAAGACATTCTGAATGACACATCAGAGTATCTAAAGTTTAGCAAAATTATAATCTTCAAGAAATTAATCTTTATTGTAAGAGCTACTGATAAAAATGAACAATTGCACAACTTTTGATAGAAATATGAGATACCTAAACTATTTATTATTTGATACTGTGTAGATGACACTTTGAAAGTGTCTCTGGAAATAATTTCACTAAACAAAATTGCATATATTTGGATAAGACACCGGATGTGATGTGTATCTCAAGATGATATGTTTTCATTATGATATCTGATACAGAAGTCTATATCAATTTGTAAAATAAAGCAAATAGTTTACTGTTGTTTGTTTGTTTCTGTGGCTATGAATAACTAGAGACACACATAGTTAGCATATTTCACCTTCAATACTTCTATTGCATGAGGGAAATGAATTCTGTTTTCCAGATGTTATCCAATACAGGTTCTCCTGATGTGCTTTGATGTCGCTTATTTAGACAACATTTGTGGATAACAGAATTTCAATAATTTTTCTCAGCATAATTTACTAGATATTTCCCAAGCTGATGTTTCCAGTAAGGTAATAAAGGTGTAAGGACTACCACTTGTTAACACTATTTATTTCTGGAAGTACACATCTTGTAGCCCTGACTTATGTTGCTGCTATCTGTATTCTACTGCCAAGTGGATATTACTACTATACTTGATTTTAAGTTTGGTGAGTTTCAGATAAATACTAAGGCTTGACAAAACCATTATTCCAAGGTGGTCATAGTTCGGAGTGTTTTGTCAGTAAGTACCTAGAAGATCACAGTTGGAGAAAATTCACATGTATGTCACAGTTGGACAAATGAAAGATACACAATGTGTCATGTGAGTTTCTGAGAATGTATTTTGGTGGGTTTTCTCTTGGCAATCAAAGCTAATTATTCATAACAGAAAAATGAAACATTTCCCTGAACTTTGGAATTTGAAACCTGAAGGGAAGGAGCAGCAGCACATTTTGAACTTTAGTTTAGCACTTGTAATCTCTAATAAAATAAAAAGGCCACAGTTTAGATGCAAGGCTCTAAATGAGCCATAGAATTGCATGAATGGGAATTTCAAACCTTTCCAGTGAGTCCTTAGGAGACTGCTAATAATCAGGTATTCTTATTTTCTCCCCTTTACTGAAGAAGAATGAAGCAATTTTATGACAAATATCTATTTAGAAAATAAGCTATATGCTTGCACAGGCACCCATATTCCTAGAATATCCCTTTGAAACTACACTTCAGCTGCAAGTTCAGCATGCCATTCATTTATTTTGGTGTTTTCTTTTATTTCATGTTTGTGGTGTTGAGATAGGATCTCAGGCAAACCACATATTGTCCACCAACTTTCTATGAATCTGAAAATACCCTTGAATTCCTAACTCTTTCACTTCTTCCTCCTGAACTTTATGATTAGCATTCCTTCACTCTCCTATGCCAGTATTTTCTGAGTTCTCACTGGACCAATTTCTGAGATCGTAATTTTATAGCTTAGTGCATGTGCTGTAAATGTTTTTACACAAAATTGATTCTTTAATCCAATTTAGTAATATTACGGAACTTCACATACTCAATGAAACACTTTCAGTTTGGAATATTAGAGAAGCCAAGAAATTGTGTGTGTATATGTGTTAAAGCAGCAAACTTGCCTCTCTCTATTTTATATTCACCACTATAGTTTTCTTCAATCCCTCTGTTCATATGACTCCTGGTTTTGGTCCTCTAGTATTTTATTTAATTCAGGCCCAGAAAGTTTCTCTCTCTCTCTCTCTCTCTCTCTCTCTCTCAATCTCCCTCTCTCTCTTCCACTCTCTCTGTCTCTCTCTCTGCTGTTCTTTGACCTCTATTTCTTCACAGTATGCTTATGAAGGTGCAATGACAACATTTTGGATACCAGGTTTTTCTTCTCTACTGTCTTCAAAGTTATTGACCAAAGATAGTAAATGAACTAAATGCAAAAATAAAAGAAAAACAATTTGTTAAGTTATATGTCATACAGAGAATAAATAAAAATGTCATTCAAAGACAGTAGATATGTAAAGAAACCATTATTTCATTCCTAGATGATAATTGTTAATTAGCACCATTGACAATTTTTATTGGCTCCATTATAATGTTTAAGGATTAACTGATGAAGTGGTATTGGTAAAAAGCAGGAGAAGAAAAGAAACATAGCAAGTGCTCACTCACATAAAACCCTTTCATCCTTCAGTCCTGTTTGTAAAATTTATTTAACCAATCTTACATCATCCTTGATGGGTACTAGACCCATGTATTATTGTGACTTAGTGATGATCACTGAACTTGGCTTGTGTTTGTCATTTCTGGCCTTTTGATTTTCTTTGATAAGCAAGTCCTACCAGAATGCACTATTATGGGAAGACAGTTTAGGAAAGCGTGTTTTAATTTTCAGATGGAATGGGTTAATTTGATAAGGACAATCACAACAGGTCCTATTCTAATATGTTCAGGGTGTCATTTTAAAACATAAATCCTTTAATACCATCAGTTATACCAGATAGGATTCTTGAAAATAGAATAATCTTGCATTACTGCCATGATCTTATGCAACATCATTTTTTGTTCCACCCCCCATTTTCCAACATTTTGTTTCATAGTATATAGCTTAAAACAATACCACCCATTATAGGATATGTTCAATTTAACCCCCCCACACACACACACCTAAAACAACCTTACTAGAGTTTGTGCTTCTATACCTTATAGTTGAATGTATAAAATTTAATCATTGTTATCTTTGAGGTGCCATCCACAATAGAGCTATCCCAAGTCACACTTATCCTAAACCATTGGAAGCCTAATACTTCTGACTAATGAGAAATTAATCTTTTTAAGTTTTACCCTGTTATACCTTGTGTATATATTTTTGGTTGAATCAGTATCAGGAACCGTAAAGGTCTGGTCTCTAAGGCTTCCTCCCAGGGTTCAAAAGAAAAATGCCCAATAAGCAAAAGGAACTAAAATCTGAGGGTTAAGAAGTCTGCTCCCAGCATGTTCTTTCTATCCATGTTTCTTTATCGTTCTTTCTTCCTTGTTCTTCATTCTAATTTTCTGTCTTAACTGTCTATAACTTCTTAGCTCTGATTCAATGTCTCAACTCTAATTCCAATTCTGATTCTCTGCTACATTCTTTTTCTTCTTCTTTTTCTTTTTCACGTTCTCATCTCTGCTAACTTTGGGGATGGTTTTGCTCTAACTTAGGCTCTAGCCTCTGTTCCTGGTTCTGTTTCCTATAAAGACCCACAAAATCTTGTGGGCATAGGTAACCTGGTAACCTGTGTAAACAGGGGAGGGAAGTTTATGGCTTGTAGTCCACGTGCAGTTTTGTTAAGTGTTAGCAAGCTCTTAAGCTTGATGCTTATCAGAGACACCAGTGGAGGTCTGTCTTTCTTTGGGCTGTAGGTAGAGGTTTAATTTTTTTCCTGAGAATAATACACAAGCAGTAAATTTCCTGAACTAAAGTCGTCAGTAAACTGAGGTGGAGGTAACGTGAAGAGTTAGGAATGTTGTAATGCAAGGTTAGTTTCAGGCTACTACTTTCCTTATCTATAAGTGAAGTAAGATCAAAGCATGCTTAGTTTTTCTCTCTATATGAGCAGCTATGAAATAACAGCTTTGGGCAGGTAGTAATTCTATGTCCTTGGATATCTGGGAATGTCTTAAAATGGAATGTTTTTGCCTGGATCCTAAATGCCTGTCCATTTCAGGGAGAAAAAAAAATCAGGGAAGGCAGATCTCTATGTTTACAAAGACCAGGTAGTGGCAAGCAGGTTTCTTCACTGTGTGACTATCTTCACACATAGCTCAAATAGTGCTCAAATAGTGCTGAAATGTGGGAGACAAATCCCAAATTTGTAACAGAAGGGAAATAGCTACAGTAAGAAATCTTAACAGCAAGAAACAGCCACTTTATTCACAAGCCAATAATTCCAATATGCCTCACATCTTGGTTTAAACCTCCAACAAAGCTCTTGGCTCTGATAAGTCAACCTCATGAAAAGATGTTTGAGCAATTACTGTACAATTTTACAGCTTGTAGCAATTCTAAATAAATTACTGGTAACTTCTAGATCAGGGGGAGAATTAATCCAATGTTGTTGGTACATAGACCAATGCCATGTTTTGTAGATCTCTCAAAAAAATCTTTTATTTATTTTTTTTTTTAATTATTAAAAATTTCTGCCTCCTCCCCACCTCCCATTTCCCTCCCCCTCCCCAGACTCCTCTCCCCATCCCTCTCCAGTCCAAAGAGCAGTCAAGTTTCCCTGCCCTGTGCCCCTCCATCCAGGTCCAGGAAGGTGTGCATCTAAACAGACTAGGCTCCCTCAAAGCCAGTATATGCAGTAGGATCAAAACCCAGTGCAATTGTCCTTGGCTTCTCAGTCAGCCCTCATTGTCCACCAAGTTCAGAGAGTCCGGTTTGATCCCATGCTTTTTCAGTCCCAGTCGAGCTGGCCGTGGCGAGCTCCCTTTAGACCAGCCCCACAGTCTCAGTGGGTGGGCGCACCCCTCGGGGACCTGACTTCCTTGCTCATGTTTTCCCTCCTTCAGCTCCTCATTTGGGCCTTGGGAACTCAGTCCAGCGCTCCAGTGTAGGTCTATGTCTCTATCTCCATCCATAGCCAGATGAAGCTTCTATGGTGATAGGCAAGATATTCATCAGTATGGCTATAGGAAAGGGCCGTTTCAGGCTCCCTCTCCTCAGCTGCCCAAGGAACTAGCTGGGGACATCTACATGGATACCTGGGAACTCCTCTAGAGTCTCTTGCCAACCCTAAAATGGCTCCCTTAATTAAGATATCTTCTTCCCTGCTCCCCTATCCACCCTTCCTCCATCCGAACCATCCCATTCCCCCAGGGTCTCCCCATTCTCCCCTCCTCACTTTTCTCTCCCCATCTCCCCTTACCCCCACCCCATCCCCACACCCCAGTTTCCAATTTTTGCCTGGCAATCTTGTCTCCTTCCAATATCCAGGAGGATAAAAAAAAAAATCTTTAATTCAAAGAGAATAAAGACTTTAGATCTGTATTTTTATTACTATTCAGAAGCATTGATTCTGTGCTGACTTGATTTATATGTGAAGCAAATATGAACTCACTTAGCATAAAGGTTAATTTAACTGCCAGAATATACAATGGGACTTTTAACCATTGCATACAAAAATTATAACTGTATGATGAAGAGATAAATAGGACAGGATTTTAATGTGAGAACCTCAGGTACCATGGCAGGGCAGAGAAAAAAAATTTCCAGAGGAACCAAAACCTGTTAGTGGAATACCTCAAGCCTTAGCTCTGAGCTGGGAAGGTTGTAGAAAAAGAAGAAACTCATTCACTGTTGGTAGGAATGCAAATTAATGCCAACTCTAAAATTAGTAGAGAGAAGCTTCAAAAGCTAAAAACAAATCTGCCATATGATCCAGCTATACCATTCCTTGGCATATATTCAAGGAACTCAACTCCCTTCTTTGCAAACTTGTTCAACACTGTTTCTTCGCATGCTGTTCAAAATAGTCATTAATAGAAACCACTGAAATGTCCTTCAGTATTTTCATGAATAATGAAAATGGAATATTGTAGTGAGGAAGCTGCGGGGAGGCCTGCTTTTCATCCTGCCTGGCTCCAGCACGGCCAGCTTAACACACGAAATAACAACACACAAATTGTATTCTTTTAAACACTGCCTGACCCATTAGTTTCAGCCTCTTACTCACATCTTGACTAACCCATATCTAATAATCTGTGTAGCACCACAAAGTGGTGCCTTACCAGGTAGATTCTAGCGTACGTCCATCTTGGGCTGGAGCTTCATCACATCGGGCATCTCTCTGAGGAGAGGCATGGCGGTCTGCCTCACTTAGGAGAGGTGTGGCAATTGTCTGAGCCACCTACCTCACTTCCTTCTTCCTGTTCTGTCTACTCCACCCACCTATATTCTAACCTATTAGGCCAAGCAGTTTTCTTTATTAATTAACCAATGAAATCAACAGATAGATAGAAGACACACCTACATCAGAATATATATGCTAAATGGTATAAATTCTGCTATAAAGAAAGTGGAATAACAACATATTTTGGGTAAATGTAATGACCTGGAAGAATTTATAACGAATGAGGTAACTCAAACTCAGAAAGACAAACACCACATGTTTTCTCTCATTTGCAGTTCCTAGTTCTAAATATGCAAATGTGAGTGTAACGTGTAAAACATGGAGAGAGTATCACTGAAATCAGGAAAGTGCAAAAAGACCTTATTCAATATATCAGCTCAAAAGATAAGAGCATGTCAAATAGCCAAGAACTATTTATTGACTTACAGGTAAATTAGAAAAAAAAAAAAAAAAACCTTCTCAATAATAAGATGTCCATAGATAACAAGTAATGCTCATTACACTAGAATTGTGGAGATTAACTTATTGCTTGCCACCCCAAAAAAGAGTATGACCTAGATGATTTCAGTTTGCATTAACAAAGGAATACATATTGGCTCACTTGAGTTCTGTCTTTGGATATTAAGAGTCACATTATTGTCAATAGCAACTTAATAGTTGATATATATCATCATTGAAAAACTTTTTATTAATATAAAGTCACATCAATTTGTAAGTAATTCCAGTGGCGATCCTCACCTAATAGCTTCAACTATATGTTTATTTTGCCCAGTTTTTCCTTTGAATTGACAATTTTGGAATAGTATAAATTGCCTTTGGAAAGTAGGTTTCATTAGCTTTTATTAGAAACCCTTGGATAATAAGTGAAATTTGAGATAGTATATGTTCCCTTCATTTTAGTAGTTATTAAGGCATTGAACTAGAATATTACAGAAAGTAATGTGAAAATTCTGAAAAGGCATGTATTGCTCTTATTGTAACCCTAAGCTATTCTCTGAAAATATAAATTGCCGTTATTCTTCAGTGTCCTGTGATCAGGGAAAATTGAAGAAGGAATAAAATATGCTTCAAAATATGCAGTTTCTAGTGACATATTTGAAAACCATGTTTGTGATAATAACTGAATTATGCAGTACAATTATTGTACTTTATTAACTATATTTTATTATAAAAATAAACCTCAACTTTAAATATTTTCCTTTCTCAAAGGTCTCTAAAATACACTGTATAGAAAATTCTTAAAGTTTCATTTTATAAATATCATGTAGACCTTACATAATATTATAAATATATAACTACATATTTTAAAAGCAAAATAAGAATTTTTTTATATATAATATAAAGTAAGTATTTACTCTTTAGTTATATTTAAAAATCTCAAAATTATGCATAGCTAATTTATACATACAATTTTCATTTTCCTATCAGCTTCAAGAGTTAGCATGAACAATAAATAATTAAATTACAGGTAGTTATTTACACAACTGGAATGGACTTATAAATCTTCATAATGGGTAATCCCTTTCTTTAGTTCTATATTCTAAGGCTCAATGGTGATTTAATTTTATATGCAAAATATGGCCTTTGCAGGATTAAACTGCAGCTTTTTTTTCACATTAACTCAAATATCTCTGGTGTTTTTCACAAGTCCAGAGACTATCAAATAGAACCAGCAGCTGCTGTAGTTCACGAAGGCACCTGTGAGTGTCCAGACAATCCTTGGCTAAGATCTCAATAATCATCTTACACATACTTCTATATAAGTATTTTCCATGCAGCTTTATCTTCTTTAAAATTCCATTCCAGGGCTGAAAATTCCTGGACATGCACTGTTATAATACAGCTTGGTTTGAAATCTGGTTCATTGCTGAAAAATATGCCAACAAGGTATATTGAGAAATATGACAGACAAAACTCATCTCACTCTGTTTTTAGTGTTAAAACTAAAAGGCAACTTCTTTATTTACGAATTCGGTTGTGAAGTTGTTTAACTTGAGAGTTCAAGCACAAGGTTTACTCCAGGTGAAGCATATTTGCCCATATTCGTAAGTGTGGGATTATCTATGGGACGTTTCTGAGATAGTCAGTGAAGGTTTCTGCTGTGCACCGAGGCCTCGATCTGTGCTCTATGTGCTAGACCCCAGTTCGCGAGCTTCGGGCAAGGGGCTGGAGGTTGAGAATACACACGCAGAGACAGACCTACACACAGACCTTCAAACACTGGTACCAAAAGCCCCTCTTTATTTATTTATTTTTTTTAATATATTTAAAAATTTCCATCTCCTCCCCTCCTCCTCCCCCTTCCCTCCCTTCCCCTCCACCCATACCCTCCCTCCCTCCCTCTCCAGGCCAAGGAGCCATCAGGGTTCCCTACTCTATGTTAAGACCAAGGTTCTCCCAGCTCCCCCCAGGTCCAGGAAGGTGATCAACCAAGGTGACAAGGCTCCCACAGAGCCCGTCCATGCAGAAGAATCAAAGCCCAGCGCCATTGTCCTTGGCTTCTCAGTCAGCCTCCACCCTTGGCCACATTCAGAGAGTCCGGTTTGGTCGCATGTTCCATCAGTCCCATTCCAACTGGAGTTGGTGATCTCCCGTTAGTTCTGTCCCACCGTCTCCATAGGTGAACGCACCCCTCACGGTCCTGACTTTCTTTCTCATGTTCTCTCTTCTCCTGCTCCTCATCAGGACCTTGGGAGCTCAGTCCAGTGCTCCAATGTGGGGCTCTGTCATTTTCTTCATCTATGGCCAGGTGGAGGTTCTTCTTATTATCTTCTCAAGGATCCCCAATTATATAGGCTCAATGCCCTTTAATCATACTACAAAAGCATTTGCTCAACTATGTTCATAGCAGCATTATTTGTAATAGCCAGATCCTGGAAACAACCTAGATGACCTTCAGTGGAAGAATGGATGAAGAAACTGTGGAATATATACATGTTAGAATACTACTCAGCGGTAAAAAACAATGACATCTTGAATTTTGCATGCAAATGGATGGAAATAGAAAACACTATTCTGAGTGAGGTAACCCAGACCCAAAAAGATGAACATGGGATGTACTCACTCATAATCGGTTTCTAGCCAAAGCCCCTCTTTATTAGCACCATGGAGGCTTAAATACACTGCAGTCAATGGCCAACAGGTGAAAATCCCATCCTCTGTTCCTCTAAGCTAGGCACAGCTTCTGGTAACTTCAATTAGAAGGTTCTAGCAAGGTGGAGCAGCTGAAGGCCAGGACTCATTAGTCCCAAAGGGTTTCAGGCATTTTCTGAAACTAGCTATAGAAGAATGAAGCTCCACCCACCCTACCACACCCCTACACTCGCTGCCACCCCACACAGGCAAACTCCATCCAGCATATGTAGTTTCTTCCAGAATTTATTTCTAAGTCAAAATGACTGCCTGTCAATCTGCCACCACTGTCTGCTGGTGAGGGCACCAACCCTTTCTCTCACTTGCATAAGAAATTACAGATAATCAGAACACATTTTTTCAGCTTTCCAATTTGATTAGAGATTCTTAATTTCCCTTTAATAATATAGCCTTCCTCGTCAAATGAAAACAATTCTGCCTTGAGCTACCATATCAGTTATTCTATTGGTTCTATTCCTCTCAAGAATCCAATGTACACAGTCTATTAACTGCAAAATGTAATATCTATTATTAGAACAAGAACATGAGGGGAAGAAGATTTTATTTCAAATAATTAACTTAATCAAGCCTTTCCCCAAAGATTATAGCAATTAATTAAATATATACTTATATAAACATGATCCTTACAATATTATGTAGTGTTAATATTAATACGTTTAAAGTAATTGTGAGAAAGGAGAATTTAAAACACATTAAAAGTATATTAAAGAATTATAACTTAAATTGCAATATAAACAGACTTTCAGATACTTATAGAAAACAGAAAAAATAAAATTCTAATAGAGTTTTATATACTGAAAATACCTGTAAACAGAAAAATTTTAGACATTTGAATCCTTTTACAAATATTTTAAAATATCGGTAAATGATGACAATAGAGTGCAATCAGATCTTAAAATGTGATGGACACTCTTTATACTCATAGTTTGAATATAATTTTGTAACATGTTTTACAAAGCTCAATTTTTGATTGCCAATCATCAGATAGCGCAGGTTCTAGTCTTCCACTGTGGTCTATGTCACTCAATAACTTAAACTGTTTGATTTTGTAGTATAATTTTTTGTAGCATACAAATTTCAGAGTAAAACTCTTGATGAATACAAGAAAAATGAAAAATCAAGTAAATTGAGGTAACAGGAACTAATAATTAGGAAAAAAGTATAACTTAAATATGAAAGCTAAACCAAAGTGAACGTTTCAGTGCATTAATGCAATGATCATACTTTTCTAACTATAGAAGAGGAGTAAGAAGAAAACTTTAAAGCTAAGCATAAAAATATGTAATAAAATTACTGAAGAGAAGAAAATAAAGATTAAACGTAGACAATAAAACTGACTTGCTATGACTCCCAGAAGGAAATAAAGGAATGGATCAATGGGGAAACCTTATGTTAAAATTTGTTACTAATACGTATATTCATTTAATTATGAAAATTATGTAAGTCCAATAAAATCAGAAATTAGAAAAACTAATAAGTTCTTTGGGAATTGAAATAAAAATTAAGATAAGAAACATGAGGATATGGTATAGAATGACTTTTATAGCACTAGCCTGTGTCAAAAAATATCTCAGGAAGAGCGTATTTAAAAATTGTGATTCAATAAAATATGATGATGTGCTCTTGCCACTGCTGCCGAGACTAACCTCAAGAAAGAAAGACACAGCTAAATAAGCTGGTTTCTCTCTCTTTAATACACAGTGACCCATGCTGAATTTCCAGCAGTGAGGAGAACAGGACAGTACGGTTACCCTGAAACTCAAGGAGTCTGTTCTAATGACAAAGGTTCCGACTCAAGAAATCAACCGACAATAATAGCAAAAATGAAGATCTTTTCCATTCAGTAGGCTGCCTTTTTGTCTTTTTGATTGTGTCCTTTACTTTACAGAAACCTCTCAGTAGGTCCCATTTATTTACTGTTGCTCTCAGTGTCTGGGCTACTGGTGTTAAATTTAGGAACAAAGAGGTTAAGAACATGATGGGGACACCCAGGGAAACAGCTTATCTGAGCTAATGGGAGCTCACCAACTCTGGCTGGACAGAAAAGGAACCAGCATAGGACCAAACTAGACCCTCTGAATTTGGGTAAGAGTTGTATTACTGGGGCAGACCATGTGGCTACTGGCAGTGGCACCAGGATTTATTCCTACTGCTTGTACTGGCCTTTTGGAATCATTCTCTCTGGATGGATACTTTTCTCAGTCTAGATATAGGAGGGAGGGCCTTGGTCCTTCTTCAAAGCAATGTGTCAATGTGGAGTGGGTAGGGTTTGTTTTGGGGTGGGAAGGTGGAGGGAATTGGAGAAGGGTAGAGAATGGGAACTGGGATTGGTACGTTAAAATGCAAAAGATAGCTTATTCTCTTTTTTTTTAAAAAAAAAAGATAAAATAAAATAAAGGAAGAAAGAAGTAAACCTTGCTTTACACAGAACTTAATAGTGTTTTTATAATGAGTATTGCATGGAGAATAAGCTTCTCTACAGAAGAAATTGCCGCAAATGACAGTTAGAAAGAGGTACACAATTTTTTATGAATAAAATATAATAAAAGTTCAAGTTATAATATTGAAACTTCAATTAACATGTTTTTCTGAATGGATATATGAGCCTCCTTCAAACAAATACACTGTTGTATTATAAGGCTACAGGTCGATTCACCTTAACTGCTAAGAGTTGGCTTCATTTGGAGGAAGAGAGTCTAGACACTAGAAACCCATAATACTATGTGGACATCTGAAGGATGCCCGCAGAGTGTGGAGATGTCTGCTCTCATTAGTTCACTTCTGGTCTTCTTGTCAGCATGGCAAAGAGCCAAAGTTAAGAAAAATCACACATAAGCGGTCAGTAGAACAACAGCAAAATTCCTGAAGACAGTATCAGTCATTGTATAATGTAAAAAACTCATTTTGCCTTCTAGTTTCTTGGGAACTGAGAATTGGAGCAGATAAAATATACATTGAGTGCCACTGTTTTTTTTTTTTTCCATTACACAGATAAGGATATGAGCTCAACATGATAGCGACACTTGTTAAGTAAGGTTCAATAACTACTAAGATGGAAAGACAATGTGTACGCGAGTAGCCTGACCCAAGAATGCATGTGTAACAACACTATACTAAACACTGCTTTTGTATCCCACAAACAGCACTATTGGATATATATATATATATATATATATATGTATATATGTATATTCTCTTGTTGTTTTATACAGAATAATCTTGCCTTCTACTTGGGATATTTGTTTCAGAAAATACACACTTTTCTAGATGTTGAAGCACATCTGGCTGCCATGACTCCTAGGGGTAAAGTTTAGAATGTACCTTAATTGGAGATCTCAAATGACTCAACTCTGAATTCAAGGCTACAAGGGAAATTAAAGCATCACAGACCCTTTTGGTGGTATCTGTTCTGTGGCAGTTCTGTGCTCCTGTTTTTTAAACTTTGCATATAATTAACTTCAACGTGAAGGAGGAAAGTGACTGATACATTAAAATGTGGCTGATAATATTCTCAAAGAAAGCTCCAGAAAATTAAATTAATAGCACTGATCACATTGCAGGTTACCCACTTAGGAGACATCCATGAGCCACATTGACAATACTAAAGGGACAGCAGTGTCAGCACTGATAATTATAAAGAGCAACACAGCCAGCTGCAAATAATTTGTCTCTGAACATGACAATGGGCTAGAGAGCTTCCAACATTTTATTGCGGCAACCTGAAATTCTGTAGTGAGAAGGAGCTCTCATGCACGCTGTAGGATGTCCCCCCCTAACAGGCATGTAAATACACACACACACACAAACACACACACACACACGCAAGCACGCACGCCATGAACACTAAATGTATAAATAAGTGGATTCTAATAGAAAGATCTTGTTTTTAAAAAAGTAATCAAACCCAGCTGATGGAAGACAATCACATGTTTATTTTCATAAACAGCAATCATTATTTGGAATTTCCTGATTTTGTTGTAAGAATTATTGCAAGTCAAACTGATTAATACAACCAAAATATGTTATCTCCAAGTCCTAAATTATAAAGTCTGATTTAATGTTATTGCCTTTTGGGACTTTGAGATTGTCTCTTCCATATTCTATTTCCTGGTGACAGACACCTGGAAGCTGTTGGTGTTCTTGGATTTTCAGATTCTTCATTTCAACTCTGCCTTTGTGTTCTCATGCTGTCCTTGTATCTCTCTCTTCTTTTCATGACAACATCTTCATGCTGGAAGAAGGCTTGAGCCTACTCCAGCAAGGCTAGCTCTTCACTTAGCTAGTCACATCTACAGCCTTCCAGTGAAGATGCAGCTGTAATGTTCTGGGGCAGGCTGCCTTACCTTTCCTTTCAAGTGACCAGTCTTTACAAATAATGTTTACTATTTACTGAAATGCTGTATATTAACAGGTATACCTTTAGCATGAATTGAGGGTGACCCTCAGATAAAACACACACTGAGCTTTCCTTATAACTTAAAACAAATTTTTAATTTTATTCCATAGACAAATTTATGATTTTAAATATGGAAACTCTAAAAAAGAAAAAGAAAAGCAAATGTATGATGAGGAACTCTCCTCTGTATGCTGTGAATACCATTGGTTTATAAAGAAGCTGTTTTGGGCCTGGGAACCCTGAGCATCTTCATTTCCCAGTCCTCCCAAGTCTGTCTCCTCACCCTTTTGACCTTCACCCATTTCCCCCAAAAAAAGGAAAAAGAAAAAAAAAAGAAGTCTGATTTATGTTGCTCATATACACACCGGATGATGGTCAAACTCACTGTTGTCAGCCCTTGGAAGAAAACCGAGTCTTTCCCCACCCAAACTTCCTTAGAGCCATCAGTTTAAGTGAGCTACATATCAGCATCCGAATCACAATACTTAAGAGTTCTTTTTGCTGCTACCTTTTCGGGGTTGACAGTCAGATTAGATATTGTCACAGTAGCATTTTGTGCCCAATTTTTCAATTGTGAATCTGCGGTCACCAATACCATGGAAAAAGCAGCTCCCTTGCCTGTAAAATTACTGGAAGCAGGGATCATGGACTTTATCATAGTCTCCAAGGTCAGTACTAGCCAAAGACCTCATCATGATTTCCGGTGGCAATGCAGACAATGTCCATCAACATGCCCTTCTACCTCTGCATGAGCCAAGGAAAACATCATTGCAATTTAATTATCTGTGTATATCAATCCAGAAATGTTAAAATAGTGTTCCAATGTCATGCTAATATTAAGTATTTTAGGTAAATGAATCCAAGTATGCTGTACACTATTTTATGACTAATTTAATTATATTCTCTTTTCAAATATTTCTTTCCACAATAATATCTTTCCAATTTCTGTGTGTTTTAATAAATGCAGTGTGACATATGGATGAACTGCCTAGATCACATATGATACAATTAAATACATTAACACAAAATTATCAAATTAATTGATAATAATCAATTAAAAGTAAACACTTTTAACACAGTCTGGTCTTCCCAGATATGAAACAGTTGGTTTCCTTCTGATCAAAGCCATGCCCAAGTTTTTAATACCACTAATCAAATCAACTACTTTATGTCTCACATTAATAAAAATCACATTTGCCTCTATTGTGCTTGTTAAAGTTGTTTTAGCATGTCACAAATATAATTTCTATATTTTTATTTTAGCAAAGCATTCCTTTGTACATACTATGTAACATTCAATTTAAAGTAGACAAGTACTCTGAACATATCTTCTGTTAATAATTACAGACTTTGTAGCATGGTCATGAAAACTCCTACTTGATTTAGAAGTTCCTAAAGAACTTCTGGGTTGTATTGTTATGTGTTTCTTCTTTGTCTTATTTTAAGTTCTGCAATATATTTGTGCTTAATTATTTTGTATACTAGGAGCTATATATAGTCTTTGTTTTATATTATTTTTAGCAAGCCATGATGGAATTCTTTAATTGATAGATAAATAAAAGGCAGACAGATGATACATAATATAGATAGATCATGATAGATGTAGGTAAATACATGATAGATAGGCACATTATATAGCTAGATGATAGAATATAGAGATGACCCATAGTTATAAATTCACAGTTTCTCAAGATTGGTGACAAGTCTCAGTATCACAACTGTGAAGGAGAAGTCCTAAATATTTTATTAATGAATTAAATGTGATTGATACAACACTATCACCTTAGTTCAAGCCACAATTATGAGCTGAGCTGATACAGTTTTAAGAATAAGAAATTAAAATGTTTAAAATTCTTGTACTATTTAAAGACAAATGTCCCCCTTTCTTTTTCAATAGATTGGATTTCATGAAGTATACAGAACTCTAGGGAACAGTGCTATGAACATTCTCATAGAAATTCCCTCACATTAATGTAAATGTGTGTTGCTATTGGCATAGTTTTGTGCTATTTTTAATTTCAGTTCAAACTTGAGCCAAAGTTTTAATAATTAGTAATAAATTTAAGTTTTAAAGTAATTCAGGCCATTGTTAATCTAAAATTCAATTAAACAAAACCCTATTTTAATCTTGGCAAAGCTCCTTTGTACTGCCATTGCCTGAGATATGATAGGGACACAGATTTTTATGTGACTCTTTGACTTTGTTTCAGTTTCCAACATCAATGGGTTTGTACATTCCGGGTTGGGGCATGTGAATTAAAAATGTTAGGCAGATAAAACAGAAATACAAAAGAAAAGGACAGAGACGCATAATTGATTCAAGAGGCCAACCCAATGAATACCCAGGTTTATTTGCCTTATGCTTTGCATACCCAATCCAAAAGGGTGGGAGTGATATAATATATTATAATTTCAAACAATAAATGCACTTTTGAAAATTAATGACATAGGCCTATAATGGGAGAAGAACTTACTGGAAATCTTTAGATAATGATGCACCATGCTATACAAACTTGCTGCCAAATGTGGCACAACCCTGGGGTAAAAAACTCAATATAAGGAAATGTTCTGTCCACTCATGGTATGGGAGATTCAGTGTGACACATTGGTATGGCTCCTTCAGGCTGGTAGTTGCAAAGTATATTACAGGGAAGTGTGTGGTGGAGCAATAACTCACTTCAAGAGAGTGCAAAGGGAAAGAGAGAGAAAGGCTAGAACCATGACATTTTCTTTAAGAGCATATGATCTAACTTTGTCCAAGTGGCTGACATTCCCTTTAAGAGCATATGATCAAATTCCTACAAGTAGCCTATACTTCAAAGGATCTTCACTTTGTCTTTTAATGCTTAAAGCTGTTGATTAATAAGAATGCAACACCCGTATTCTTTAGGGACCTGTGGACAAACTATTCTGTGTGTTGACTTGTGTAAGTGTCATTCTGTGCAAGAGTGCAAAGTACACTCAGTACCGGCTTCACCCTAATTAATTACCCTTTCTATTGTTCACTAACTGTGATGGGGATTGACCCTTAAGAAACTAGGCTGGACCTGCCCTGGAGATTTTTTACTTCCTCTAAATGTTACTATTCCATTGTTGCATCGTGATTCCTACTGTATTTTGCAAATTATTATGATGAAATAAAACCCTTAGATTATTTTTAGATTATTTGGTGGATGTTATTTCTCTTAATAAATCAAAATTGTTTATGATTCATCTCTGAACATTTTAATATATTTAATAAAATTGTCTACTAAGTGGAAAATATGAAGATGCAATAAAACATAGGCAAACCTCAGCTATTTTCCAAACTTCTAAAAGTTTTATCTACACATATGAAATTTTTCATTATTTTTAAATAGAAAATCTATTGCATTGTTTTAGTCGGTTTTTGTGGAAACATACCATTTAGAATAAATGAATTAATATAGTATATATAAAATTTTTATAAAGTTAATTTATTATATAAATTTATCTTTGTGTTTGCAGGTATTTATATGTACATTATTTTCCCAAAATTCAAAGATAAGATAAAATCTCAGTAGCACGGAGAAAAGAGGACAAAGTCACAAAACAACAATTAAGTTTGTTCTGTAAGCACAATGTGATCAAGTGAGCATTTGTGTGTATAATGATATCATTTATGTTGTACATATGAAAAAATACGTTTCATAAACAGGAAATTTATCTAATCATGTAGAAATAGTAAATGATGAAAAGTTCTGAAACTATGTACTTTGTATTTTCATATTTGAATTTCTAATCTCAGGGCATGAGCAAGGACTCAGTTTAAAGCAATGGCTGCTCTTCCACAGGACTCACGTTCTGTTCCCCATCTACATGATGGCTCACAACAATCTCTAACTTCCCTCTTGGGGATCATTTGGACTTTTCTGGCTTCCATGGCCTCTGGACACTCACACAGCATAGAGACATAAATACAGGGCAAACACTCATATACATAAAGAATAATTAAATAAAAACAAATCTATAATTACTGTTTTTATTATGTGTCTCATAATTTACTTAAATAATAAGCAAAGTCTGTTTTAACTTTTATTTACTCTTATATGAACATTATTTTTCTACAAATCTGAAATATTTGTGTTTTTAAATTACTAAAAGTCATTACACAGTTATTGACAATGTACATCCCCAAATTTTCATTATGAACTTTAGTACTTGTATGTTTTACTTTGTCTCAGATGGATATTTATCTAGAGAGATATTTTTGTTACATATATCACAAGTATATTTTTATATTCTTCAGTCATTACCAATAAATGACTAAACAGAAGGGATGTCAAGCCAGATGTAAATAATTGTTTTTTAACTTGAAAAATACTTTTAGATGATGCTTTTAGAAGTGTGTTGAGTTGAGGTTTTCACATAACCAGCAAGTTTTTCACTTATCATGTGGACTTTAGATTTATACTGAAATATACTGTAGAACTTTCATTAGTTACAAACTTTTTGACAATGTCCTTTAACAAAGCCATATCATGATTAATTAGTACAGTGCGCATCTACATACTAATAAGGCACAGATAAATTAGAAAATACCAAAACCTTGTCTGGTTTTTTTTTCTTTTCTTTTTTTTTTTGGTTTTTCGAGACAGGGTTTCTCTGCAGCTTTTTTAGAGCCTGTCCTGGAGCTAGCTCTTGTAGACCAGGCTGGCCTCAAACTCACAGAGATCTGCCTGCCTCTGCCTCCCGAGTGCTGGGATTAAAGGCTTGCGCCACCACCGCCCAGCAACCTTGTCTGTTTTGAGGAGGAAGCGGTTCACCTGATGTTTTAAGTCAATGTTTCCAACTTTCATGCAAGCTTAACAGAAAAACTGGTTAGAATATAAGAAGGCTTACAGCCATGGCCCAGTTCTGCTTCTCTGACTCCATGAATATACTATGCAGGGACTACCATATTCAGAAGGTGAGGTCACCTAAGGAAATTTCCCCTTGTGTATGCAGTCCAGACCATCTACTGGACACTTTCTCTTAATTTATGTTTGTCCAGTGTCTTACTTAAACTGATCCCACACTAGTAAGTCTGATCTGTGACATGTCCATCGAGAACTATTTTTAACAATGTGCTTTATGGTTCAATCTATTTGCCCCTACATGTTTGTGGAAAAAATTAAGATTAATCAAATAAACTGTGAAAAATTATAAATTTATCAATTACTTTAAGTTGTACTCAAAAGTAGAGTTTTGTAATTACCTTATATTTGAAGAAACTTATTTTTCTCCTACTTTCTCTGGAAAATAATTGTTGATTGCTGAAACAAATGCCCCTTTAAAAGATAAAGAAAAAAAGTACAATTTCTTCAGACAATCCACCTGAAGGCCATTAACACTTCTAAGAGACTCTTCGGGCAAAACCAAACACTTTCATTAATATCACTGACTTATTTGGAAGACATGACAAAGGGCTTTAAAATGTAATGGCTACGATTCTTCAAAATCACCCATCTGGAAAAACTCTAATATTCATGCTAATACTGTTTTAAAAACACTGTTTTATGTGTGTGTATATCTTGGAATGCTATTCAAATATTATACCCTGGAAAGCAGAATTCTTTTTCCTAAGAGTTTGAAAAAGAGTAATTATTCTTACCAGATATGATTTTGTTTATCTACTTATAAATGAAAATTGCATTCCTATTTATAACCATAGTTTTAGTAATTTTCTACATACATTTTTCAAATGTGAAAGATGTTTGTAGTTTGATTTTTGCTTACCACAGAGAATACGGGAAGTAATGTTTAACCTTGGAAATAAAACAGAAACATGATTAATTTATAACAGTATTAAAAGTCTTAGGTCAAAACAAAGCACAGTTTGAAAGGGGAATTTAAAGATAGAGAAACATTTTCATTTTTAAACCTGTATCAAAGTGTTTTTTTGCAGATAAGAGAAAATGTATCTTGATTTTGTATTGATCAGGTGTATTCCACAACTTCAGACACAGCAGCAACGCTAATTTACTAAATACAAAAAAAGGTACTTTTTCAATTACTTGTGTCAAACCCAGGGCTTTGCACATTCTAAGAAAGCGCTGTCAACTGAACTGCCACTACCACCCTATTCAGAATTTTCCTGAGTGAGCATTTGAGAAGCCTTCCTGTGGGTACAGTGCCTAGAAAGTAATCTCTCAGTGTTGGGGGTTTCAGTCAGTGATGAATTTGCTTATCAATCATGAGCACTTTGATTTGGATCCTCAACATCCATTTAAACATTAATTTAAAATTGCTGCTTGGTAGTGTGCACCTGTCATCCCATTGCTGTGGAAGCAGAGCAAAGGGAATGAACCCTAGCAGTGTGAACAAATCAGAACGATCTAGGATAGTGAGAGGCCTGTCTCAAAGCATAAGGGCGGGTAGCACTTGAAGAAGAAGAAATCTTAGGTTGACTCCAGACCTCCCCAACTGTAGGCACGTGAGTACACATGTACTTGAATCAGTGCGCACCAAATATTACACACTAATTAGGGAAGCTTCAAAAGAAAATACAACTAGAGCATGACTCTATCTCCATCATCTGGAGGAACTGTAGAAATAGATTTTTGCTTTTTTCTCTACTTAGCAAGTCTATATCACAGATTTAATAACTATTTTACTATGCATTCTTAGTGTTGCTTTTGTTTCATGAACTTAGGAAAAAATGTTAAAGATATTGCTATCAATTTAATTTTTCTCATAAATTTATGCTACATTTCTTTTTCAGAAACTGCGTTTAAGATTAATCAAATAAGCAGTGAACAACTATAATTTTATGAATTATTTTAAGATATATTTAAAAGCGTTTTCTGCCACCATTTCATCGTTCTATCATCACCATCACATGGTAAAACAACTTATCCGACTCATTCTGTTGCGCAGGAAGCCCTGTTCACACGGCCCTTAGTTTCAGATTAAACAAGAACTGATAGTGATTTTGTTGACATGAGAACTATACTTCAAAATTAGTGTTCTGAATCAGAAATTAATTTCTCAGAGAAAAATGTTTAATATAAAATCGAAAGCATTTACTTTGCTCAACTGTATTTAAAAATCATCCACACATCGACGCTTTCTCAGGCTCATTTAGCTCTTTTATTTACACTGATTTTATTGCCACCTCTGGAAGTTCTGAAGGTCACCATTCTTATTGCACTATAATAACTGTGAAAACATTCTCGATATGGCTTTTAAACTCCAAGGGGCAACAGTCCTCAAATTTATGCTGTTTACCATATGCCGGGAACCGTTCTGACCCTTAACATAATTCAATAGCTTCAGTCTCAACTGAGCCACAGTATTTAACATTAGTATCATTATTATTGCTTACAGATGTGGATACAGACAAAGGTTATTCAACAAACTACTCAAGTTCACATGCTCAATAAATAGAAGAAAATGGTTTTGAACTCAGACAGTCAACCTGAGTCTGGTACAGTTTTTACAAGTTACATTGCAAAATAGCTCACATGTGGAATTATTTATTTATTTGGTACTTACTTTCTCATGCTTTATTTGCTCCTTAATTGACAAAACAGCTGAATAAGGGAACAACACAGATTACAACTAGTTTATTTGCAGCCCTAGGACTCAATAAGGAATACATTTTCCTTTCACATAGGGTTTTAAAAATTAAATAGGTGCAAATTATCTGCATATATATTATATATACATACACATATGTGTTGTATATTTTTGTTAAATTTTCAAATGTCTATACACCTTCCTAAAAATGAAAGTATAACAAGTTTTAACAAATTTATTAAGGTTGAAAGGATATTGTACTCTTTATATAGTATTAATTGATAAATTTTTAAAAATACTATTTTTGTTAAAATTTATATTAGATATGTTGAAATAGAAGCAAATTATTGTCTCCACATTTTCACCAGTGGCAGCTCCATGGCTTCTATTGATTCTACCCTCTTTTTCCCAGCATTTAGTTTAGTTTTCCCCTCCTAGTTCTGATCTGCCATCTCTGTTATAGGCTCAAAGCAGTTTCTTTACTAACCAATTGTATTCACAGCATACAGAGGTGAATCTCACATCAGCTAACTTTTTTTTTTTTTTTTTCGAGACAGGGTTTCTCTGCAGCTTTAGAGCCTGTCCTGGAGCTAGATGGTCTCGAACTCACAGAGATCCGCCTGCCTCTGCCTCCCGAGTGCTGGGATTAAAGGTGTGCGCCACCACCGCCCGGCCATCAGCTAACTTTTTCTGTTTAAATAAAGAGGAAGGTTTAAACCTGAACACAGTAAAATTACATATAACATGTAACAGAATAAATTCTAAATAATGGGAAATATACAGTGAGAAGATCAAGTTATCCCACGATAACTATTTTTCCTAATCCATTGGACTTAGTTACTAAGTTCAGGACCTACAAATGGAAAATACATCAGGTTGTTATTTATTTTTTGTTAGCAGACAGTTTTGCCAGTACAGGGCCTCCTGAGATTGCCCTTCTCAAACTCCTTCTTTGACACAAGTAGAGAACATTGAATGTTTTCTGTGTGACCTTCCATATTGATTTGAGTAAGGTACTTATTAAAATATGTGCCAAACGAGTTGCTGTAAGGCTGAAAATCTATTTCTCTATTCTATTTCTCATTTGGAAATTAGGCATGGTTAGAGCGTACAACATAGCCTGTCAGAAGTTACTCAATGGCTTAAATGACTTCATTAAGAAATCTATTAATAAAACTGATAAAGCAATTAAATAATAAAATGCCAACATCATAACATGTTATAAATTTGAATCTAAGCCCTTTAGCAGTTTGAACTTTGCAGGAAAATATTAAAGTTCAAAGATTAAATCCACCTGCAAGTTAAATTTCAAAGCATTTCAACTTCAAAATAAAAATAGCAGACCTTAGCTGTTAAAAATATATAGGATTTTTAAAATCTGCCCTATATTATGTTCCTGTGTTTTATCTAAAGAGTTTCTCCAGCCTTAGGTGGTGATGGAGTTCTTGGAGAATCTAACATTGAGATTTCTTCCACCAGGATAGAGGCAGTTCCTTCAGATATTCAAAAACTAAAGACACTTAATTGTGAATTTAGAGGTACATTATATCTTCAATAAATAGAACAAAATAATTAGGTAGCTTCTGACTACAGAAGTTAAGTATATTTTCACCTCATGGGACTAAAATCCACGGAGAGCTGATTTTTTAACATCTTTAGTGAGGCTGAAGAATACTGCTTCAGATATATTTGCAGGAGAAAATGTCAATGACGCTTTTGGCTTTTAAACCCATGTGCATATTAATCAGCTAATGGCCATTGTTCAAATCCAGCAATGCACAGATGAGAATTATAGTAGGAAAACGATGCTAGAAAATTTGCTTTACTGTATGTGTTTTCTTTATCTGATCCAAGAAAAATGCTTCCAAGGGAAAGTTTTTGGCTCAAGTTCATATACCTTCACCTTCTAAAGTTCTTTACAGGAGTTCTGAACTGAAGCTAATATCTGCAAGTCTAACTCTGGAGTCCTCAAGCAGTGTGTTGTGTTCTGGCATTCTTATTGCAAACAGTTTGTTGCCTCAGTCATCTTAAGAAGCTTCCATTCTTTTCTTTAAAATTGTATACTTTATAGCTAGATTTGCACAGCTGTACACATTAATTCCATCAGCCCCCCCCCCCCCACGATTCCATGGGTGAATCATGTGTATTCAGGCTAATCCTTATAAACTTTCTTTGTCTGTTCATACATAATTGAATTCAGAGGAATAAAGTTAAAACAACCTATAAAAATCTCACACTTAATATTTCATGAGAGTGTCCTCGAACACGTAGATTTTATAAGTTTGTAAGTATAGAAAAATGTGAAAAAAATTTCCAAAAATGAAATGATTACATCCATGCCTACATAGAAACAAATGGATCTACATAGAAGGATGTATCACCTGCCATTGAGAACCTGCACATCTCTGCTGAAGCTTGTTGGCTAGCTTGATATAACATATGTCTACTAAGTTACATAATTTTTTCTATGTTATCCATGTGATTCTGTGTCTCTGTACAGACGTAAAATTTACTAGCTATGTTAGAGGTGAGTCACCAGTGAATAATCTTAGGAAAGCTGAAGTATGTCTTAATTTACATATCATAGTAACTTAATGTCACACCACTAGAGAGAGAATATGTCCAACTGAGCAGAAGCTTCTATTTAATTACTACTGACACACTACAGATACTTTGTGGTCATGTTAATTTTTTAAACAATTTTTGTACCATATCTATTTGTAAGACTTTTGTGATAGTCTTTTGTCTGAAATTATGTTTCTTAGCTTAATTCTCCTCTTATCAATATCTAAATATATAAATGTTGCAGACTCTTCAGCCTCAAACACACCTTCCCTTCTCCTATAGAATTCAGCCTCAGTAAAATAAGACCAGATGGTTCTTCAGACGTTCTTATGGTTGGCAATACTCCAACTAGGTTTTTGAAAAATCACAATGTTCTAGCTAATGCTCTTCAAGAGTCTATGTATTTAGCTGTTATGACCAAATTCCAAATCCTCAAAACTTCGCCATGAGACCACATCTGATGCAAAAGCAGAGTTTTTTTTTTTATTGCAGTTACTGCCTTAGGGGAAATTCCAAGACTCTAGGGACTCAGTGATTTGTTGGTTTTCTTGTTCAGTTTTGGTTGGGTTTTGTCAGGGGCACAGATTGCTCTGCTTCTGGGGCCAAACTTTGTTTATTTGACTCTTTTTATATTTTTCCTCTAATTTTGAAACCAAGGAGAATATCTTTGGTATGTTTTAAATCAGGGGCTTAGTGCCTTCATATTGGTCCTGGTTTCAGAATCTGGGGACTTTTTTCTGGCTCAAGGATTGGGAACAGAATGTCTCTTCCTCTAGATCTGGTATATTTACAGGGTGTGTTTCTTTCACTGGCTCTGAACCCAAAGCCAGGCTGCTCAGGAGTTGTGCTAGGCTATGGACTCACTGGATCTGTTGGGGCCTAGACCTCAACAATTACTATGATATCAAAATAATGTCAAGGGTACAATAGTGACAGTTACTGTCAAGGTAACACACAGTTGCATAACTGCATTTAAACCCCACTCTATGAGAGAGAATTTGGGTTTAATACTATAAACCTAGCCAACTTACACACACACACACACACACACACACACACAATTTTTTTTCTAAGAGGTGAATTAAATCTCAATATTGAAGATCAAAAACAACCCACCCCCAAAAAACACAACACCAAAAAAAGAAATAAACAAAGACATAGCTAAAATTTTTGTTGAATGGTGTATTTAATTTGGACAGACATTCTTCACAGTTGATCTTAAAAGAATTGAACAGTATTCTATTTGAAATACATACACTTTTAAAGATGTAAATTTTGATTACGTGAATGTGTGTATGCATTTGTGAGGGTATGTACTTGTGAGTTTAGGTGCAGTGAAGGTCAGAAAAGGGTGCTGGGTCTAGGAGCTTGAGTTACATGTAATTGTTTGCTGCCCAGGGATGGCCTGTCAACTAAACTGTGTTTTCCTGCAAGATCAGTGAATGTTTTGAACCACTGAGTAATATCTAAAATTCAACCGACACATTTGATTCTGTTAGTCAAAGAAATAAATTATCTGTTACTACTGTCAAATATAAATATTTAAGTAAATTAAAGAAATGTCTGTATAAAGACATTTATACATGTTGTTGCTCACTGAAAGGCAATACATGAATCATGTGGGTCACTCCTATAAAGTGACTTAAGAGTTAAATTCCACAGCAAAGTAATGAGATGACTTTCAGTTCCTCCTTTATCTACTTACCTGTACTTAATTTCATCTCACTTTTCCATAATAAGCTCCACCAAGACAATGGCAATGAGCTCTTGTATAATCATATTAAATGATTTGTTTGTGTGTGGAGATTTCACAATAGACACAACTTAAGGATAACACTTGAGTGTTAATTGTACCAGGCTTTTTCTATTGAACCACAAACTGGCTTCTAAATTATGACACAGAAACCTATTTGGTTTGAATGCTCAGACTTATATTAGTTCTTTTCTTATAAGATCTGATAATTTAATCTGTTTCTCTTCATGCACCTTTTGCTTCGGTGCTTATTATCTTTCTTATTTCTGTGTATATTGCTTTTACAGCTTCCCTTATGTCTGGCTGCCTGGTGTCTGACTGGTTTCTTGCCCTGGGCATGTCTCTTGTTCTCTCCTCTTTCTCTCATTCTTCTTCTCTCTCAAGCCTAGATTTTTTTCTCCTATTTATTCTTTCTGCTATCAACCTTGCTTTTCCTGTATTTGCCTAGCTATTGACCATTCATCTCTTTATTAGAACAATCAGGTGAAACAGATGCATCATATCTTCATACAACTGAACATATATTCTTACATCATTAAAAATGCAGCATAAACAAAAGTATCACACATTTACACAGTTTAATATTCTACAGCATAAGCAAATACAAAACATCTTTGACTAGTTATAATATTCTAGAATAGTGAAGAAGCATTAAAAGTTTGCCGGATAACACATATTATCCTATTCTTTAGTTATCATAAAATGATGAAAGGCAGGAATAGTGTAGCCAGAGTCAACCAAAGACTGACATGAACTCAGCGTTAGCTTCAGTGTATCTATGCATGCACATCAGGAATCTGAACTCCAAGAGACTGTTTTCTCATATGCTTTCATGAGCACCAGTAAATATACATGTAGCATACACTCACACTGACATAGAGACAGGCAGACAGAAAGACAGAATGTTTGCATTTCAAATAATTAAAATAAAGCTTAAAATATTTTAGTAAAACTATAAAAAATACTAAGTGTAAGATGACTTTTTGATATAGGGAATGCACCAGTAAAATTGACTAAAATTCTTTGTCTCTGTTAGGTTAATATATGACAATACTTACAAGTTCCTCACCCTTATTTTAATTCATGTATACTTATTATTTAAATATAAGGGTTTTTGAAGACTAATAAAGTATTATGAATGGATGCTGTTACTACTGCTGTCACTCGGATGATAGAAAAAATAAAAGTTTAAGCAACAAGGCTTAAAGTTGTCATAGATCTAACTAAGCACACTAACTCAGATTATATTGTCTTTGTCTTATTTCATTTCACCTTTAGGTAAGATATTCATTTCTCTTTTTTTTTCAAATCAAGATAGTCACAAATTTAACAAAAATTTAAATTTATTCATAAATATCTGGAATACTTCAAATGCAAACCTTAGGTTTGCTCATGATAAGAAAAGAACAAAATTATTTTACTGTTATTTGTAGATGACCTTGCTTTAATAATAGAAATAGCAATCTATTGCTTTGCATTATTTATGTATTTGAAAAGCATTGTTAATTAAAAGAAACTAGGAAGAACAGAGAGGAGAGAACTTCCCATAGTGTAGTGGTTGGGACTACTAAAGGATAAGGGGAGATAATCTGAAACAGAAAGTGGTGGTGTGATTAAAAGAGAGTGTGATAACAGTGGATAATGCTATATAGAATTGCACATAAACCCTTTTATGCAAAGTAGCTATACATTTGCATCCATGCATATTTTGCAGATAAGAAAGAACATTTGTATAAACAATATTTTATTCTTTCATACTAATGTAATTCTTTCTACAAGGATGCTAAGGTGTATGATTGTGTTCTTCTTGTTCATTTCAGGGGCCATTTTTCATATTGTTATATGTGTATATGAAAAGAAAATGTGACTGTGCTATGCTCCAAATAGAAGGCATGTCTGATTTACAGATTTAGGCGATAATGATTGACTCTGATTTTGTAATGCTTTTAGCTTCAACACATGTCCTGGCATTTCAACAAGGGAAATGTGAACTGAAGACCTTGCAAAAGGCTTAAGAATTAATATTGCTGTACAAAGCATAGAATATTGACATTGTGTAAGAACATCCATACTAGGAAACAGTCAATTTAGTCAGAGTAACTTAGGAAGCAATGTATCCCCTCAGAAAGGAATTATGACACATGCTGGAAGGTTTAGCTATGTAATACATGCTTTTATTTTTTATTAATTTATAAAATGTAGGCATAAATGAATTTCTGTATTGAAATTTTTTCAATTAGTCATAACATCTAATTTTTAAAATATTAAATTCCTAATTGTCTACATACTAATTGTCACATAAAAGTCATTTACTGAAAATCAATAGTTTATGGTCCTATTCTTTAATTTTAGGATTCAGAAGTTATGGCATCAAAAAGGTAACAGAGGATTTATAACAATATAAAACTTCATTTGTTTCTTGAAGAAACTAGTAATTTACATTTTACAAATAGTAATTACTTACTGTAAAACCTTATGACATATGTTTATGGATCAAATATAATATATTATCATCCCTTTAAGTATTTAATAATGAATTTTCAGTCCTCATTAGGGAAGTTTGCATTTGCAGAAGGAAGTGACTGGTATTAATACTCAAAACTGCTCAAAAAGACAGAAATAAGTGACTATGGACTGCCCAGTCCTTAACTAAACCTGTATTTCACATCTTATCATGAATTTATATTGAGGTCTTTAATCCATTTGGACTTGAATTTTTTGCATAGTGATAGATATGGATCTATTTTCATTCTTCTACAGGTTGACATCCAGTTATGCCAGCACCATTTGTTAAAGATGCTTTCTTTCTTCCATTGTATAATTTTAGCTTCTTTGTCAAAAATCAGGTGTTCATAGGTTTGTGGATTAATACCTGGGTCTTCAGTTCTATTCCATTGGTCAACATCACTGTTTTTATGCCAATACCAAGCTGTTTTCATTACTGTGGCTCTGTAATACCTAGATGTCCCTCAATGGAAGAATGGATAAAGTGTGGCACAACGACATATTAGAGTACTACTCAGCGGCAAACAACAATGACATTTTGAATTTTGCATGCAAATGGATGGAATTAGAAGACACTATCCTGAGTGAGGTAACACAGACCCAAAAAGATGAATATGGTATGTACTCACTTATTAGTGGATTCTAGCCATAAACAAAGGACACTGAGCCTATAGTTCGCAATCTTAGAGAAGCTAAGAAATAAGGTGAACCCAAAGAAAAGCATATATAGATCCTCCTGGAAACTGGAAGCAGACAAGATTGCTAGGCAAAAGTTGTGATCATGGGGGTGGGGTGGGGTGTGGGAATATAAGAGGGGGAGAGAGAAGGGTGAAGGGGAGGGTCGGGGAGAGCTTGGGGGAGTGGGATGGTTGAGATAGAAAAAGGATAGATATGGGAGCAGGGAAGAAATCTTAATTAAGGGAGGCATTGTGTGGTTGGCAAGAGGCTTGACTCTAGAGGGGTTCCCAGATGTCCACAGGGATGTCCCCAGCTAGGACCCTGGGCAGTGGAGGAGAAAGTGCCTGAACTGGCCTTGTCCCGTAGTCAGACTGATGACTATCTTGACTATCACCATAGAACTTTCTTCCGGAGACAGATGGGGATAGAGACAAAGCTCCACATCAGAGCACTAAACTGAGCTCCTAAGGTCCAGTTGAAGAGCAGAAGGAGGGAGAATATGAGCAAAGAAGTCAGGACTACGAGGGGTTGGTCCATCCACTGAGACAGTGTGCCTGAGCTAATGGGAGCTCATCAAATCCAGCTGGACTAGAACTGAACAAGCATGGGATCAACTGGACCCTCTGAATGTGGCTCACAATTGAGGCAGACTGAGAAGCCAATGATAATGGCACTGGGATTTGTCTCTACTGCATGTACTGGCTTTTTGGGATCCTATTCTATTTGGATGCATACCTTCCTAAGCCTGGATGGAGGGGGGAGGGCCTTGGACTTCCCACAGGGCAGGGTACCCTGTCCTTTCTTAGGACTGGAGGGAGAGGGGGAAGGGGAAGTGGAGAGTGGGAGAGAAGTGGGAGGAGCGGAGGAAGTGGAAATTTTGAATGGTATTATTTATAAAGTAATAAAAAATGACTAGAAAAAAGGGATCAAGGAGCATCTTAGAAAGGGGTCAAAAAGATTTTTAACAGTCAGAAGTTATTGTAGATTGTCATAAAATAATGTCTCCTGGACACTGTAGGACCATAGCACTCATGAATGCACAGAACTAGTATTTGCCTATGCAATTCTACCACAAGGTCAATTGAGTCAACATTCCACTATTGAAAATAGAAAAGGCTCATAATGCCTCACACTCAGCTTTGATGGCACTAGGCCCTCGGAAATCTTAGCCATCTAATGGTTAATGGTCATGGAGGGAGTAAGGAGCAATTATTTTCTGCTCTGTAGCTCATGGTAGGTTGTTCATATTCCAGTAGATTTTGGTTTTCTGTGCACTAGAAGCAGTTATCCATATGAATATTATTATATCTATTTATGTATTTCATTTCTATCATATTAATTTCAGAGCTATACTTCCAGAGAAATTTTCTATAAAATGTACCTTCAGGAAAGTAAATTTCTTAATGTATTGAATGTTAGTTAATATGCTAATACTTAAAATGTCACAAAGCCCCTTTGCTGCGTATCTAGACAATATATGAACTGGAGATTGCCTTACCAAGAATCTGAGTTTCAACTTCAATGTTTAATTGCTATCTCTCTCAATTTGTGAAACTGTTTTGTGCCTGTCTGTTGTTTCATTGTTTGGTTTTTGACAAAAGACCCCAGTAAATAGCATATTATGGCTTGAAAATATTCAAATGCTGAGCAGTTCTTTAAGTTTTCTTACTCCCAATATTTCCTTTCTTACTTCTTTCTCTCCCCTCTCCCTTACTTGTCTCCTTTCCTCCCTGCATTATAAAGAAGGGATTTACTTGTGTGTTTGCTTGATTTCAGAAGGAGAGTCATGACAATATGGTTGAGGGAATGGCAGTAGGCAAGCAGGCATGAGGCTTGAGCAGTAGCTGAGATATTGCATCTCATCTGACCCACAGCAGGGTACAGGCAAAGCTAACTTGTAATGACATGATCCTTTGAAGCCTTAAAAGCATCCCCAGTGACCTACCTCCCTCAACAATTAAATTAAACTCCAGTTATTTTTATACAACCATATAAAGTTAATCGTCTCTTTTATTTTCAAAGCTAACTTAACTATATACTAAAGATTACTTGAAAGTAAATCTCAGATTATATTGTCTATCTCCTAGAAGATATGTATACAAAAACAAAAATAAATTGTACTTTAGTTAGTCAGAATGTGTTTACTAATGTTTGTCAGAAATAAAACCAGGTATTTTTACAAAGCCACAAAATTGGAAAATATAAAAGAAATGGACATTTTTTAGATAAGTACCATATACCAAAGTTAAATCAAGACCAGGTGAACAATTTAAATAGACCTGTAAGTCGCAAAGAATTAGAAGTTGTTATGAAAAACCTCCCTACAAAAAAAAAAAAAAAAAAAAAAAAAAAAAAAAAAAAAAAAAAAAAAAAAAGCCCAAGACCAGATGGTTTCAATGCAGAATTCTACCAGAACTTCCAAGAAGAGCTAATACCTATACTCCTTAATGTATTTCACAAAATAGAAACAGAAGAGTCATTGCCAAACTCCTTTTATGAAACTACAGTTACCCTGATACCAAAACCACACAAAGGCTCAACCAAGAAAGAGAATTACGGGCCAATCTCACTCATGAACATTGATGCAAAAATTCTCAATAAAATACTGGCAAAACGAATCTAAGAACACATCCAAAAAATTATACATTATGATCAAGTAGGCTGGTTCAACATAAACAAATCTATCAATGTAATCCATCATGATTTATTTCAAATTATTAAGAAAATAATTGTAAAACTTTTACTGCTATAAAAATAAAAATCAATAAACAAAATATCAATGCAAATATCTGAAATCCATAATAGGGGCTAGAATAAAATTTATTTAAGGAAGTGTTTATTCTTTAATTGAATAGCTATTAGCTGACCTCGTAAGCCATGATGGGTACAGCCACTGACGCAGTCTACCTAAGCTAATGGGAGCTCACCAACACAAGCCAGACTGGGAAGGAACAAGCATAGGACCAAACTAGTCCCTCAGAATGTGGTTGACAGTTGCACGGCTGGGACAGACTGAGAAGACACTGGCAGTGGCACCAGGATTTATCCCTACTGCTTGTACTGACTTTTTGGGAACCAATTCTCTTTTGATAGATACCTTGCTCAGCCTAGATACAGTAGGGAGGGCCTAAGACCTTTCCCAAAGTATGTGCCTACCCTCCCTGAGGAGTGAATGGGGGATGGGTGGAAGAGTAAGTGGAGAAAAACGGAGGAGAGAGGGAAGGGAGTGGGAACTTGGATTGGTATGTATAATGAAAAACTATAGTTTTTATTCTCTTTTAATAAAAGAAAAAGAATTTTAAAAATTTTAAAAAAGAAAAAGGAAAAAAACTGATAATATAAAGTGCAATTGAATTCACGATACTATGTATGCAGTTTTTGTATAATAAAGCAAGGTTAATTTATTGATAGTGCATCTCACCACCACTGATTTCTCATAATGTTTGATTTAATAAAATACTATATCAATATGAAGCATCATGAATAGAAAATAGTAGGGAGAGGAATATAATAACGATGAATTATTATTTAAATTACAACCATAATACATTTTATTGGACTTTAAAATTTGTTTTATGTGAACGATCAATGAGAAATGGTATTGAAGAGTCTATAGCAGCAGAAGGTCATAAAACTGTGTCAGCCTAAGCATTTCAACAGATCAGTTTCTGACATTAAAAAGATTGTCTGCCCTAGAAGTCCTGAGAAGGATTCTGTCTCATTTCCTGGGATCAGACTCTACAAAATCCATCAAGAAAGATATTTCCAGGAACCATATAATATAAATTTATAAGCTATCTGGGCATCCTATAGAGAAAGAATTTTAGTGTATCAAGATGGTAAGCTGAATATCAAATCTTAAAGGATAAGAGTTATTTGAACATTCATAAATCTTTGAGTAATAACTCTTCATATTTTATCCTCATAGATCAATAAGAGTCATCTTCAGCCCAGTCTGCTGAAGGGGAACACTAGCCCCAAAAGGCTGATTGTATAATCATATGGCTTTCCTTATTTTTCAGTTTATCAAGTCTTAGAATTTTAGGTGAGATACTAGAAACAGATTATTTCTAGAATCCATGTTAATCTCTATATTTTATAGAAGATCAATGTATAGCACTGTCTAAATATACTGAATTATTTACATTGAGGATTAGTGCATCTGCCTTACAACTCTCTAACACTAAAAATGCCATGATTTCCAATATCCAGGAGGATTACTATATCTAATGGGAGATCACCAACTCCAGTTGGAATGGGACTGATGGATCATGCGACCAAACCCGTCTCTCTGAATGTGGCCAACAGCGGGGGCTGACTGAGAAGCAAAGGACAATGGCTCTGGGCTCTGATTCTTCTGCATGGACGGGCTCTGTGGGAGCCTTCTCAGCTTGATCGATCACCTTCCTGGACCTGGGGGGAGTTGGGAGGACATTGGTCTTAGCATAGAGTGGGGAACCCTGATGGCTCCTTGGCCTTGAGAAGGAGGGAGGGGAGGTATGGGTGGAGGGGAGGGGAGGGGAGGGAAGGGGGAGAAGGAGGGGAGGGAAGGGGGAGGAGGAGGGGAGGGAGGGGGGAGGAGGAGGGAAGGAGATGGAAATTTTTAAATATAAAAAAAAAATAAACCATGAAAAAAAATGCCATGATTTAGTCTAAGGATAACATATTTTAAATCCTAGGAGAACAAGAAATGGATCAGCCCATCCCATAAAATAGAGACTCAACCCATCACTGCCTACCCATGGTCCCCTAGTTCTTCCTTGTGATATCTTTCAAGCTTTCCTTCAAAGTTATCACTAGTTCTTTGTTACTCCATAGATGCACAAAATCTCTCTCTATCAGAGACCTACTTCTGCCATGCTAGACTAGTACTCATATAGACCTTCATTCTACAGCCCTCAGTTCTCCTGTCTCCAGATTAAACCTTATTCCTGTTGCAAACTGCTTTAGTATCTAGACCAATAATAAAAATTACCTTTGAACATAAATAAAATGGTCCAGAAAAATTGAAATATAGAACTAAACAGTGTTCCTCAAAGGTGGAATATATATCTGAAAAACATTTTTTTAAATGTTCAATATTCATAGTCATAAAGAAACATGGAAATTAATTCAACTTTAAGATTTCTTCTTACACCAAATAAAATGGCCAAGACCAATGAAACAACAGCACATGCTGGTGAGGATGTTTGGAAAGCAGGACACTTATTCATAGTGATGATTCTGTAAATCAATGAAATCTATATACTATTATGGATATTGCTTACTCATGTTCATTTTTGCTCCACTCATAATAGGCAGAATTAAAAAATGCAAAATGAAAAAATAGAAAATTTACTATATACGAAAAAAATTAAAGATAATTTTTGATAGTAAATTGTTCCTTTTTTTAAAAAAAATATTTTCCTGGCATTTCTGAGGGTGTGTGTGGGGGAGGAGGGAAGTGAGAGGAGGGGAGGAAGTGGAAATTTTGATTGGTATTATTTATAAACTAATAAAAATATAAGATTTCAAGTTAGCTATACAAAAAGTTAATAAATGCATAAAATGCAAAATTATGCAGTTGAAAAATAAAAATAATTTCTGAAACAGTTCTCTTAGAGTATTATCAAAACACACGATGAATAAATTTTGAAAATGTGGTTCTCTATATGGCTATTATCTGAAAAATCTTAAGCTGGAGAGTAAATGAGAGAGAGAATATGCACATGCAAAGAGAATTGCAACCAGTAACACTTTTTGTGAAAGTCTTTTTTCTAATATTGTGCTGTCTATATGTTCACTGTCTTATATATTGTATTATATTATATTATTTCATGTTATGGTTATAATTATCCTCTTTTTCTAAATATATGTTAAATATTTGAAACTATAATAGTTGATGAATTTTAATGAACATCTTTTGCAATTTTAATAGATTTATATATCAATCCAATAAATTTAATTCCTGGAATTTGTTGTTAAAGAGGTAGAAAAATACTGACCATCAAAGAGAAGAAGAATATTATGCTTATTTAAAAAGAGAGAGATGGATCAGTGGTTAAGGCACGACTACTCTTCCAGAGGATCCAGTTTTGATACATAGCTCTCACATGGAAACTCCTATAACTCCAGTTGCATGTGCCCTGATACCCGAAAACACACATTCAAGTAGGCAAAACATCAATTCACATAGAAAATACATGCATTTACTTGAATAACAGAAAATATAAATTTTAAAATAAAAACGTATTTTTTGAGTATAAAGTCATAGAGTATGTTTATATCCTTGAGTAATTTTTCTCTTTATGAGACAGATTTTCTTAAAGGTAAAACTAAGTATCAAATACCTCTATCTAGATTCTTTTGAACTGGAATGTCATTATATTATCTAAGCATTGCATATTAAGCAAAGCCATGAGATTTTAATTTGAAGTGGGCAAGATCAGGTTGCAGCTGTATATTTTAGCAATCACCAAGGAAAATATGCAACTGTCTCTGATGATAGTCTAAGTGGTATAATGTGTCATTTCACTGTAGTTTAAAATCTTAGTCTTCCCTTAAATTTGGCATGTATATATGTAGGTGTTTTGAGATGTACATATAATTTTAATTGAGGTCTTAAATCTTTTTCTTATGATTTAAGGCTAGGATAGCTTTCAGCTGAGAACATAGATCCAATTATTCAGTCAGAAGTCTTGGTTTTTGAAGTGAATCCTCACAAATTTGGGTATATATTTGCAAAGATATGTATTTTCCCTTTCCTCAAAAAATAAATTATCCGTACAGTAGCATTTCAGCCTGCTCCCTACATATAATTTTATTTCTATGGTGTTGGATTAGTCTAGAATAGTGGTTCTCAACCTGTGTCAGGACGGTACAGGAATCTCATATCAGATATCATGCATATCAGTTATTTACACTATGATTTATAACAGTATTAAAATTACAGAAGTAGCAATGAAATAATTTTGTGGTTGGGGGATTACCATGACATGAGAAACTGTATTAAAGGGACACAGCATTAGAAAGGTTGAGAACCAATGCTCTAGAAGATTCTAAACAAACGTTTGTGTTTATTTCTTTTTCAATCAGCATTCAAGGTGCTGAGTTTCATTCATGGTATACTCATACATGCTGGTTTTGTTTACCATTCCTCTCCACTCCTCTGCACCGCTTCTGCCCTCACGCTGATTGTTTTTCCTGACACCAAGCTGTTTTCATTGTGCGACTAAGTCACTTATTTTTGTCCTTCGCTTCACTCACATTCTGTTCTTTTTCTCCCTTCATGATCGATTTTTTTTATTTTCATGACTTATATAGATATGTGCACAGACACTCATATACACATATACTTATACATGTATGTAAGACGTTTGATATCTGTGTCTTTCTAAGACTGGCTTACATTAAATAAACATGCAGTTGAATTAATTTTCCTCTAAACATGATTTACTTTTTACATATAGCTGAATAATATTCCTCTGATTATATAGTATTTCTTTATTTAATCATCTACTGATAATCATCTAAGCAGCTTTCGTTTCCTTGCTATTGTAAATGGTGCAAAAATAAACAGATTCATCAGTGTGGCTATAGGACAAGGCCAGTTCAGGCGCCCTTTCCCCTGCTGCCCGAGGAACAAGCTGGGGACATCTCCCTGGACACCTGGGAACCCCTCTAGAGTCAAGTCTATCACCATAGAACCTTCATCTGGTGATGGATGGAGATAGACACAGAGACCCACATTGGAGCACTGGACTGAGCTCCCAAGGTCCTAATGAGGAGCAGAAGGAGGGAGAACATGAGCAAGGAAGTCAGGACTGGGAGGGACTGATGGAACATGTGATCAATCTGGACTCTTTGAATGTGGCTGATGGTGGAGGCTGACTGAGAAGCCAAGGACAATGGCACTGGGCTTTGATTCTATTGCATGGACGGGCTCTGTGGGAGCCTTGTCAGTTTGGATGCTCACCTTCCTGGACCTGGGGGGAATTGGGAGGACCTTGGACTTCCCATAGTGTAGGGAACCCTGACTGCTCTTTGGCCTGGAGAGAGAGGAAGTGGGGGTGTGGGGGAAGAGAAAAGGAGGGAAGTGGGAGGAGGGGAGGTGATGGAAATTTTTAATAATAATAAAAAAAGACTCAAGGACTTACAGTGAGTATAGGCCCATCAGTCAAATATCTTGTTAATATGGAATCTCTATTTTTTATCATTTGAAAATACTTTCTGTTGCACAGAAGTAAATACTATAAGTTTTAAATGTTAATGTTGCTGTTTTGTTTTTCATGAAAACACTTCACTTTCATCTATGAGCCTATTACACTATTCTTGAATTATTATCTCCCAAATTTAGATATTAAAATGGCAAGCACACATGTATGTCATAGTTCTATGGCATGACTAGATTAGAGCTGATAGACTGCCACTCTTATTTAATTGAATCTCTTAAGTTAGCATAACTCAGTGATGGCTGGAATTTCAACACGAACATCTTAATTTCTTAATCCTGTCTATAATCTGCTTCAACTTCTGAAATCTTTCTTTGTTAATGTTTCCTCCAGCAGGATAATTTACATTTCTGAAGTTTCAGATAAGACTTTCTTGATTAAACTTTTTCACCATCATGTGACTATCTCAATATTTTGTAAATAAAAACAATGTGTAACCCAAAAGAAAAGATCATTTCCCCTATTGATCATGGTAGCGCAGCTACATGTAGAAGTTAGTAGATATGTCCCATCCTATAATCAGAATTTTTGTGAAAACATATCAGATTTGTACTTGTTTATTAAATGTATGTCTGATACTCCATCATTAAAATTAAAGTATTTTTAATCAAGAATGTATTTTGTTTTTAAATTTCCTTTTCATGTAAAATATGATATAGCAGTTTAGCAATTTTCCTAGTAGGTCATATACAAACAAAAATGGCCACTACAGGTTAATCAAGGCACTATGTAAGCTAGAACGTTTTCTAGTTTGCATAATTATTTACATAGATCTTTCCATAATCCCTTAATCTACACAGTAATTTTATTTTCATTTTAAAAGTTGCAACAAATTTGAACTTTGTCGTGCAGTTGTAGCATATGTTATCACCTATTTAGAAGAGAATGAGAGGTAGTTAAAAGACAGAATGTGATTACCTTTAGATGAAACTCAGAAAAGAAAGAAAAGAATCAAGATCACTCCATATCACTAGAAAGATAAACAGCAGAGCTGTGATTTCCTAAGGACTTTGAGACCCATAATCAACAACATTTTCCTCTGTGCTTCCTGTAACCCTGCTCTCTCTCCACGGGAGCCATACAAACTGATATTGAGTATAACATGTATATTGAATCTTGTTTAACATTTATATGAGTTAACTATGATCATTTCCATAAATATAACTGCTATTCTTTGTAACAAATCACAATTTTGTCACTTGATAGTATTAAAAAAACAAAATTTGATGTCCTCATGCACTTATTTCTCCACTTATATTAAAATTCTTTCTTTATTTCCACAGTAAAGATTTTGTTTACATTATTTAATGAAGCTGTGAAAAAGACAAAATGGAACATTGGTAGTTTTATTACCCCAGTTAAAGAAAGGTGATTATTTTCTTTCGAATGTGTATTTTAGTCATGATATCTCTCATATAACTGGTTCATAGACAAACTTGGAACACTTTCTATTATGATTAGATTGCCTTCAATAGAATATAAACTATGAGTTCTCAGAATTTTAGTTGATACCCAGAATTTTAACCTTTATGCAAACACATCACAATTCTTTCAATAAGCTCCCTATTCTAGATTACTATGCCAGCTTTTGAAACATGCTGAATACTTGAGTAACACTATATTAAAAGCAACTGAAAAATACTTTTAACTTAGGCACTCTTTCACATATGTTGCCATCTGAAAGGGGAAAACCAGTATCTAATCCTGGTTTATAAATTAAGTGGCTTATCTGCTCCTACATAATATATATTTGGCAACAATCCTGTAGAGATTATGCATGTTTGCTAATCCTATTAGGCAAGGAAGCTTGTTATTAGAATTCTTGCAAGCTGTTAGTATTATATTTAAAATTCATAATTCTTTCATAGAATTGGTCACTAAATCTATTAAGTATCCATAGGGATTCATAGTCATCCTAAGAACTTACTGCGTCCATTTTATAGAACCCTAAAAATTACATTTGTTTGAAATCAGAATCAGAGTATCATGGGCATACTACTTTTTAAGCAACTGAACTTCATAGTAACTCTGAATATCATGTACAAAAGTTTCTTAAGTAAGGATAATACTGATGGCTTTTGTACTAAAAGGATATTAGTACATTGTTAAGTACTCATCCAGAAACTATGAATAATTTAGATGTTAAAATTATTTAAATACATCATTAATGGAACATGGTTAGATGCTATTAGGATATTTGGGTAGAATTTCTACAAAAGGATCAAACACCATTTTCCTATAGTCCATGATAGTAGATGGTAATTAACAAACTCATGACTGGCCAATAGTCAGAGCAAAATAAACTTTAAAACGTTCAAGTCCAAAGGGGATGGGTAGATTATACCATCCTACTCTGAAAGGCTCTATGCAGAAGATGGGGAGGAAAGCCTCTACGAGCCAGAGATTGTGAATAATTTCAGAGTTTTCCTGACAGAGGGATGAGAGCTCCAAGAAACCCTGACAGCATGCACAAGACTGGCTGAAGCTCAATTCAGAGAGAATCAAAGATTGATGTGGGCACAACGTTCTGTCTCTAGCCCAGAAAATGTCAGAACTTTATTGTGTCTGGATGAGGGAAAGTTAACTTTCCTCAATGGAATGACATTCAGTGTATTTGTCACTTTCCAGACCTGAAAGTGTCTGGAAAGTGACAGGGGTGTTGTCAGCCAACACACACTAAACTCCATTTTATTATGAGGGAGAAGGACTTGTAATTGGGTAGGGAAGTAGGGCAGGTTTTAAAAGGAGTTAGAAGAGGGAAGAGATAAGTTAAGAATATATTAGATGAAATTCTTAATGATTCAATAAGAGAAATCCGTTTTAAAAAGTCGAACATTTTACATATTTAAAACTCATTTTAATTTAGATATCTTATTGAGTCACGAAAGATACGAGATGGTTTAAATATGCCCTTGATATTAAGGAAGGTCAGTATGTTTTTCAACATTCAACTTAATAATTATAGCTTCTGATTTTATTCTTTTTCTCATTCAAATCCTATTGCTAATTACCTTCATGGACCACACCACACAGAAACAGAGACACACAGACACACTGCACAGACACACACACACACACACACACACACACACACACACATAAACACACACACACACATACACAGTTGCCTTTGTCTTGATTTCCTACCTAAATATTTAAATTTGAAATATAAATATTTTCCATCAGTGTGGTTATACGTACACAATACCACATACATTATATAGAGATAGCGACCTCCAGTTTTATGGGAACTTGCCATTGTCAAGTCATTCATAACAAGATTCAGAACTATTGAATAGTTACTCTTATTTCTTGGTATAAAGTAAATTGCACATAATACATTATGTGGGTTAAAAAGCAACACTTTAATATTCATGTTTATTACATGCCTTATGATAACTATTTTGCAGCTTTCATGGTTAATGAGAAACTTTTTCTTATTTGTTTATATTCTCACTAATTTGACACATAAAACTTGTGTGCTAAAAAGCAAATGGTTAAGATTGTGAAAATATTTTCCCTCAGTGAATATAGTAGAGAAAGTACTAGTCAATACAGTCTCTGGTCTGGTAACGGGAAAGAGATAATAGACATCCACCTTAAATTTTCTTTGATAGGCAGCAAAAACCTTTACTTAGAACATTTTAAGGGCTTTATATTAACCTATAGATATTATTGGGATCGTCAAAGACTAAGAATAAAAGTCAATATTTTAAAATAAAATGAAATTCTACATCTTAGCATTTAAAATTATGATGATGAAATTAAAAATATCATAAATATAGTGTTATGGAATACTATTTTAACTATAAAAATATGTTACATTTCTTTACTTAAAAATATTAATTGTGTAATCACATGTTATATTTCTTTATGCTGCTTTTGTTTAACAATGTAGAATGTGTGTTTAATTATGAAAAGATGTGTCATATTTGTTTCACCTTTCCTGACAAAGTACATGATTATTCTAATAAAAAGCTGAACTATCAATAGCTAAGCAGGAGAGGGATATAGCTGGGGTTGCTGAGCAGAGAGAATAAATAGGAGAAAAAGGAGAAGAGAAGACGGGAGAAGAGAATGAAGAGAAATAGGGGGATGTGTCCAGGGCAAGAAGCCGAATAGACTCCAGACAAATATCACAAGAAACTGTGGAAGTAAAATATACAGGAGGAAAGAAAAGTCAAAAGCACGGAGGCAAAAGGTAGATAAAGAAAAACAGGTTACAGAAAGAGCCTAAGCTCAACCAAGTATTCGTAACTGGTGAGAAGTAACCATGTTGTGATTTCGGGGCTGGAAGAGCTGAAGAGGTGACTGAGTGGTGTTAGCAACATGTGCTGATCTTCCAGAAGACTGAGATTTGTTTTTTTTCTGCATCTATATACGTCAGCTCCCAAGTACCAGTAACTCCAGGTTACAGGTTACAATCCATCCCCTCTGTCTTTTGAAAGCACCCACATGTGCATGTGGACTTAAACTCAAACAGAAACGCACATACACATGAAACTTAATAGAAAAAAGTTAAGACCTTTACAAAGAAATTAAGAATGTATACAAATATAAATTTTAGAAGATATTTACAAAGAAAATTTTATGGATGAAACACTGAAAAGATCTCATTTAAAGAAAATAATATATCTACACTTGATCTTAGCCAAAAGATTGGGTAATAATAATAAAGATAATAGTACACCTATATGCTTAAAAAGCTTATTATCTTTAAAGTGATAATTTATTTGTAAATATAAGGCAATTTATTTCAAATCTGAGTAGATACTTGCCCCCACACAGCAACGAACTATTTCAAAATACAGACAAGATACTCTGGGCAGCCGGGCGGTGGTGGCGTACGCCTTTAATCCCAGCACTCGGGAGGCAGAGGCAGGTGGATCTCTGTGAGTTCGAGACCAGCCTGGTCTACAAGAGCTAGTTCCAGGACAGGCTCCAAAGCCACAGAGAAACCCTGTCTCGAAAAACCAAAAAAAAAAAAAAGAAAAAAGAAACTCTGGGCAAAAGTCAGAGAAAAAGTCAGAGAACTTTTTCTGCCTTATTTCAAAAGTTAACATTAAAAAGAATGACAAGAAAACGTCAGACTAGGTAGCTCTGAGGGCCCATCTCTCTAGCAAAATAATGAACTAAAGCAGAATATGTCAGAATCAAGTTCTCAGGACTCTAAGAAACACCCAGCAGGCTGCAGGAGCCAAGTGAGTGGTAAATCAAGGACAAGTCATCCTGAAAGTTATCATGTAACTTTACATCCTTTCCCACTTCCAACTCATCAGCCATCATAAGGATGGCAGGTTGTTCCCAGAGTGTGACCCTTGTCCTGGTTTTAGGCTCCAGACAGACCACAGAATCCTGTTTTTTGTTTTGTTTTTTTTTCAAAGAATGGTCTAAACATCTACACGAAACACCTGAGGAGTTGATGCAACTGCTTCGTTAGGTTTCAGCTGCACTTGAACTCTCTCTGCTAAGAAAGGCAGACCAGTTAGAGAAATCCTTGAAAAGGATATAGCAGCGCTTCTGCCACCAGGGACAGGGGATGAAGGTGAGATAAACAACACGGGTCTGATCTCTAAAATATATAAGGAACTCAAGAGACTAGACGGTAAAATGCCAATTAACCCAATTAAAAAATGGGGCGCTGAACTGAACAGAGAATTCTCAACAGAAGTTCAAATGGCCAAAAGACACTTAAGGTCATGCTCAACCTCCCTAGCTATCAGGGAAATGCAAATCAAAACAACTTTGAGATATCATCTTACACCTGTCAGATTGGTTAAAATCCAAAACACCAATAATAACCTTTGCTGGAGAGGTTGTGGGGTAAGGGGTACACTCATCCATTGCTGGTGGGAATGCACACTTGTGCAACCACTTTGGAAAGCAGTGTGGCGGTTTCTCACGAAATTCGGGATCAACCTACACTAGGACCCAGCAATTCCACTATTGGGAATCTACCCAAGAGATGCCCAATCATACTACAAAAGCATATGCTCATCTATGTTCATAGCAGCATTATTTGTAATAGCCAGATCCTGGAAACAACCTAGATGCCCTTCAGTGGAAGAATGGATGAAGAACCTGTGGAATATATACATGCTAGAATACTACTCAGCGGTAAAAAACAATGACATCTTGAATTTTGCAGGCAAATGGATGGAAATAGAAAACACTATTCTGAGTGAGGTAACCCAGACCCAAAAAGATGAACATGGGATGTACTCACTCATAATCGGTTTCTAGCCATAATTAAAGGACATCAAGCCTATAAATTTGGGATCCTTGAGAAGATAAGAAGAAGGTGAACTCCCAAAAAAAGATATAGTAATCCTCCTGGATATTGGAAGTAGACACGATCGCCAGGCAAAATTGGGAACTTGAGGGTTGGGCAAGACTGGGCCAAGGGAAGATGGGGAGAGAAAAGTGTGAAGGGGAGAATGGGGGGAGCTCGGAGGAATGGGATGCTTGGGATACAGGAAGGGTAGATATGGGAGCAGGGAAGCATATATCTTAATTTAAGGAGCCACCTGAGGGTTGTCAAGAGACTTGACCCTAGAGGGGTTCCCAGGTTTCCAGGGAGACGCCCCCAGTTAGTTCCTTGGGCAGCTGAGGAGAGGGAGCCTGAAAAGGCCAGTTCCTATAGCCATACTGATGAATTTCTTGCATATCACCATAGAACCTCCACCTGACGATAGATGAAGAAAATGACAGAGCCCCACACTGGAGCACCGGACTGAGCTCCCAAGGTCCTGATGAGGAGCAGAAGGAGAGAGAACATGAGAAAGAAAGTCAGGACCGTGAGGGAACCTCCATCTGGCGATAGATGGGGAAAATGACTGAGCCCCACATTGGAGCACTGGACTGAGCTCCCAAGGTCCTGATGAGGAGCAGAAGGAGAGAGAACATGAGGGAGAAAGTCAGGAACGTGAGGGGTGCGTTCACTCATGGAGACGGTGGGACAGAACTAATGGGAGATCACCAACTCCAGTTGGAATGGGACTGATGGATCATGCGACCAAACCCGTCTCTCTGAATGTGGCCAACAGTGGGGGCTGACTGAGAAGCAAAGGACAATGGCGCTGGGCTCTGATTCTTCTGCATGGACGGGCTCTGTGGGAGCCTTCTCAGCTTGGTCGATCACCTTCCTGGACCTGGGGGGAGTTGGGAGGACCTTGGTCTTAGCATAGAGTAGGAAACCCTGATGGCTCCTTGGCCTTGAGAGGGAGGGAGGGGAGGTATGGGTGGAGGGGAGGGGAGGGAAGGGGGAGAAGGAGAGGAGGAAAGGGGGAGGAGAAAGGGAGGGAGGGGGGAGGAGGAGGGGAGGAGATGGAAATTTTTAAATATAAAAAAAAAAAACCATGAGAAAAAAAAAAAACAACACGGAAACCTGGGAGAATGATTTGAAACAGGAGGATATTGGCAGAAGTGGGTCATTATAAACATCCTCTGCTTACCGCAAAATGTACAGCAGGGATATTTACAGACAGACATTTTCCCGGGGCAAGGCAGGTGCTCAGAAAAGACTTGTGATGGCGTGAAGATTTCCCCATTGACTGGTTTTCAAGCTCAAAATACCACACTATGATAAAATGACAGACAGAGAATGGCAAGCATCAATGGGAGAAGCTGGCAAAGCCAGTCCTCGTAGACAGCAAAAATGTATGCTGTGCTTTTCCTTTCTCTTTTCTTTACCTCCAGGCCCTTGAAAATCTGTCAGTGAAGCAGCCTGTACCTTATAGAGACACTTTTCTTCTAAGAGCCTTTGAAAAGTGGTTGCTTTTTGAGTCAGGCAAATGGTAAATAGGTCAAAATAGCAGACTCAAATAAAATGCATGTTTTCTCAAATATATCCACCAATCTGGTAGTCGTTTTGGTTCCAGGTAAAATGGAGGTTTTGTAATAGCTTGGAATACTCATACCCTGGAGTACTAAAAATTCCTCTGAAATGAGAGATTCAGAATTTTGTGAGATATATTTCCTATCTTGAGATTCACAAATGTCACACTGTCATGTCTAGAGGAGTTTATATTCCCTGACCTCTAGTCCAAATTAATATGCCTTTAAAATAGTGGGCCAGTGCAATATGTTATCGAAAGGCAATGACATTAACTTTCCTACTGACATAACTGGGGAGTTGGTGTACTTGTCCTCTAAATATGAAGGTATTTTCTCTCCTCTGCTAAAATGCCTTTCTTT